>NC_043704.1:127389905-127409299 GCF_006229205.1 Suricata suricatta | reverse complement strand
CAAATGTATGGCCAACTAATCTTTGACAAAGCAGAAAAAAGTATCCCATGGAAAAACGACAGCCTCTTTAGCAGGTGGTATTGGGAGAGCTGGACAGCAACATGCAGAAGAATGAAACCAGAATACTTTCTTACACCATACACGAAAATAAACTCAAAATGGATGAAGGACCTAAATGTGAGACAGGAAACCATCAAAATCCTAGAGCAGAAAGCAGGAAACCGCTCCTTGACCACAACGGCAGCAATTTCTTACTTGACACATCTCCAAAGGTAAGGGAATCAAGAGCAAAAATGAACTATTGTAACCTCATCAAGAGGAAAAGCTTCTGCACGGCAAAGGAAACAATCAACAAAACTAATAGGCAACCAATGGAATGGGAAGACATAGTTACAAATGATTATCAGATAAAGGGCTAGTACCCAAAATCTATAAGGCACTCACCAAATACCACAGCTGAAAAACAAATAATCCAGTGAAGAAACGGGCAGAAGACATGAACAGACACTGCTCCAAAGAGGACATCCAGATGGCCAACAGACACATGAAACGATGCTCAACATCACTCATCATCAGGGAAATACAAATTAAAACCACAGTGAGATATCACCTCATGCCGGCCAGGGTGACTAAAATGAACAAATCAGGAAACTATAGATGCTGGTGAGGGTGTGGAGAGACGGGCACCCTCCTACACTGTTGGTGGGAATGTAAACTGGTGCAGCCCCTCTGGAAAACAGTGTGAAGGTTCCTCAAAAAATTAAACAATAGAACCCCCACTATGACCCAGCAATAGCACTGTTAGGAATTTATCCAAGGGATACAGGAGTGTTGATGCATAGGGGGACATGTACCCCAATGTTCATAGCAGCACTGTCAACAAGAGCCAAATCATGGAAACAGCCTAAATATCAATCACCTGATGAATGGATCAAGAAGATGTGGTTTATGTATGCAATGGAATACTACATGGCAATGAGAAAGAATGAAATCTGGCCATTTGTAGCAACATGGATGGAACTAGAGGGTGTCATGCTAAGTGAAATAAGTCAGGCAGAGGACAGATACCATATGTTTTCACTCATATGTGGAACAGAAGAAACTTAACAGAGGATTCTGGGGGAGGGGAAGGGGAAAAATAATTAAGAAGAGGGAGGCAAACCATGAGGGACTCTTCAATACTGGTAACAAAGTAGGGCTGATTGGGGAGGGGGAGTGATGGGCAAGGAGGAGAGCACTTGTAGGGATAAGCATTAAGTGTTATATGGAAACGGACTGATGTTGATGAGGGAGAGGGGAAGGGGGGTGACAGGCATGGAGGAGAGCACTTGTTGGGATGAGCACTGGATGTTATATGGAAACCAACTTGACAATAAAGTATAAACAAAAAATAAAAAAAGAAACAAATAAAAAATAAAGTTACTTGATTTAGGCCTCTCATTGCACAGAGTGGAAACTGGGAACTGATACATAATATCAAATGTGCAAGTTCCTCTAAATATATAATCACTTGCTTAGACAGTTCTGAAAATTTCTATATGTCTCATAATCTGCCTCAGACAGCTTTGAAGATTCAGCAACACTTTTTAATACAAGAAATTTTTCACTGAAGAATGAACAGCAACATTCCCTAAAATGTTTCCTAAATATAATATTACAGCAAAACAATCGTGTAACACAAATGTGAGATTAATCTCAGAATATATTTTACATTATTATGATTTATGTCTAAATGGTGCATTTTTAGTAAATTATGTGGGTAGAAAGTAGTTTTTATTCCCAAATAGATTTCTCAATCACAATTATTTTCTTACCTGGTTGCAGAGGTATTTTTAGTTCTTCCCATAACAATTGCAATTGTGCACTTTGGATTCCCAGCTCCTAAAATCAGGGGGGAAATGAGCAGAATACATATTAAAAAGAAATTTTTAGTCTGACATTTCACCCTAGAACTTCTTATCCTTCCAAGTTTATCTTGCCAAAAAATAGGAAGAAAACCCTTGATTAATTAAAAAACACTTATGTACAAAACTGTACATCACCCAAGAAAAATGACCAGGGAAAGTCAAGAATGCACTCTATTAATGAGAGCTGCTGCACGAAAATAATGAGAAGTCAAAGCCATGAAACATCTGCAGCCCTTAAGAGAAAAGGATGGCTCTCCCATTCATACTCTTTCGGCCTATTAGAAAGGTTGTAGAATTCTTCTAGTGTATTTGGTCCTGTTTAGATCTCATACTTTCTGTCTGACATATGGACAAGAAAGTTTTTTTTTTAAGTTTATTTGGAGAGAGAGCAACAACAGGTGAGAGTCAGAGAGAGGGCAGGAGAGTGAGAATCCCAAGCAGGCCCTGCACTGTCAGTGCAGAGACCCATGTAGGGACTGAACTCATGAACTGTGATATCATGACCTGAGCCAAAATCAGGAGTAGGAGCTACCCAGGTGACTCTGGACAAGAAAGTATTAAAACTCATATATTAAGTACTCAATCAGTGGCTAAGATATTTCCCCAGCCATGGATTTGGGTGTAGGTGAGTTGGTCGAGGATCTCAGTGCCTATCCAGACTATACCGTTTGGTCTAGATCTACTAAGGAGAAGCTGAAGATGGTTTACTTAGAGTTGTCCACATATATAAGGCTCTGATTTGACCATCAGTAGGCCTAGCTTCTCATTTTTTATTTATTAAAGGTCAGGAATTTGAAACATTTATTTATTTATTTATTTATTATTTTTTGAAAGAGAGAGCACATGAGCAAGCAGGCCTACAAGGAGGGGTGAGGGACAGAGGGAGAGAGAAAATAATTTTTTTTTTATTTTGAGAGAGAGAGAGAGAGAACAAGCATGGGAAAGGAGGAAGGGTCTAAGAGGGAGAGAAAGAGAATCTTAAGCAGGCTCCACATTCAGCACAGAGCCTGATGCAAGGCTTGATCCCACAACCCTGGGATTATGACCTGAAATCAAGAGTTGGATGCTTAACTGACTGAGCCATCCAGGTGCCCCAGAGAGAGACAATCTTAAGCAGGCTGCATGCTCAGTATGGAGCCTGCTTAAGGCTCCATAGTTTGTGATCATACTAGAAGATAGATGTGCTGAATTCCATGTTATTTGAAATATGCATGAATACAGTTTAATTTATAAATAAGGCATAGAGATAAACAACTATAACTAACAGTAAAATAGAACAATTAAAACATACTGTTAAAGTTTGTGAATGTTGTTGATAAGGCAAGAAATAGGGACCAAGGCAAGCAGAGATAAAGAAACAGAAGGATTAAAGAGTAGAGTTAGAGAGAAGGGGTTGACTTTAAACCCCAGCACTCACATTTGAAATTTTAAAATTCCTTACACTTGAATATCTGGCTCTATAGAAGAAACAAATGACAAATGTACAGCTATGGCTCTTGTGTTTTCAGTCTATACGAGGAGATACTACATAAAAAGAAAACCATACCGTGGGAACAATCTAAACTTTGCTAGAGTTCAAAATAGAAACTGAATGGATAGCTTTTCTAAAACCAAGTTGGAGAGATTCAAGATGGCATAAATTTATGTTTGTCCGCCATTGCTCCTGATTCTATTGAAATAAAAATATTAAAGTACAATGAAGGCATAACCACAACCGAAAAGGAAGTAGAGAAGGTGAGGGATAAGACTGGGGTGTTGGTGGTCACCAATGGATGAGAGATTTTAATAAACATCTAGGAAATAGGTAGAGGTAAGTTGACCAATGAAATAGGCAGAGAAAAAAAAATAGGCAGAGAAGTCAGTCTAGAAAATGATGTATAAAGCTGCAAAGGGAGAGGGTTCTGGCCCTAAGAGTCAGAAGGGATGACTGAGAAACAAGTCTACAAAGAGGGAATAAATTCAAGGTTGGCAGATGTACCAGGTGGCACTTCTACAGGCACATATGTAACCTGAAAAACAGAAGTGTGTAGGATGTACCCAAAAACTGGATAAAATTATTCTCAGACTTGTATGCTGAGCTTGGAGGCTCCCAGCCCTGCTCTACCAAAAGTTTTCTAATGTAATCCCCACCCAGAGAGAAACATGGGTGAAAAAGAGCTCTGTGTTAATAAAGGGGGGAAACTCCACCACCTACCCTTCCTTTTCTCTTAAGTATGAACAGAAAACCAAAGATCTGTAGTATGTGAAGAGAGCCTGCAGCATAGAAGAGAATGAATGCCTAAAATAAACAAACTGTGAAACTGACTACAGAGGAACAGAATAAAAGAAGAAACAGAGAGAACCAAAACAAAACAAAACAAAATGAGCCAAGGCAAATAACAAAAACTCTAGTTGATGTAATCAGACAGATTTGAATGTATTGCAGCCATAAAACCAGAAAAGGATGTTATGAAATAGGAACAACCAGGGAACAAGAAAACAAAAACTCTTAGAGATTAACATATGATTGCTAAAAACCTATTAAGTTTTTTATTTTTATTTTTTAAATTTTATTTATTTATTTTTAATGTTTTTTTTAAATTTTATTTTTGAGAGACAGGGAGAGACAGTATAAGCAGGGGAGGGTCAGAGAGAGAGGGAGACACAGAATCTGAAGCAGGCTCCAGGCTCTGAGCTAGCTGTCAGCACAGAGCCCGATGCGGGGCTCGAACCCACAAACCATGAGATCATGACCTAAGCTGAAGCTGGATGGTTAACCGACTGAGCCACCCAGGCGCCCCAAAACCCTATGAAGTTTAACAGAAGCACTAGAAATCAAATCATGTAAACTTCCCATAAGCAGAGGGAAAAGTCAGAGACTGAAAATAGGAGAGCAAAGATAAGAGATACTCAGAGCAAAATATGGAGTCTAACATCATGGTAAAAGAAGTCTAATGAAAAAAAAAAGTCTAATGAAGAGAAAACAGTCTAAAAAAGTGAGAAAGTTGAAGGGAAGAATTTATCAAAGAAACTTGAACAAGAAAGTTTCCTAAAACAGAAAAAAAAAAGTCTTCAGATTAAAAGGACCATTGACTGGCAAGAAGAATCTATCTCTAGATATGTGCTTGTGATGTTTCAAAACATCAACAATAAAGAGAAAATCCTAAAGGGTTTCAAAAAGAAAAAACAAGCCACCTATAAAGGAATGAGGACTAGACTTGCATCAGATTTCTCATCAGCAACAAGAGATGCTACATAGAAAAAAAGAATTCAATCTATTGATTGATACTATTGATACCATGGTATCGATCTCTATTAAGGCAAAATAAATACCTATCCAGACATACAAGATCTCAGATAATTTTACTTATTATGCATTTTTCTCAAAAAGTTAAAAATGTACTTAAGCAAAGGAAGCTACAGGATCCAAAATATGACAGACCCCCAGGAAAGTAATTTGCAGATATCCAGGATAATTGTTCTGAAATATGCTTAAAAGATATTCAGTCCAGAATGCAATAGGAGAATAAAGACTCTAAGACAAAGGTCTCTGGAAAGGGGAAAACTCAGTAGAGTTACAAATACAATTTAAAGGTGCATGTCTGTCTATGTAAGAGGGGGAGGGAAATATATGATACAGGTAAAAAATGCAGTGAAAGAAAAATGGCAGTCAGGAAAATTGGGGCGCCTGGGTGCCTCAGTTGGTTAAACATCTAACTCTTGATCTCAGTTCAGGTCTTGATCTCTGGTTCATGAGTTCAATCCCCATGCTCGGCTTCATCCAAGGCATGGAGCCTACTTAAAAAAAGAAAGAGAGAAAAAGGAAATTCCTATTTACACAGTCCTATAAGCCAAGGGCTTTTGTTGGTTTCCAATGTTTATAGTCATCCTGTGGTCAACCATGATGTTGCAAGACAGAATGTGAATGTTAGTAATCTTGACAGTGTCAAAATAGACCCTGTGGCTGATATAAGGTACAATCTGGAAGGGAGGGATAAAAGATAGAGACGGGTCAGAGTACTCATATTCTTATGTTATAAAATGGAGCTTGAAGAGATTCTGTCAAATGAGGATACAGAGGAGAGAATTAGAGGTCATTTCAAGGCTTAAAAAGTAATCAATCAAAAATGTAAAATAATAAAATAAATATCTAGGAAAGGGCAGGGAGTTATAATAGTACAATAAAACCAAGAGATTAAAATTCTAACCCCCTCTATTCTGTATTGTGAATTATACATGTAAAATAAAATATATTTAAGGCTAAAATATAATTATTATAGTTTTAAAAGAATTTTTAAAAGTTTATATATTTATTTTGAGAGGGAAAGTGCATGCATGAGCACAAGTGGGGGAGAGGCAGAGAAAGAGGAGAATTCCAAGCAGGCTTTCAGGTGCCGTCATTACAAGGCCTGATGTGGGCCTTGATCTCAGAACTGTGAGATCATGACCTGAGCCAAACTCAGGAGTTAGGCACTTAACCTACCAAGTCACCCAGGGGCCCCTAAATATAATTATTTTATAACAATTTGTATTCTTTCAAATTTAATGGAAGTTAGTTCCTTTAACTAACTTTTCAATCAGTTCTCAGGGCTCTCTTTAGAAGAAGGATGTTTCAACTGTCATCTGCCAAATTTTAATGACAAAAGATCTCCCCATTCACACATTTCAAAATTAAGTTTAAAAAATGTCAGATGTTATACCCTTGATGGTGAGTCCACTTGACTATCCTCAATTACGGACTCATGTTTGAATTTCCAAATTGTGTATCACTGTTTTATGAGTGTGTCTTTCTGATTTTTATAGCTGCTGACAGATAAAAAACGAATTCCACTAATCTCAGGATCAACCTGAAAAACATTAGTATTTCAGGTGCTGTCTACAGTGTATTGTGGATCTTACTGAAATTTCTTATCTGAAAACGCTGGGCTAGGGAATTTTTTTACACTTGAATGATCTTGGCTGTGCAATAATATGAAATTGTGTTTTGATTCTTATTTGGAAATTGGAGAAAAATTTTTTTCCAGAGAGGCTCACTTTTAATTTTTCAAGTATTTTTTCTAGTTCGAGTTTTTGAAGTTTTAGTTGTAGGAAGACTTGAGGCCTATGGCCTGAAAGGGTCAGACCTCTTGCTTCATACAGCGTGGGTGATTTCCGTGGTGGATGTACTTCAGAAAATCAGATTAGAACACAATGACACAATTTGGGGTTCACTTTCACTAGAGATATATTCTTTCTCTATTTGTTATCCTGGTAATCAAGGACATTTTGGATAAATCTTTTATCCAACCTTAGATGAACACAAGCTGAATCCTTCATAAGCAAAATCTTTTCTACAATTCCCTAAGCCCTAGCTGAAAGCCAAGGTCTTTTCCTAATACTCAGAATACATCTTTCTCTACTATTTCCCAGTAGCATTTCTTGCCTTGCTCTATTGTGTAAAACTGTTGCCATATTTGTCCTTAATAGATTGCAGACATCAGGTAAATTCTGAAGAAACTCCAGAAACAAAGCAAATCATTATTTGCTTCTGCTTATTCAATTTAATATGGAAACCAGTACAGATTATAAATAATAAAACTTCTAAACGGGCTCTTCTTTTGGGGTCATTAAGTAGAGGAAATAAGGGTGAATGCATAGTTTGTAAATTCTGAAATATTTTGATTTAACCTTGATGTTTCAGTAACTGGGAAAAAACCCTCACAAATATATCATCTCAACTTAGCTACACGCAGAATTTGGCAGGTGCAACAGCTGAAACACAGCCTTCTTCTAAATACAGCTTTTGCTCTTTTCTTATTGTTTTAATGAACAGGATACCAAATGTCCTAAATGAAATATATTAGAGGAAATCTGAATAGACCAGAAAATATTTAAAAATATCTGTTATGTCACAGCCCTTCATGAATGAAAACAAATGGCACAGATAAAATAATTTTGTTTTTAATTCGGACTCTGGTATTTCAAGATTGTTCAAGTGCCAGGATTAAGTCAAGCTGGAAATGACATCTCCCTGAAATTTGCTGGTGAGTTTTAATTTTTTAGGCTTTGACAAACCATTTGGTTTATCAAACAAAATCATTCTCTAAGACAAAGAAAGGTGGCAGGAAGAGAAAAAACATGGCTATTAGGTATGGACATGGTAACAATAAAGAAAATGATGTAAAGCATATATAGCATGACACACAGTTAACAGTTCACAGAGTCTCAAAGCTATTTCTTCTACCAACACTGTATTTCTGATGTGAAATACTTAAACTTCAGTTTGTCTTAATTTTAATACTAACACTTACCTTTAATTCAAATTGCAGTAAAAAAACATTTTAAGTATCATTTTACAATGAAATTTCCATTTGTTAAAAAAATTGTTTATCATAGAACACAGTTAAGAAAAAAAACCTCAGGGGAGCCTGGATGGCTCACTAGGTTAAGCATCCTGCTTCGGCTCAGGTCATGATCTCACAGTTCATGGGTTTGGGCCCTGCGTCAGACTCTGTGCTAACAGCTAACTCAGAGCCTTGGGGCCTGCTTCAGATTCTCTGTCTCCCTCTCTCTCTGACCCTCCCCTGCTCACACTGTTTCTCTCTGTCTCTCAAAAAAACAAGAGGAAGGATAAGAAATGGGTGTGGTGAGAGATTCCTCAGGAAAAAGGGACACTGCTGTGTTAAGGCAGGAAGGATGAGAGACAATTCATGGCAAGCAGCCAGTTGGAATCATGAAGACTCCGTTCTTAGGGAAATGAGAAGTAGGAGACAAGACAAAGTGCGGGGGGGCACTAAAAGAACATCAAGTTAGCACTCTGAGAAATTGCTTATGGTAAATGATACTTTTCCCTAATCTCCAAGCTATATAATTGCCTTTCATATTTTGTCAAGTCTCCTCCATCAACACTATCTCTTCTAGCTGTGTCTGGGGAGGAGGAAAATATAGGAAAAGGCAGGCAATAAACTAGTTTCACCATATTTCATATAGTATATACTACCAGAAGACGCTTGATTCTGAGATCCTTTATGCCCCAGGGGCTGGGTATTGTGTGTGAGTTAGCAAAATGTGTTGTCCAAATTCAAAAGATGTTAAGATTATAGCATTATAACTAATTTACAAGAAGGGAATACTATTTATAAGAAAACATGTGATTTTTGGGGGTGTAAAACAAAGGAAAAGGATAAATGCTCTTAAATATCTTTATAAAAATACCAAGATTCTATAATGGATGACTTAATGGAATAACCAAGATACACAAGAGATAGTATGATAAAGTGAAAGTAGTCTAAGACTGAAGATTTGGATCCAAAATTCCAGCTCCACTGCTAAACTTGTAAGTCTATAGCAGGTAAGTGAAACTGACTAAGTGATTGATTGATTAATGTATTTAATTATTACTCAGTAAACTGATACTGTAAGTAAGGCACACAGTTAAATGGTGAGGATATAGCAGGTATGGAAGATAAAATATTTAACTAAGTACTAACAACAGAGTGAGATAGTACTATAGTAGTAAAGAGTACATACATCTAATCTGGAAGGGTTAAGGAAGGCTTCCTGAATTAAGTAATAGTAAGGTCAGACCTGAATCTGATCCTAATTAGGAGTTAGGGAGTTAAAGTGGAGTGGGAAGAGTATTCTAGATAGAAGTAATCGCATAAGCAAAGGCCCACAAGTCAGTATTGCATAGTATTGTATCTACAGACGGATGGGGCTCCTGGGAGCTCAGGTGGTTAAGTATCCAACTTTGGCTCAGGTCATGATCTCACTGTTCATGGGTTCAAGCCCTATGTTGGGCTATGTGATGACAGCTCAGAGCCTGGAGCCTGATTTGGATTCCGTGTCTACCCCACTCTCTGTCCCTCCTCTGCTCATGCTGTCTCTCTCAAAAATACATGTTTGAAAAATATAAAAGTAAAATAAAAATTAAAAATACAGATAGATTGAAGAGATTATATAATTGTTAATTATGCAGACTGCAGTTATTAAATGAGTCATTAAAGGGGCACCTGGGTGGCTCAGCGGGTTGAGCGTCCGACTTTGGCTCAGGTCATGATCACACAGTTTGTGGATTCAAGCCCTGAGTTGGGCTCTGTGCTGACAGCTCAGAGCCTGGAGCCTGCTTCAGATTCTGCACCTCCCTCTCTCTCTGATCCTCCCCTGCTTGCGCTCTCTCTCTCTCTCAAAAATAAATTAAAAAAAAAAAAACTTAAAATTTAAATGAGTAAAGCATCAAAGCACTAAAGAAGTATAGCATCAAGGGAAAGTAAAATGGGATAAGAATCAGAAGGTAAACTAGGATTATTTATTAAATTAAAATATTCCCTGAGTATCTACTATGTGCCAGACACTATTGTAGGCACTTGGGATATAACAATGAGCAAAGCAAATAAAATCCCTGCTCTGAGGATTTTTAATACAGGATGAGAGATAATAGTAAACATAACACAAATGATATAGTTTATTAGCAGAGGATAAGTGCCATGGATAAGGTAGACTAAAGTATAAGCAGGTGAGGGGTATTTTAAATAGAGTAATTAGGGACTGCTTCAGTGAGAAAGTGGTGATTAGACAAAGCCTTGAGAGATGAGGGAGTGAGTCTTGCAAATATTTAAGAGGGAGCATATTCCAGGCAGACAGAAGAGCCAGTATAAAAGCCCTAAGAAGGAATGTGCCTGGTATAGCCCAAAATGGCAAGGAAGTTGGTGTGGCCGACCAAACAAGCAAAGGAGAAGGTCATAGGAAATAGGACAGAGACGCAATGAGGCATGGAGACAGATCTTGTGGGATTTTGTAGGCCAGTCTGAGAATTTAGGGTAAGGTTGCTTGTTCACTTGTCTTACTCCTATGTATACAGATCAAGAACAAGGGGTAAGAGAGGAGCTGGGAAGATGGCAGAGTAGGAGGCCCCTCATCCCTCTGTTTACAACTAGGTTATCAGTCACATCCAAGTGCATAAACGGGAGAGCTATCTGAAGACTGGCAGAACTAACAACTAAATATAGAAAAGGAGTCACATCAAAGAGGTTAGGAAGAATAGATAAGGTGGCTGGGAGTTGCCTGAAGGAAGGAGGGAGCAGTGGCTGCAGCAAAGGGAAAACATCAGGGAGCCCGCAAGGGGAAAACAAATCCCCACCCTATCTGGCCTTGAAAACAAGAAGGGCTGCATTTCATGAGTTTGTATGAACAGGTTTGTATAAACCTGGAGTCTGGAGCTTTAAAAATCAGCTAACTAGGCACTGGGCAATCAGGGACAGAAGTGATAGCTGGGCCTCCACCCTTAAAGAGACAACAGCCCACAGAGAGGCAACATAAAAGTGGCAGTTTTCATAATGGGAGGAAGGTCTGTTTATACGGATTCAGAGTGTATTGGGGGAGTTCTCAGGGTACAAAAGGACCAGTAAGTGCCATTTTCCTCTCCCACACAGAGCCACTTGTGGGAGGCAGTGCTCCACAGATACTTGCCACCTAACCTACTAGCAGTGCATTCCACCCACAAGTTCTCCTAAAGACTCGACCACCCCAAACCTGTTGTCTTCAGCCCTGGGCTCAGTGCAAGTTTTGTTAATGCCTCCACATTTCAGAAGACTAGGGGCTTAGCACAAATTTGGCTAACACCACTGCTATGCCCCCATGCCCTTTGGCAATATGCCCCCTCACAACCAGCCTTCCTAGGCTCACTAACATCACAGAGAGCAAGCACAGCCTGCAACAGGCAGAGAGTCAGTGCAGATGTCTGGACTGAAAGGAAAAAACAACTTGGACACAATAGTAAGATGCAAGCTACACACACAGGAGACTCCCTGGAAGTGCCAGGTTCTTGTGAACAGGAGACACTGCACTGCAGGGCACTATATGACTGCTTCTTCATAAAGCCACTACTTTCTAGAACTGAAGACATAGTTGACTTTCCTAATGCACTGAAATAGATACAGAGAGGATCCCAAAATGAAAAGACAGAGAAATAAGTCCTAAATGAAAGAACTAGATAAGATCACAGCAGGAGATCTAAGTGAAACAGAAATAAGTAATGTACCTGATATAGACAATTTAAGGTAATGATCATAGGGTGCCTGGGTGGCTCAGTCATTAAGCACCTAACTTTGGCTTAGGTCATGATCTCACAGTTCATAACTTCCAAGTCCCACATTGGGTGAGCTTGAGCCCCACATTAGGTGAGCATGAGCCCCACTTTGGATGGGCATGAGCCCTGCTTCGGTGAGCCGTGCTTCTCTCTCCCCGTCTCCCTCCCTCTCTGCCCCTCCTGGGACTCACTTTCTCTCTCTCTGCCCCTTGCTTGCTTGTACCCTCTCTCTCTCAAAAAAAAATTAAATAATGATCATAAAGATATTCACTGGACTTCAGAAAAGGGCAGATGACATCAGTGAGACCCTTGACCAAGATATAAAAACTAACATATCAGAGATGAAAAACTCAATAAATGAAATTAAAAATACAATAGCTGTAGTAAATAGTAGGCTACCGAAAGCAGAGGAACGTATCAGTGCCCTATAGGGTAGAGTCATGGAAAGCAATCACGCTGAGAAACAAATATGCATAATGAGGATAGACTTAGGGAACTCAGTGACACCATCAAGCATAATAACATTCACAATATAGGGATCCCAGAAGTAGAAAAGAGAGAAAGGAGGGCAGAAAATGTATTAGCTAAAAACTTATCAAATTTGGGAAAAGAAACACAGATCCAGATTAAGGAGGTATAGGAATCCCCCCAAAAATTCTACCCAAGGAATTCCACACCAAGACAGTAATTGAAATGGCAAAAAGAAAAAAAGTGATAAAGAGAAAGGAAGAGAGTTACATACAAAGGAAACCTTAATAGGCTACCAGTTGACTTTTTAGCAGAAACTTTGCAGGCTAGAAGGAAGTGGCATGATGTATTCAAAGTGTTGAAAGGTGTTGAATCTACAGCCAAGAATACTCTATCCAGCAAGGCTATCATTCAGAATAGAAGGAGAGGTAGTTTCCCAGACCAACAAAAGTTAAAAGAATTCATGACCACTAAACCAGCCCTATAAGAAGTGTTAAGGGGAATCTGAGTGGAAAACAAAAACCATAAGTAAGAGTTAAAATATATGAAGCACAAAAGCAAAAAAAAAAAAAAAATTGTCTAAAAATCAGTCAAGTGAAACACCAAATGAAAAAATGTAAAATATGATACCAAATATCTGAAACACGGAGGGGAGAGGAGTAAAGAATGAATTTGAAATTAAGTGACCATCAGATTAATATAGACTTCTACAGGCAGAAGATGTTATATATAAACCGAATAAATAGTAACCACAATTCAAAATAACAGTAATAGATACACAAAAAATATATACGGTGTAAGCAATCCAAGTATATTATTAAAGAAAACCAACAATCTATGAAAGAGAGAAAGAGAAGAATCAGAGACAAACTTCACAAACACAAAACAAGTAACAAAAGAGCAATAATGCATATATATCAATAATTATTTGAATGTAAATGGACTAAACACTCCAGTCAAAAGACATAGGGTAACAGTGGATAAAAATCAAGATCCATTTATGTGCTGCCTAGAAGAGACTTGTTTCAGATGTAAAGACACCTAAACATTGAAATTGAGGGGATAGAGAAACATTTATCATGCAAATGGAACTCTAAAGAAAGCTGGAGTAGCAATACTTATATAAGACAAAATAGAGTTTACAAAGTCTGTAAAAAGAGGCAACGAAGGACAGTATACAAAACTAAACAGGACAATTCAACAAGAAGATATAACAATTGTAAATATATATGCTCCCAACATGAAAACACCGAGATAGATAAAACAATTAATAACATAAAGGAACTAACTGATAGTAATACAATAACCACAGGGGACTTTAACACCCCACTTGCATCAATGGACAGATCATCTGAACAGAAAATAAACAAGGAATCAGTGGCTCTGAATGACACACTGGATCAGATGGACATTCCATTCTAAAACAACAGAATACACATTCTTTTCAAGTATAAATGGAACAGTTTGCAGAACAGATCACATATTACGCCACAAAACAAGCCTCAACAAATTAAAAAACATCATAGTCATACCATGCATCTTTCCGGACCACAACACTATGAAACTAAAAGTCAAGCACAAGAAAAAATCTGGAAAGACCACAAATACAAGGAGATTAAATAACATGCTAGTAAACAATGAATGTGGCAGCCAAGAAATCAAAGAAGAAATGAAAAAGGACACTGAAACAAAGAAAAATGAAAACACAAGAGTCCAAAACCTTTGGGATGCAACAAAAAGAGGTAAGTTAATAGCAGTACAGGCTTACCTGAAGAAGCAAGAAAAATCTCAAATGAACAACCTAACTGTAACACCTCGAGGAGCTAGAAAAAGAACAACAAACAAAACCTAAAACCAGCAAAAGGAAGGAAATAATAAATATTAGAGCAGAAATATATGATATAGAAACTAAAAAACAATAGAACAGATGAATGAAACCAGGAGACAGTTCTTTGAAAAGATCTATGAAATTGATAAAAGTAGACTCATTAAAAAAAGAAAGAAAAGGAAAAGGACTCAAAATCAGAAATGGAAGAGGAGAAATAACAAGAAACATCACAGAAATACAAACAACTATAAAAGAATATTATGAAAAAATATATGCCAACATACTGGACAACCTAGAAGTAATGGATAAATTCTTAGAAACATACAACCAACCAAAACTGAGGCAGAAAGAAATAGAAAACTTGAACAGACTGATTACTAACAAGGAAACTGAATTAGTCAAACTGCCAAATACCAGATGGCTTAGAGGCGAATTCTTTCAGTTAAAGAAGTGTCAATACCAATTCTACAGAAACTATTTCAAAAACCACAAGACTTCTGAATTCATTTTATGAGGTCAATATCACCCTGATGCCAAAGCTAAATAAAGATATCACAAAAAAAGAGAACTACAGGTCAATGTCTCTGGTGAATATAGATGCAAAAATCCTCAACAAAACACTAAGAAACCAAAGTCAACATCAGGTTAAAAAATATCATTCACCATAATCAAGTGGGATTTATTTCCAGGATGCAAAAATGGTTCAATATTCACAAAATAGAGAAGAAGATGTCAGAGAAATAGGATGCTCTATACTTCCTGCCCACATCTCTCAAACAAAGAAGGGCTGAAGTGAAAGGACTCTAAACCCCAAACACTCTGGGAGGAAAGGAGATGAAATCTACTAGGAAGACAGACTCATAGTGGCTACTTCAAGGAACAAACCAAAGTTCACATGGTGGAGCGTCCAAAACATCACTATGAGTAGGGAAATAAAACAACCAAAGTCATACCAAGAGAGACCAAGGGACACCCTTAAAAGAACACTTCCCAAATGGCCAGGCCCTGGACAACATATGAGCCTCCTTTAATATAGCAGTACTCGCAGATGCAGGGCACATAACAAGCTTTAAAAACTTACAAGACACAGAAAGCTAGCCAAAATGACGAAACAGAAGACCTCTCCTCAAAAGAAATTCCAGGAAGAAGTGACAGCTAAAGAATTGATCAAAACATATACAAGCAACATAACTGAACAAGAATTTAGAAAAATAGTCATAAAATTAATTCCTGGGCTTGAAAAGGGCATAAAAGACAGCAGAGATGCTATTGCTGCAAATATCATGGATCTTAATAATAGTTACAATGAATTTTAAAAATCCTATAAATGAGGTGCATAATAACATGGAGGAGGCCACTGCTCGAATTGAAGAGGCAGAGAGGAGAGTAAGTAAATTAGAAGATGCAATTATAGAAAAAGAGGAAGCCAAGAAAAAGAGAGAAATTGATCCAGGAGCACGAAAGGAGAATTCAAGAACTAAGTGATGCAACCAAACAGAACAATTTACATATCATAGGAATTCCATAAGAAGAGAGAAAGGGGCTTATGGAGTACCTGAACATATTATAGCTGAGAACTTCTCAAATATGGGTAAAGAAAGTCATTGAAATCCAAGATGCACAGAGAACTCCCCTCAGATGTAACTTGAATGGATCTTCTGCATGATATATCACAATGAAACTGGCAAAATATAAGGATGAAGAGAGAATTCTGAAAGCAGCTAGGGGTAAACAGGTCTTAACAAAGGTAGACACATCAGGGTAGTAGCAGACCTTTCTACTGAAACTTGGCAGGCCAGAAAGGAATGGCAGAAATCTTCAATGTGATGAACAGAAAAAATATGGAGCCAAGAATCCTTTATCCAGCAAGCCTGTCATTCAGAATAGAAGGAGAGATAGTGGTTTTCCCAAAAAAACAAAAATTGAAGGAATTCATCACCACTAAACCAGCCCTATGAGAGATCCTAAGGATCTCTTTGTGTTGCAAGGAGCACAAAGTACCAGAGACACCACTACAGGCATGAATTCTACAGAGAATACAGTGACTCTAAACATATATTTTTCAATAATAACTGAATGTAAATGGACTAAGTGCTCCAATCAAAAGACACAGGATACCAGAATGGATTAAAAAACAAGATCCATCTATTTACTGTCTAAAAGAGAATCATTTTAGACCTGAGGACACCTTCAGATTGAAAGTGAGGGGATGGAAAATCTCTATCATGACACTGGAAGTCAAAAGAAAGCTGGAGTTGCCATACTTATATTGGACCAACTGTACTTTCAAGTAGAGGCAGTAACAAGAGATGACGAAGGGCGTTATAAATTAATTACAGGGTCTAACTATCAAGAAGAGCTAACAATTATAAATGTCTACACACTGAATTTGGGAGCACTCAAATACATAAAACAACGAATCACAAACAGAAACAATCTTATTGATAAGAATGTGTTAACTGCAGGGGACTTTAATACTTTACTTACAGCAATGGAAAGATCAACTAGACAGAAAAATCACTAAGGAAACAATGGACCTGAACAACACATTGGACCAGACGGACTTGACAGATATATTTAGACTCTAATCCTGAGGCTATGGAATTCACTTCCTTCCCAAGTGCACACAGTACATTCTCCAAGATAGATCACATACTGAGTCATAAAGCAGCTCTCAATAAATATATAAGAGTTGAGATCATACCATGCACACTTTCAGATCACAATGCTCTGAAACTTGAAATCAATCACAGGAAAAAGTCTGGAAAACCTCCAAAAACATGGAAGTTAAAAAATACCCTACTGAAGAACGAATGGGCCAATCAAGCAATTAGAGAAGAAATTAAAAAATATATGGATGGGACACCTGGGTGGCTCAGTCAGTTAACATCTGACTTCGGCTCAAGTCTGATCTCACTGTTTGTGAGTTCAAGCCCCACGTAGGGTTCTGGGCTGACAGCTCAGAGCCTGGAGTCTGCTTCAGATTCTGTGTCTACCTCTCTCTCTGCCCCTCCCCAACTTGCTCTCTGTCTCACTCGCACTCAAAAAAAAAAAAATTGGAAACAAATGAAAATGAAAATTCAACAATCCAAATGCTTTGGGATGCAGCAAAGGCAGTCCTAAGAGGAAAATACATTGCAATCCAGGCCTATTTCAAGAAACTAGAAAAAGCGCATATACAAAACCTAGTAGCGCACCTAAAGGAACTAGAAGCAGAGCAGCAAGAACATCTCAAACCCAGCAGAAGAAGGGAAATAATAAATATCAGGGCAGAAATAAACAATATAGCATCCAAAAAAACAGCTGAACAGATCAATGAAACCAGGAGTTGGTTTTTTGAAAAAATAAACAATACTGATAAGCCTCTAGCCAGGCTTCTTAAAAAGAAGAGAGAGAGCGCACCAAAAGAGACAAAATCATGAATGAAAATGGATTTATTATAATCAATCCCTCAGAAATGCAAGCAATTATTAGGGAATACTATGAAAAAGTATATGCCAACAAACTGGACAACCTAGAAAAAAATGGACAAATTCCTAAACACACACACACTACCAAAATTCAAATGGGAAGAGACAGAAAATCTGAACAGACTCATAACTAGTGAAGAAATTGAATCAGTTATCAAAAATCTCCCAACAAATAAGAGCCCTGGGCCAGATGGCTTCCCTGGGGAATTCTACCAGACATGTAGATCAGAGTTAATACCCATTCTTCTCAAGCTGTTCCAAAAAATAGAAATGGAAGGAAAGCTTCCAGACTCATTCTACGAAGCCAGCATCACTTTGATTCCCAAACAAGACAGACCCAGCAAAAAAGGAGAACTGTAGGCAAGTATCCCTGATGAATACAGATGCAAAAATCCTCAATAAGACACTAGCAAATCGAATTCAACACCATATAAAAAGAATTACCCACCATGATCAAGTGGGATTCATTCCTGGGTTACAGGGCTGGTTCAATATTCGCAAATCCATCCATGTGATACATCACATTAACAAAAGAAAAGATAGAAACCATATGATCCTGTCAATAGATACAGAAAAAGCTTTTGACAAAATACAGCATCCTTTCTTATGAAAACCCTCGAGAAAGTCAGGATAGAAGGAACTTACTTAAACATCATAAAAGTCATTTATGAAAAGCCCACAGCTGAGGTCATCCTCAATGGGGAAAAACTTGAGAGCTTTCCCTGGAGATCAGGAACACGACAGGGATGTCCACACTCACCAGTGTTGCGTAACATAGTGCTGGAAGTCTTAGCATCAGCAATCAGACAACAAAAGGAAATAAAAGGCATCAGAATTGGCAAAGATAAATTCAAACTTTCACCTTCCACAGACGATATGCTAGTCTACGTGGAAAACCCAACAGACTCCACCAGAATCCCGCTAGAACTGATCGATGAATTCAGCAAAGTCGTAGGGTACAAAATCAATGTCCAGAAATCGGTTGCATATTTATACACAAAGCAACAGAAAGAGAAATCAAGTAACTGATCCCATTAGCAATTGTACAGAAAACCCATAAAATACCTAGGAATAAACCTAACCAAAGATGTAAAAGATCTGTATGCTGAAAACTATAGAAAACTTTGAAGAAGACACAAGGAAATGGAGAAACATTCCATGCTCAAGGATCGGAAGAATGAATATTGTTAAAATGTCATTACTACCCAAAGCAATCTACACAGTCAATGCAATCCCCATCAAGTTTGCACCAGCATTCTTCTCAAAGCTGGAACAAACAATCTTAAAATTTGTATGGAACCACAAAAGACCCTGAATAGCCAAAGTAATATTGAAGAAGAAAACCAAAACGGGAGGCATCACAATCCCAGACTTTAGCCTCTACTACAAAGCTGTCATCATCAAGACAGGATGGTATTGGCATAAAAAAAGACACAGAGACCAGTGGAACAGAATAGAGAACCCAGAACTGGACCCACAAATGTATGGCCAACTAATCTTTGACAAAGCAGAAAAAAGTATCCCATGGAAAAACGACAGCCTCTTTAGCAGGTGGTATTGGGAGAGCTGGACAGCAACATGCAGAAGAATGAAACCAGAATACTTTCTTACACCATACACGAAAATAAACTCAAAATGGATGAAGGACCTAAATGTGAGACAGGAAACCATCAAAA
>NC_043704.1:127327579-127389805 GCF_006229205.1 Suricata suricatta | reverse complement strand
CAAATGTATGGCCAACTAATCTTTGACAAAGCAGAAAAAAGTATCCCATGGAAAAACGACAGCCTCTTTAGCAGGTGGTATTGGGAGAGCTGGACAGCAACATGCAGAAGAATGAAACCAGAATACTTTCTTACACCATACACGAAAATAAACTCAAAATGGATGAAGGACCTAAATGTGAGACAGGAAACCATCAAAACCCTAGCGGAGAAAGCAGGAAACAAACTCCTTCATCTCAGCCACAGCAATTTCTTATTACCTGACACATCTCCAAAGGCAAGAGAATCAAGAGCAAAAATGAACTATTGCGACCACATCAAGATAAAAAGCCTCTGCACTGCAAGGGAAACAATCAGGAAAACAATAGGCAACTGATGGAATGGGAATAGATAGTTGCAAATGACTCTCAGATAAAGGGCTAGTACCCAAAATCTATAAGGCACTCACCAAATGCCACACCCAAAAAACAATCCAGTGAAGAAATAGGCAGAAGACATGAACAGACACTTCTCCAAAGAGGACATCCAGATGGCCAACAGACACATGAAACAATGCTCAACATCACTCATCATCAGTGAAATAAAAATCAAAACCACACAGAGGTACCACCTCATTTTGGTTAGAGTGGCTAAAATGGACAAATCAGGAGACTATAGATGCTGGCGAGGATATGAAGAAATGGGCACCCTCTTACACTGTTGGTGGGAATGCAAACTGGTGCAACCACTCTGGAAAACAGTGTGGAGGTTTCTCAAAAAATTAATAGAATTCCCCTAAGAGCCTGCAATAGCACTGCTAGCAATTTACCCAAGGGATATAGGAGTGCTGATGCACAGGGGCATATGTATGCCAATGTTCATAGCAGCACTGTCAACAAGAGCCAAATCATGGAAACAGCCTAAATATCCATCACCTGATGAATGGATCAAGAAGATGTGGTTTATGTATGCAATGGAATACTACATGGCAATGAGAAAGAATGAAATCTGGCCATTTGGAGCAACGTGGATGGAACTAGAGGGTGTCATGCTAAGTGAAATAAGTCAGGCAGAGAAGGACAAATACCATATGTTTTCACTCATATGTGGAACAGGAGAAATTAACAGAGGACCATGGGGGAGGGGAAGGGGAAAAATAAATAAGGAGAGGGAGGCAAACCATAAGAGACTCTTTTTTTTTTTTAAATGTTTTTTATTTATTTTTGAGAGACAGAGAGAGAGAGCACGAGCAGGGGACGGTCAGAGAGAGAGGGAGATACAGAATCTGAAGCAGGCTCCAGGCTCTGAGCTGTCAGCACAGGGCCCGACGTGGGGCTTGAATACACGAACTGTGAGATCATGACCTGAGCCGAAGCCGGACGCTTAACCGACTGAGCCACCCAGGTGCCCCCATAAGAGACTCTTAAATACTGAGAACAAACTGAGGGTTTGAGGGGTCGGGGAGAGGAAAAATGGGTGAATGGCTTGGAGGAGAGCACTTGTTGGGATGAGGACCGGGTGTTATATGAAAACCAACATGACAATAAACTATGATTTAAAAAATAAACAAAAATTAACAAATAAAAAATATATTCACAAAACAATTGTGATACATCACATTAATAAAAGAAAGGATGAAAACCATACGATCATTTCAATAGATGCAGGAAAAGCATTTGACAAATTACAACATCCATGCACTCAAAGCAGTTTTAGAGGGAACATATCTCAACATGATAAAGGTCATGTATAAAAAACCCACATCAAACATCATACTCAATGTGGAAAAACTGAAAGCTTTCCCCGTAAGGTCAGGAAAAAGCTAAGGATGTCCATTCTTCCCTTTTTTATTCAGCATAGTACTGGAAGTGCTAGCCACAGCAATCAGACAACAAAAAGAAATAAAAGGCATCCAAATTGGTAAGGAAGAAGTAAAACTTTCACTATTTGCAGATGACATGATACTATACATAGAAACCCTAAAGCCTTTACCAAAAACCTCTAGATCTGTTAAATGAATTCAGTAAGTTGCAGGATACAAAATCAATGTGCAGAAATCTATTGCATTTCTATACACTAATAATGAATGAAGTAGCTGAAAGAGAAATTAAGAAAACAGTCCCATTTACAATTACACCAAAAATAATAAGATACCTAGGAATAAATCTAACCAAAGAGGTAAAAGATCTGTACTCTGGAACACTTATGAGAGAAATTGAAGAGAACACAAAGAAATGGAAAAAAAATTGCATGCTCATGGATTGGAAGAACAAATATTGTTAAAATGTCTATACCACCCAAAGCAATATACACATTTAATGCAATCCCTATCAAAATATCACCAGCATTTTTCACAGAGCTATGACAAACAATCATAAAATTTGTATGGAACTAAAAAAGCCAATACTGAATAGCCAAATCAGTCTTGAAAAGAAAAAGCTGGGGGCGTCTGAGCGGCTCATTCAGTTAAGTGTCCATCTTCAGCTCAGGTCATGATCTTGCAGTTCTTGAGTTTGAACCCTACTTTGGGCTCTGTGCTGATATCTCAGAGCCTGGAGCCTGCTTCAGATTCTGTTTCTTCCTCTCTCTCTCTGCCCCTCATCGGCTCATGTTCTCTGTCTCTCAAAAATGAATAAATGTTAAAAAAAAAAAAGCTGGAGGCATCACAATTCCATATTTCAAGCTATTACAATGCTGTAGTCCTCAATACAGTATGGTACTGGCACAAAAACAGACACATAGATCAATGGCACAGAACAGAAAACCTATAAATGGACCCAAAACTATGTGGTCAACTAATCTTCAACAAAGCAGGAAAGAATATCCAGTGGGAAAAAAGACAGTCTCTTCAACAAATGGTGTTGGGAAAACTGGACCACCTTCTTATACCATAGAGAAAAAGAAATTCAAATTGGATGAAAGACCTAAGATGTGAGACTGGAAACTATCAAAATCCTGTAGAGAACACAGACAGTAGCTTCTTTGACTTTGGCATACCAACTTCTTTCTAGATGTCTCCTGAGGCAAGGAAAATAAAGAGCAAATATTAACTATTGGGACTACCTCAAACTTTTTTAAAGCTTTTGCACAGTGAAGGAAACAATCAACAAAACTAAAAGGCAACCTACGGAACAGAAGATATTTGTACAAGACATATCTGATAAAGGGTTAACATCCAAAATCTACATTAAAAAAACTAATAAAACTCAACTGGGTGGCTCACATGGTTGAGAGTCTATGACTCTTGATCTCAGCTCAGCTCTTGGTCTTAGGGTTGTGAGTTTAAGCTCCACATTGGGGTGTGTGCTGGGTATGGAGCTAACTTAAAAAAAAGAAACCTCAACATACCCCAAAAATTAATAATCCAATTAAAAATGGGCAGAAGACTTGAATAGAAATTTCTTCAGAGTAGACATACAAATGGCCAACAGACACATGAAAAGATGGTTGTCATCACTTACTGTCAGGGAAATGCAAATCAAAACTACAATGAGATATCCCTTCACACCTGTCAATGACTGAAAACACCACAAGAGACAACAGGTGCTGGTGAGGATGTGGAGAAAAAGAAACCCTCTTGCACTGTTGATGGAAATGCGAACTGGTGGAAGTTGCTGTGGATAATAGTATGGATGTTCTCAAAAAGTTAAAAATAGAACTACTCTACAGTCCAGCAAGTATACTTCTGGCTATTTACCCAAAGAAGACAAAATCATTAATTCAATGTGATACAGGTACCCATATGTTTATAGCAGCATTATTTATAATAGCCAAGATATGGAAGCAGCCCAAGTGTCCACTGACTGATGAATGCATAAAGAAGTCATATATATGTATATAATGGAATATTATTCAGCTCTAAAAAAGAATGAAATCTTGCCATTTGCAACAACATGGATGGAGCCAGAGAGTATAATAGTAAGTGAAATAAATCACTTGAAAAAAAACAAATATCATATGATTTCCCTCAAATGTGGCATTTAAGATATAAAGCAAATGAGGGTACTTGGGTGGCTCAGTTGGTTAAGCATCCAACTTTTGATCTCGGCTTGGGTCATTTGAGCCCCATGCAGGGTTCTGTAGGACACTGACAGTGTGGAGCCTGCTTGGGATTCTCGGTCTCCCTCTCTCTGCCCCTTTCTGCTTGCACACTCACTTACTCTCTCTCAAAATAAATAAACTTTAAATAATAATAATAATAATATTAATAATAATGATAATAGAAATGAAACAAATGAGCAAAGAGAAAAAAACAGGAGATGCAAATCAAGAAATGAAATTAAAAATAAATAAATAAAACAAAAATAGAATTACCCTATGACCTAGCAATTGCACTACTAGGAATTTATCCAAGAGGAGTTAGATACAGGAGTGCTGCTTTGAAGGGGAACATGCACTCCAATGTTTATAGCAGTGCTATCAAAAATAGCCATATTATAGAAAGAGCCCAAATGTCCATCAACTGATGAATGCATTAAGAAGATGTGGTATATATTTACAATGGAATACTATTCAGCAAAGACAAAGAATGAAATCTTGCCATTTGCAATAACATGGATGGAACTTGAGGGTATTAAGCTAAGTGAAATAAGTCAGAGAAAGAGATCATATGATTTCATTCATGTATGAGATTTGAGAAACTTAACAGATGATCATAGAGGAAGGGAAGGAAAAATCAGACAAAAACAGAGGAGGTAGCAAGTCATAAGAGGTTCTTACATACAGAGAACTGAGGGGTGATGGGAGTGAGGAGGTGGGGGAAATGGGTGATGGGCATTAAGGAAGGCACTTGTTGGGATGAACACTGGGTGTTGTATGTAAGTGATGAATCACTGGACTGTACTCCTAAAGCCAAAACTACACTGTATGTTAACTAAGTTGAGAAGAAAGAAAGAAAAAGAGCGAGCGAGAAACAGAATCTTAATAATAGAAAACAACGTAATGGGTACTAGAGGGGAATGGGAGGGTTGGGTGAAATAGGTGATGGGGATTAAGGATTGCAATTGTTACAAGCACCAGATGATGTATGGAACTGAGGAATCACTATACAGTACACCTGAAACTAACAGAATACTGTTTATTGGAAAAAAATAAAATAAAAACAAAACAAAACACCATACATTTCTGGAAGAAATCACATGAAGTAGAATGGATATGAATGTTTATGTTCATGAGGACAAAAACCTGAAGCAGTATCACAAACAGCAAGTTCACCTGCCTGTGAATTACATTTCTATTCTTCTCATGGAAACCAGATTACAAAATTACAAAATTGAAGAAGTGATTAAGGGTTACTTTGATGCCACTAGGGGCATATGGGAAGATGTGGTTCAAGGGGCACAAAGTTTCAGTTATGCAAGGTAAGTTAATTCTGGACATCTAAGGTACAGTCATGTAACTATAGTTAATATTATATTATACACAAGAAATTTGCTAAGGGGGTAGATCTTAAGTTTCTTACCCATCCCCCCTCAAAGTAACCATGTGAGGTGATGGATAATGTTAATCTCCTTGATTGGGGTGAATACTTTGCAATGATACGTGTATCAAATTATCAACTTGAACACCTTAAATATAAACAATTTTAAATTGTCAACTATATCTAAAGGTGGAAAAGGATGTGCAGCGAAAAAATGTTGGGAAAATAGTATTGAGATGTGTCCGCCAGTTTATTAAATCATTACTTTATTTTTGAAAGAGAGAGAGAGAGAGAGAGAGAGAGAGAGATTTTGCAGGGGAGGGGCAGAGAGAGGGAGACAGAGGATCTGAAGCAGACTTCATGCTGACAGCAGAGAGCCCAAAACCCAACTGGAACTCAGGAACTGTGAGATCATAACCTGAGCTGAAGTTGGACACTTAACTGACTGAGCCATCCAGGCGCCTTAAAGTGTTTTCTTGAGGATTTTATTTGAAGTTTTGGTTTTCGTTGGCCTCTTAAGTTTTATAGCTTGTTGTGATGTATTTCTCATTAAAAAATTTTTTTTTAATGTTTGTTTATTTTTGAGAGCACAAGCTGCGGAGGGGCAAAGAGACAAGGGGACAGAGGATCTGAAGGAGGCTCTGTGCTAACAGCAGAGAGCCGTTTCTGTGCTCAAACTCATGAACTGCGAGATTGTGACCTGAGCTGAAGTCAGACACTTAACCAACCGAGCCACCCAGGTGCCCTGCATCTCTAATTTTAAATATTTATATTTGTACCAAGAGGGGAGGGGAGGGAAGAGAAGGGAAGGGAAGAAGAACAGAGGTAAGAGAAGGAGAAAAACCAGACAGTCAAGACAGACAGGGATAACATTAAGTGCAGTGTCTGTCAAGCAAGAGACTAATTCTCAGCCATGGTAAGAAGAGATGCCACTTTCCGAATGAGTGTGCTACAGCCTGCTCAGGAGAGCTTTTAATTAATGCTCCTCTCTTA
The DNA here is from genome assembly GCF_006229205.1 of Suricata suricatta. Classification (NCBI taxonomy): domain Eukaryota; kingdom Metazoa; phylum Chordata; class Mammalia; order Carnivora; family Herpestidae; genus Suricata; species Suricata suricatta. Next base: position 127,383,415 of record NC_043704.1, on the reverse strand, counting down.
GCAACCTTGCCTTCAGTGACTTCACAGTGATCCCTTAAAATTGGCCAGGGCGGGAGTATTTACACATTGGAAAACGACAAACACCACAAATCCAGGCTGTGTGTGTGCGTGTGCGTGTGTGTGAGGTTGGTTAGCTGCATGCAAATGCCTCTTCCTCAAAGAGTGGCGAATTACAAGGAGAAGCTGGCAGTACTCCCAGACTTGTACTGTGGGAAGATGAGGGAAGACGAAGGCCCAGTGACTTAGAGCCTCTTTTCTGTGAATTAACAAGAAACTTTGATCAACTGCTTGGACATAAATTGACATTCCTCTGAAAGGACTTCTGCAGGTGGAGTCTGAGCCTACCTAGTCTTGCAGGAGAAAGGAAAGAAAGGGAATTATTACTGCAAATGTAAGGGGAGTCAAGTTCAAATAGACCCCAAGGGCTGAACCTGAATGTATTCTTTCTCTAATTTTCATTTGTTAGCTTGGGAAAAACAATGTCCCCAGACAAAAGGATTTTGAAGGTTTGTATGCTGGTCTTTGAAAAAAAGGTTAAAAGAAGGAAAGAGAGCTTAAAGTTATAGGGGAAAGATTCTGGGGTGAAGGACAGAAAAGAAATATAGCAAAGCAGAGAGTGATTTAATAGTTTAAGTAAAATATTAAATGATGTGGCATAAAAAATATTAAGTTCTATAAATGCCTAATTTTTACTCAGAATTTAGTCTACGATAGTTCAGTCTTCAAAAAGATAACTCTCTGAGGTAAAGTCATTTTTCTTTTCTTTTCTAGACAAAATAACTTTCACAAGCTATTTCCCTAGATGCTACCTGTGAGCACCCAATAGCTGCCTTGACTCTCAGAGTGAATAGTTTCCGTTGGCCACTGGTTCCTCAGCTGCAGGCACTTTCTTGTTCCCTTCCCTAAGTGGAAACTTTGAAAGGTATGTAGAAATAAAATGGAATTCTTTCAAGTTTGTATCCTGGGATTCTTAAGAACTTGGATTTGACTTCCAGGATGGTAGTACAAAAAGTAAAAAGATCAAGTACTCACAAGGTTAAATTTTAGGAAAGCCCTCTTGGACGCAAGACAAAGGCGGGGTGTAAAACGAAAACAAAAGTAGCTTGAATTAAAGAGGTCATTTGATTTTAGTCTTCACTCAAGACTGCTCCTCTCTGCCCACTGAAACAGGTTGGTTTTTTCTTTTTCTCATTCTAACTTGGATAAGATTGTTTTTTAAAGCCCAAAGACTTCGTATATTTACCCATGTAGAGGGAGCCTTGAAGCATAAAAGTCTAAACGTTTATATGTGCAAAAAAGATTATTTAAAAACAGCTATATACTTTAATCTTAAAACTAAAATCTGAATATAGCAAGAAGAAAATATCTGGTATTAATACCATTACTTGCCTAGACAACTTTGCTAATGAGAAAATAAGTTTTCTCTATCATTTTTTTCTGCTTTGTTTTACAAATGCTAATTTTTTTTGTTCTTGTAATAATTATAAGTACATCTAAAATGTATTCCTATATATCTGCCAAAGGATCATGTCTGCAAATACTTTCCATTCTTTGCTTTACTTACTAATATTTTAAATAAGATTCTTATTTAAAAATATACTTCCTTAATGTTTTATATTATTTGGGCATGTTATTCCTTATCACCAGTTTCAAGACTTGTAATGAATGAGAAAGAAAGAACAAAGTGCATACTGTGTTAATAATTAACACATAAGAAAATGATGACCAGACTGTAACTTTTCAAATAATCTTAAGGATAAAAATAGTCATTTTAGATTGTTACCACCTGGTTTTTACATAATGAAAACCCTTCTTTGTGGCATATTTCCCTTGGGGGCATTCTTTGCTTTACTCATCTGAAAAGGGTTAGTAAGAATAAGAATATTCTTTTGAAAATGTACAAGTTGGCACACTATTTTGAAAACAGTATTTTCAATAATGATTCCATAAGAATGTTAGAAAGTCTTACAAGGACAAAGACAATCAAAGGGAGACATGGTTAAGGAAAAAGCAAAACAAAACTCAGCACCATAATAAAAAAACAATGAGAGTCATTTTTATATACATTTAAAAGCTTGTGAATTCTGTGCAAGCCTATCTTACTGCTGTAGGGTGTTAATAACCAATATAGTAAAACGGCTAATGATAAGACAAGAAGATTCCTGGCATATCATCTACCCATTCTAGAGTAATAGTTTTATATCTGCTCTTAAAACCTTTAGTTTGACAAATATTTACTGAGCACCTACTGTATGCCACTCTCCAAGGTATTAATTACAAACATAAATCCAACAGGGAACTTAGAGCACACGGGGAAAAGGTAGTCTAGTAAACCCATCTTTTCCATAGGATGGGGTCCATTCTCTGAGAAGGAATGTAGATGTGTATGTAGATATAGCTATTGGATCAGGAAAGTCTTCTGGCAAGGTGATGTCCAGGTTAACTGAGGAGGAAGTGGCCCTTTAAGGGAAGAACAGGAAACAAGTCCGTCTGTCAGATAAAGAAACAGAAAGAATAATGATGGAGGTATGTGCCGCAGCATGGTGTATGCCAGCAATGTGCTTGCAAATAAGTACTATTACTGTCTACAGCATAAAGCACATAGTAGAGAAATGTAGCAGGAACCATGGGTAGGATAACATTATGGAGGAGCCTTGGGCATCAAGCTAAGGAGTCTGGATTGTATCTTTCAGGTGAAGAAATGTGTCTTTTAGGTAAGAGCTAAGCAGAGGAGTGACAGATTGACATTTCAGAGATACAGTACTTTGGTAGCAGTAAGAAAAAAATTTTTTTTAAATTTATTCTTGAGAGAGAGAGAATATGTGTGTGTGCATAAGCAGGGGAGGGGTGGAGAAAAAGGGGGGGGGGTAGAGAGAGAATCCAAAGCAGACTCTGCCGATTAGTATGGAGGCTGATGAACCCATGAACTGTGAGATCATGACCTGAACCAAAATCAAGAGCTGGACACTTAACCAACTAAGCCACCCAGGCACCCCTGAAAATATTTGTAATAGGTGGTCATAAGGAGGAATAAGAACAGCAGATACCAGATGGGAAGATATTGCAATAGGCCAAGTAAGAAACATGGTGGTCAAATTGTGTAGATGTGTCAAAGAGGACAGACTGAAAGTGTGAGACAGATTCACAATCTACTTGGAAGGTAAAATCAAAATTTAGGAGCTGATGGGAATTAGGGACGATGGTGAAAGACTTCCTTGACCAAGGACGGGACAGGCTTAAGACTTAGGTAAGTAGTGGAATGATGCTACTGAATAGTAGCATACATTCAGCATGTGTGACAGGTTTTGAAGGAAAGCTAACTAGAGGAGACTTTGTTTTGAAAAGGTCAACTGGTGAAATTAAGTATAAATTCTGAGGTAATTTATCTAACTTATTTTATAATGTTTATACATAAAAGTAAAATAATTTATTATTTTTTAATAGTTTATTGTCAAGTTAGTTTCCATAATCATTTTTTAACGTTTAATTTTTTTTAACAATGTTCTATGTCTTTTAAAATTTTTTTTAATGTTTATTTATTTTTGAGAGAGAGAGAGCATGAATGGGGAGGGGCAGAGAGAGAGTGAGACATAATCTGAAGCAGGTTTCTGTGCTGAGCTGTCAGCATAGAGCCCGATGTAGGGTTGAACCAATGAACCATGAGATCATGATCTGAGCCAGTCAGATGCTTAACAGACTGAGCCACCCAGGTGCCCCAATGTTTTTTTAAATTTTGCAGAGAGCCTGATGTGCAGCCTGAACTCAAACCGTGAGATCATGACCTGAGCCAAAGTTGGACACTTAACCAACTGAGCTACCCAGGTGCCCTGAAAATAATTCTATTTTAGATGAAAAATTTGATTTACTGCCAATAAACTGCCTAAGAATCACAAAGGCGTATATGTAAAAAATAATATTTGTTATTCCTTTTGGTTGAAATCTAATTTTTCATATGTTAAAAACTAGTTTGGGGGTACCTGACTGGCTCAGTTGGTACAGGATATGACTCTTGATCTTGGAGTGTGGGTTCAAGCCCCACATTGGGTGAAGAGATTACTTAAAGATAAAGCCTTAAAAAAAACCAACTAATTTTTACACAAAATCATTACTTTGATTTAGGGTCTAGTGATTAAGAAAATTCCTCAGGGTATTAATTTTATGTGTAAATCCCAGCTCTTACACACAGACTTATAAAAACAAAGGATGAAAAAATAATTTTGGGGATATACTCCTAAGTGGTTTGCATTAAAAAGTTTCAAGTTTCAAAGAGTGGCAGATTCGGCCTCACCTATGTTATGGCAACAGTCTATTCTCTAGTTTTTGTTGTTGTTTTTAAAATATTTATTTTTGAGAGAGAGAGAGACAGAGAGAGAGAGAGAAGGAGAGTGTGTGTGTATGCACCAGTGGGGTGGGGCAGAGAGAGAATCCCAAGCAGGTTCCACACTCAGTATGGAGCCTGACTCCTGTGCCTGAGAGATTGTAACTTGAGCCGAAATCAAGAGTCAGATGTTTAACTGATTGAAACACCCAGGCACCCCAATAATCTATTCTTGAGTAAAGTTACAAATATATGCTAGATTAACAATTGTTTCCTTTTAAACAATATTAAAATGAATATTCTATATTCCTTTTGACATGCAGATTGGAGCCATGGCTTTGGAACATAACCAGTCAACAGATTACTATTATGAGGAAAATGAAGTGAATGGCACTCATGACTACAGTCAGTATGAAGTGATCTGTATAAAAGAAGAAGTCAGAAAATTTGCAAAAGTTTTCCTGCCTGCCTTCTTCACAATAGCTTTCATCGTTGGAATTGCAGGCAATTCCATAGTAGTGGCGATTTATGCCTATTACAAAAAGCAGAGAACCAAAACAGATGTGTACATCCTGAACTTGGCGGTGGCAGATTTACTCCTTCTATTCACCCTGCCTTTCTGGGCAGTTAATGCAGTTCATGGATGGGTTTTAGGGACAGTCATGTGCAAAGTGACCTCGGCCTTGTACACTGTCAATTTCGTCTCTGGCATGCAGTTTCTGGCTTGTATCAGCATAGACAGATACTGGGCAGTAACGAAAGCCCCACGTCACCCAGGGGTGGGGAAACCATGCTGGCTTATCTGTTTCTGTGTATGGATGGCTGCCATCTTGCTGAGTATACCTCAGCTGGTTTTTTATACGGTAAATCACAAGGCTAGGTGCATTCCCATCTTTCCATATCACCTAGGAACATCAGTGAAAGCATCAATTCAAATGTTGGAAATCTGCATTGGATTTGTAATACCCTTTCTTATTATGGGAGTGTGCTACTTTGTCACAGCAAGGACACTCATCAGGATGCCTAACATTAAAAAATCTCGACCCCTCAAAGTTCTGCTCACGGTGGTTATAGTTTTCATTGTCACTCAGCTGCCTTATAACATTGTCAGGTTCTGCCAAGTCATAGACATCATCTACTCCCTGATCACTGACTGTGACATGAGCAAACGCATGGATGTTGCCATCCAAATCACAGAGAGCATCGCACTCTTTCACAGCTGCCTCAACCCAGTCCTGTATGTTTTCATGGGAGCCTCTTTTAAAAACTACATTATGAAAGTTGCCAAGAAATATGGGTCCTGGAGAAGGCAAAGACAAAACGTGGATGAGATTCCTTTCGATTCGGAAGATCCTACAGAGCCAACCAGTACTTTTAGCATTTAAATGTAAAACTACAGTCTCTTGCTTCGATTCACATGAATGATGCTTCTCCCCAGAGAAAACATCTGCTTTATTCTGAAACTTAAATGGTAAACACTGTGGTTCCAACGTATAAATCAAAATGTAGGGGGAGGATGGGAGCAGCCAGGAAGAAGAGGAAATGAAATCACAAGTAGACAAAACATGAACTTAACATTAACAATATAGAAAAACAGTACTAATAGATTAAATAATAAAAACATTATGCTATAAAATAGGCCATCTGAAACCGATTAATACAGAGGCTTATGTTAAGGAGAATTTATAATTATTTTAAAAGATCTAAATTTTAATATAAGAATGATTTCACTGCATAATTTCAGTACTTGAATAACTATACAGCAAAATTTAATCATGTATTCCTGTTTCTTAGTTTGCAAGTGATTTCATAAGATCCCAGAAAGAGTAACAATTTAACAATAAAAAAATACATAAAAAACTTTAATGGCCCTTTTAATACATCCCTGGTAAATTTCATTCCTTTTTTTTTTTTTTTCCTTTTTATCCCTGGTACATTTCTGAACACATAATTTGCTTCCATGATGTCAACTTTCTTTAATAATAAACTGGTTATCTTGTTAGATTCACGTGTATACTCTATAAGCAATCTTTAGATAATCATATTTACCTAGGTTCCAATTTTATGACTTCCTAAAGGGCTCATCCATTTATGTGAGTCTATTATGGAGGGTCTACTGAACAGTACATTTTCTCATGTATAGATCTTATTTTCTTTTTGCTTAAGCACTTGTATTTTTAAGCAATGAAGAAATCTGACACAATAAATGATTTCTAATAACATGTACATCTGGTCTCTTTAAATACAATTATTTATAAATTATATTTCATTTAATATGTCCCTATTAAAAATTAGTTTTGATAGAAATTACCATGATCAAGATAGTGTGCACTAATATGAATTTTCCTCACAAACTACAAAAAACTGAATTGTAAAACCATAAAAAAACAACACCTTTTTTCTGCTCTTAAAATAAATATCACCTAATGAGGATCTGTTATTTTAAAATTACTTTTCTTTTTTGCAAATATTTATAAATTTTAATATGCCTTTAAAGGCAGAATTTAAGGAACTGTGATCACAGAACTAATAACTATGTATCATATTATTCTAGCACAGCACCTGGCACAAAGGATGGATCTGAATACTCACCGCTGCTCCACCATTTCTTGCCATTAATTATATAGCTATCTCCATCTCGTTGGATGCTACATTCAATGTTTGTGGCATCACTTGAAGCTACATTGGGCTCTATAAATAAGCAAAGGTTGAATTACAGGCAGGCAGAATCATTTGTTTACAAAAGAGATTTCGGATAAGGAAATATGAACTCTTCGAGGACAGAGGCACGTTCCTTCCCTTCCCCCCATCCCACCCTGGTTTGCCCATAACCTACACACAGTACGTATTTAAAAGTGTGCATTGGAAGAATGAATGTCCAACGTTGGAATCAGCAATCTGAATAGTGTTCCTGGCTTCCTCAACTGGCACCTAAGTTGAGATAACTCACACAATCCATTCTCCGATCATCAAAGTAGATTAAAATATTGTTCTTTATTTCCCACAGTGGAAACATATTAAATACTAAATATTTGCAAGCTAGATTTCCATAGAATTTACTATCTTAGACAATTTCTAACTATGCCTTGAGAATTCCATCCCACTGATTTATTCTGCATTCTGTAAAGCCTGCTCAATACAATGTCTTCAGAAAGTTTTCCATGGGACACCCTTACACAACTGCTGTACTATATGGCGTTTCAGAATGTAAAGGCAGCCCTCAATCATAGTAATCTGCACGTGTTAATATGCTTTCTTAAATGAGTCCTTCAGATTATTTTGTGTATTCTATTTCTAAAACTTTAGATGGAGCTGTGTACTTGTTTTGCAACCTCCAATTAGTGCTTTGTAGACAACACATCATCTATAGGTGTTCAATAAATGCCTCTTATTGATCTTAAGTGGAGAACAGTTTTGCTCTTATAAACATATGCAATATTATAGAAGACTTTAAAATCTGGCCAGAATTATAGCCATATGTGACATTTAGTTTAATTCTAAACTCAATGATAGAATGATGACTTTCTCCTTTGAAGAATTCTTTATTGCTATTTTCTATGTACAAATGGTACCAAGCCCATTTTTATTAACATGCTAATTTTACTTCTTCACATGAACATAATTTGAAGAATGTGACCAGCTTTGGTGAATGTTCTGTTTTTTGAGGTTTATGGCAGTTAAATATTTTGTATCAAAATAAAATTATCACAAAGATGACTATTTCATACAAAAAAGATATTAAATATCTATAGATGACAATTTTTGGAATGCTAGTCAAAAGATTATGAAGTTAGGTTTACTCTGGCTGAAGTAGACCGCCAGAAAACATCAGCTGGTGTCCTCCCATGTGGACATTCTGCACATTAAAAAATGCCAAAATTTCAAACTGCACTCAAAACAATCCTATTTACATTTTTAGCCATGGGCAAATTTGCCTGGAACACAGAGCCACCTCCCTCCTTTCTTTAGCTCATCCATAATAACTCCAGGATAACTGGCTGCACAAGGGAAACGTGGTTTGCTTTCACCTGTCATACAGAAGCAGGATGAGATGTTTCCTTGAAGAAGAGGCTCAAGCCACTGCTGTTTCTGCTTTTCACTTCCATACAAGTGGAGCACCTCCATGTTCCCTGTGTCTGTACATGAGAAAAACATTGCTTTTGCATTTAAAAATTTATCAATATGAAATCCAAACTTTATGTTGACAATATACACATGTACCTTTTAAGGCAAGTGTTTGCTTAACAAAAATACATTGAAACCTAAAAAGTAAATATAATTTATAATGAAGATATGCCATAAATAGTTATTATAAGTATATGGCCTTTAGTGCACATTTATTCAACTCGTGGATTACACACTTGTCTGCTTCATCTCAATGAAGCATGGCTCTAATGATGTCTGACTCAGTTAGGACTAAGGGAAACAATTTACTGGCTTAATCTTTCCCAGCTATCTTGCGAATGTGCTCTGCCAGGAGTGAGTGCAATGCTCCTGGAGAACAATTATCATTACATGTTCTATTGGAACTCCAGCCCTGAGACTCCCATTCCTTAAGCACACACTGTGCTTTCTAACTTTCACACGTTTGCTTGTGCCAAGCCTTCTCTCAAGTACAAATCTACCCATGATTCCGAAGTAAAGTCCTGCTTCTGAGCCACTTCCAATTGTGAAGACTCTCCGATTACCCAGTCAGAAATACCTTCTTCCTCTGAACTCATGAGTAATTATTATCTCTTTACCTCTACCAGTGCTCTTACTTCTTGTATCCTCTACCATCTAGAAAAGTACTAGGTCAAATCTCGAGAATGCTAAACACAGAATCCCTGATAGAAAGTGACAGCAGATAACTTCAAAGACCCTTTCCAACCCATCAGAGGGTTCAGTAACTGATACACTAGTATCATTCTCACACACAAAAAAACAAAAAACAGAAAAACAAAACAAAAAACACCTTCACGTCAGCCATGGAGCAAAATGCTCTAGAGGCTTTCCTCTGATATTCATTCCTACCAAACTTCAAAAAAAATGTTATCTGAAACCTTTCCTTTGAAAACTGATTACTCAAAATTTTGAGGAAGAATTTTTCAGTATCCCTCTTTTTTTTTTTAAACTACACCTTCCATGGGATTTTATTTTAATTTATTTTTTAAACATTTATATATTTTTGAGACAAAGCATGGGCAGGGGCGTGGGGCAGAGAGAGAGGGAGACAAAGAATCCCAAGCAGGCTCCAGGCTCTGAGCTGCCAGCACAGAGCCTGATGCAGGGCTCAAACCCACAAATGGTGAGATTATGACCTGAGCTGAAGTCGGGCACTTAACCGAATGAGCCACCCAGGGGCCCCTCAGTATCACCCCTTAACATGACATTAAGGATAGTCACTGAAATGCCTAGGAAAACTGCATTAAATCCATGTTAAGTCTCTCAAAATATGTTTGCACTCGGTTTAGACACTACTAACGGAGCCAGTTATAATAAAGGCACAAAATTCATAATAGATGAACAAATTCTTAAAATTTGTCAAAGCTTAAAAGCTTCTTGAATGAGGGAGAAAATGAGTCCTCAGTTATAAGTAATGAAACTCAACATTTTCTTTGCTTATTTAAAATTCTGCTTCTTGTTATAGTTCAAATGAAGTAAATATTGAATTATATCTTTCCAAAAATTATCAGTTTATTCTGAGAAGCTGGCAAAACAAAGCTATCATTTGTGGGATGGGAAAAAGCCTAGATAAATTATTTCTACAAAAAATCATCAGCCCCAAAATCAGCTCAAAGGCCCCCAAATTTTCTAAGGTCCGGATCTCATGGATCATGAGTTTGAGCTCCATGTGGGGGCTCTATGCTGACAGCATGGAGTCTGCTTGGGATTCTGTCTCCCTCTCTCTTTGCCTCTCCCACCACCCATTGTCTATCTGTCTGTCTGTCTCTCTCTCTCTCAAAATAAGTCAATAAACATTTTTTTTTAAATGCTATTTTCAGAGCACCTGGGTAGCTTGATCAGTTAAGTGCCCGACTCTTGATTTTGGTTTGGGTCATGATCTCACAGTTTTGAGTTCAAGCTCCATGTGGGACCTTGCACTGATGGCACAGAGCCTGCTTGGGATTCTGTCTTTCCCTTTTTCTGCACCTCTCCTGCTGGTGCTCTATCTCAAAATAAATCAATAAACATTTCTAAAGAATTCCTATTTTCAACATCCCAATATATAATATTGTATGACTTAATGAGGGGCAAAAAAACAAAAGACAAATTGGAAAACTACATATGTTTCCCATAAGCTTTTAGAACTATTTGAGAAGCTTGAGTTTTCTTTTATACTTAAGAAAACTCCCAAAGTATTTAGTTGGCATCAGTTACATTCCCTTTTTCATCTGCACTAGAAATGCTCCATAACCCAAAGCTCTAAGGCCTTTATGAAGATTAGCTCCATTACAAAGAGAAAATGCCTAGTTTTCTACTTACACTTTTTATACATCTTTGTTTGCTAAGGAGAGTTACTGACCAAACTTTGGTCAAAGGAAATGTATTTTCCTGGCCAATTTAAAAATTTCAGTAGTTTGGTGATGTCATTTGGACAGTACAACTAACAGACTCATGAAACTTAAATACTAGAAATTTTAATGCTAGAAAAAAGACCTTCCAGTGAGAAGTGAGTTCACGGGTCAAATGGAGAAATAGTGGCAGAGCTGTGTCTACAGAGGAAGTCTTCGGTAGCATTATTTTTCATATTATGACCCATTAGTATGTCATGAAATCAATTTAATGGAATATGGCTAACAGTCTTTAAAAAACGAAATAGATCAAAGTAGAATACATTAAACTCCGTGGAAAATATCTAAATATGTCGCATGCAGTAAGGGCAACTATTATTTCGTGAAGCCCTTTCTCAGTCTCTCCTCCTTGCAAAATCCATCTCTCCATGAATATACCATAAAACTACATATGCTACAAATTGGGTCACAATATGAAATATATTTCTTACTATGAGTATCAATTTAAAAAAGGTCTAAACAAAAGACTGCTAGTAATCCTTTCATGAAATTATGCCCCCTGTGTAGCATAACATAATAGCTTGACACAAATGAGATGGAATCTGTAGAAATTCTAGGATAGATTTGACTTTTACAATCGCATTATTGGATTAAAACGTAGTACAGCAGTACTTTGATAAACTGGTGTTTTGAAGAGGATTACCTTCCACTTACCACATCAGAGATAAGTTCATCTGTCATTAGAAGTCCAGGAACTATAATGATAGTTCCAAATAAATGAGAGTTAAAGTCCAGGGAACAAACACCTTGATATGCAACCATACTGTGTTTTCTCTCAGACATCAAATACACTTCTTTTTGGCAGTTCCATCCTTCATTAACCCTTTTGGGGAGTGCTTTAGCACCAGAGCCATACAATAAGCAAAATAGGCAATATCAAGGTCTAACTTGTGGAGTGACAACATAGTATATCACACCATCATCCTTGTACAACAAATAAAATGTTATTCCTTGACTGGTAGCAAGAGAATAACTAAAGTAACTTGGGGGAGGGAATAAAAGACAAAAGACATTTGTGGGGTCTACCCTACACCTACTCAATCAAATCTTCAGGAATGGAGCCTGTGAATCTGTTTTTGATTATGTTTTTTAGGTTCCTTAGCCACTTCTTTGGCAAATTCAGGTTTGAAAACACCTTCTACAGACTACATTCTAGGTTTATACCTTCCGTGTTACCTTTTTAAAGAAAAACTGGCCTCCTTCCCATATCCTTCCAATTTTCTTAAAATGTTTTATTTATTTTTGAGACAGAGAGAGAGCATGAGCAAGGGAGGGGTAGCAAGAGAGGGAGACACAGAATCCAAAGCAGGCTCCAGGCTCTGAGCTGTCAGCACAGTGCCCGACATGGGGCTTGAACCCACAAACCATGAGATCATGATCTGAGCCAAAGTGCTAAAACACTCCCAACTGCGCTACCCAGGTGCCCCATTATCCTTTCAATTAAAATTTTTTTTAATGTTTATTTATTTTTGAGAGACAGAACATGAGCAGGGGAGGGGCAGAGAGAGAGGGAGACACAGAATCTGAAGCATGCTTTAGGCTCTGAGCTGTCAGCACAGAACCCAATGCAGGGCTTGAACCCACAGACCGTGAGATCATGACCTGATATCCTTCAATTTTTAATGGCAACATCTTTGGAGGCATCCTTGACTCCTTCATATCCAATCAGGAAATCCTCTTTGCTCTTCGTTCAAAACATATTTAGAATCTTTCCACTTTTTACCCCTTCCACTGCTACCAGAACAAATTTCCATCATCTCTAACTAGGATTATTACAAGAGACTCTGCTTCCTTCCTTCCTCCTTTTGTTAATTCTCAACATAGTAGTCAAAGTGATTCTTTTAAAACTGAAGTTAATCTTGTCACTCTTCTGCTCAAATCTCCCATAGCCTCACATTTCACAGAAGATAGAAGCCCTTTTCCTCTCTGCTATCTCTCACTATTCTCCCTACTGTGCTGGACTCCTTGGCTAGTCTTGGAATACACCAATCACACTCTTGCCTTAAGGTCTTTGCCTTTTCTGTTTCCTCTGCTGTGAAAATTCTTCCCCCAGATATCAGCATGGCTAACTCTCTCACCTTCTTTAAATCTTTATTGAATGTCATTTTCTCAGAAAGACCTATCCTGACCATTCCATGTTAAACTGTAATCTGCATTTCTTGTTCCCCAGTATTCCAGCACTCCCCAACGCTGCTAAGCTTTTTATTCCCAAAGCACTTTTCATCTTCAAACTTACTACATAATTTATTATTATTTTTGTTTAATGTTTATTTTTTAAAGTGAGAGACACAGAGTGCAAGGGTCGGGGAGGGGGGTGCTGAGAGAGAGAGAGACACACACAGAATCCCTGGAGATGCAGGCTCAGACTCACAAACTGCGAGATCATGACGAGCTGAAGTCAGATGCTTAACTGAATGAGCCACCCAGGAGCCCCTATTATTATTATATTTAAATGTTTATTTATTTTGTGAGAGAGAGAGAGACAGAGACAGAGACAGAGACCCAGGTAGGCTCCGTGCTGTCAGCTCAGACCCTGACAGAGCTTGATCCCATACACCAGGAGATCATGACCTGAACCAAAATCAAGAGTCAGATGCTTAAATGACTGGGCCACCAACTGCCCCTATATTTATTATTTATTTGTTTCCCTCCATTAGGAGATCAGCTCCATGAAGGCAGAAATTTTTGTGTATTTTATTCCTTGATATACCCCAATGATCTAGAACACTAAATAATTAGCCTAGAGAGACAGGCTAACCAAAAGATATGAAACTCTCTATCCATTCCAACTAGGCGTAGAACTATCGAATACCCAATCATAAAACCGTAATCCTTACATTGCTAATCTCTTTGGTGGTGATCTCTATTCACTAATACTCTTAATGTAATCATGTTTAACAAAATAACCTAATGAGAATATCAGATCCACTTTTAAATATTTAAATCAAAGTAAGTGAAAAACTTACAGTAAAACTGTAAAAAGTAAAACTACAGACACATTTATAAATCCATAATTTTGTGTAGAAAACCTTCCTGTCATGAAATAGAGAAATTTCAAATACTACTCAAAATGTCTGAGAAGGTTTGATTTTTAAATGATATAGTAACCTGGAGCTTGGCAGTTAAAGACATACGGAGCAAAAAAGCATTTTCCTGTTTCTTCAGCAATCAAGGCATAGTCCACCTGGCTGAGACCGCTTACAGCTGGCAAAAACAAGTTCCAGAGGCCTTCTGCTTTGGCCATTTCCTGTCAAGGTGATAGATATGCCAGTGTGATCATAATTTACCATGACTAAAATAGTTTATTTTTAAAAGATATTGTTATTTATACTTTTTGAAATTTAAAAACACGTATGAAGTTATTTATTTCATTTATCCTACAGTGTGTGAAACCAGATAGTTATTAATTCATTATAAAATAATAATCAAAAAGCATTAAAGAAATGCCTTTTCCTCCAAGTTTCCTTAGATTTGGCTGAAACACTAAATCTGCTTTCATGGATACTTCTTACTGAATCATAGAATTGTGATTACAGAATCTTACAGAATTCTTACAGAATCTTCCACATCTGAGCATAATTATGCCAAACATACTATTCTGCACATTTCAGTTTCTTACATGAGTTGTGGTTAGGATTTAAAAACATTAAATTTAGATTGAGTGCAGGTGGGACAAATGTCCTGCTTGACCTCTGTCTCAGTTTAGTGACAGATGGTAGGGAGTGGTGTTGATCATATTTTTTTGAACAGCTCTAAGAGACTGCCTTCATCATATACCATACACAGAACACTATGTAGCCCAATCTGTATACTACATATTCTATATTTTCTCTTTAAAAAGTTATTATTGATGTATTTATTCCTATATATATAACAGCAGCAGCAAATAACAAACTGAGGTCTCTAAAAAAACACCTGCATATAAATGTTCCATCATTAAACATTTTATTTTTCTTACCTTGAGCTTATCAATCACTAAAGGTTTTTTCCATCTGTCCACTGAATTTTCATTTTGCACATAGAACTCAATTACCTCCTTAAATAATAAGAAAAAATTCATTAGCTAAAGTTAATACAAAGTAAATAATGCCATAAGCTGCTAATATCCAAAGTAACCATATGGAGAGGTTTTTCAAGCTGCTATTTAGTCAATAATATTTCTTTCTGAAGCCAGATACATGAGTATAAGAAAATTCTAGAGGTTTGCTGCTCACAAAATTATGCTGCCTCAATATTAGATGACAGGCTCCAAAAATCTTGTACATTAAGATTTGAATGTTCCATTTTTAGCAACACAGCACACTGGATGGTCACAGGAACTCCTCTTAAAGCAGAACTAAAAATGCCAGAGAAGATATTAAAAAAAAAAAAAAACCACATGTAGTAATGAATAGCTGTGCTGAATAAAAATAAGGAAATTCCTCAGAGGTCAGAAATAAAAAAGCCTGAGTCTTCAAGTGTTGCTAAAGTACTTGTTTCAAGACACCATTAGCAAGAATTAGCAAAACCAATAGTGTAACAGACTCACACTCCCTAAAGACTATAGATAAATTAATGGTCAGATATAGAATATAAAGTGTTTGTGTCCAATAGATTTCAAGAATAAAGGCAAGAATTAAAAGTATGACAAGGGTTATCAGAATAAGCCAAATTTGAAAAAGAAGCAAAACAAGAAGAAAAAAAGAACCAAATGCAACTTGAGGAAAAGAAAAACCCTGGTAGTTAAACTTAAAAATTCAATGGCAGTTATTCTCAAACACTGTTGGTCTCAGAATCACATGGGTCACTTGGTGAAAAGACAAGAATCCATGGCCTATTTTACTTCAATGAGCCTAGGACTTCTGTTTTCTTTACTAGTGTTGGCAATTCTGACATACACCAACTTTTGACAATCACTGTTTTATGGATGGTTGAAAAGTAGATTAGATACAGCTGAAAAAAATAATTTGGAAGAAAAATATGAAGAAATTACTCCTTTCTTGAATGTGGCACAGAAATTTAACAAGAGGAGAATATGAATAAGAGATATGATGGAAATAGAGAAATGTTCTCACATCAGTCTAAATGGGACCCTAGATGAAGAGTATGATGACAGGAAATACTGGAAAAAAACGCTTGAGTTTTTAGAACTGATGAAAGACACCAATCCTCAAATTCAGGGGCGGGGGGCGGGGAGAAGCCAAAGCTCAAAGAGAAATAAAAGCTCTTTAAAGGAGGAAGAATTGGGGGAAGACAGATCACTGATAATTAAACAAGTAAGACTTAAAACTGACTTCCCAGAGCAACAAATGAAGCCAGAAATCAGTAGGATAACATCTTTAGTTGTTGAAAGTAACTGTCAACCTAGAATTCTATATCCAATAAAACAATCTTTCAAGAATTAGGGCAAATAAAGGCATTAGAAATAAACAGAGAGACTATGAATCTGAATCATTACTTCCCTCTCCTGAGGGGGGAAAAAAGATCAAATAAAAGGTTACTAGCAGATTCTCATTAAAGAAGTTGATCCTTAAAGAAACATCTGAGTTGCAAGAAGAAACAGTAAATAAAGTGATAAATACATGGGCAAATCTAAATTAAAAGGTAGCTACATATGGGACACCTGGGTGGCTTAGGTCATGGTCAAGCAGTTTCCTGGGTTTGAGCCTCATATTGGGCTCTGTGCTAATGGGGCTGCAGATCCTGCTTGGGATTCTGTCTCATTCTCTTTCTGCCCCTCTCCTGCTCCTGCTATCTCTTTCTCTCTTTTAAAGTAAACAAGTAAACTTAAAAAAAAAACTAGTTACATAAAACACTAACAAAAATCTCTATGCAACTAAAACAATCAAGATGGACTAAAATATGGACTATGTAGGTGTTCTCCAATATTTTGCTGTAATTGCATCTCTGTACTTATTTTTTTTAAACTTAGGCTAGTACAATTACTAGATTAAAGACTATGAATATTGTCACAAGTCCACATTACAAAATTATTTTCTAAAATTATTCTATCACTTTACAGTCATATAATATACAGAAATGCTCTTTTTATTAAAGCATGGCAGTCTAGGGTATTGATGTCTTTAGTGAAAACGTCAATACAAATGACAGTTGTTTTTTTAAATTATAGTTTACTGTCAGGTTGGTTTCCATATAACACCCAGTGCTCATCCCAACAAGTGCCCTCCTCCATGCCCATCACCCATCCCCACCCCCCACCCCCAATAACCCTCAGTTTGTTCTCAGTATTTAAGAGTCTCTTATGGTTTGCCTCCCTCCGTCTCTTGAAGTATTTTTTCCCCTCCCCCATGGTCCTCTGTTAAGTTTCTCCTGTTCCACATATGAGTGAAAACATATGGTCTCTGTCCTTCTCTGCCTGACTTATTTCACACTGCAAAACACCTTCGAGTTCCATCCACGTTGCTTCAAATGGCCAGATTTCATTCTTTCTCATTGCCATGTAGTATTCCATTGTATATATAAGCCACATCTTCTTGATCCATTTCTCACTTGACGGACATTTAGGCTCTTTCCATGATTCAGCTATTGTTGAAAGTGCTCCTGTGGACATTGGGGTACATGTGCCCCTATGCATCAACACTTCTGAATCCCCTGGGTAAATTGCTAGCAGTGCTATTGCTAGGTCATAGGGGAGTTCTACTGTTAATTTTTTGAGGAACCTTCACACTGTTTTTCCAGAGCAGCTGCACCAGTTTACATTCCCACCAACAGTGTAAGAGGGTGCCTGTTTCTTCACATCCTCGCCAGTATCTACAGTCTCCTGATTTGTTAATTTTAGCCACTCTGACCAGCATGAGGTGGTATTTCAGTGTGGTTTTGACTTATATGATGTATGATAAGTCATGTTGAGTATCATTTCATGTGTCTGTTGGCCATCTGGATGTCCTCTTTGGAGAAGTGTCTGTTTATGTCTTTTTTTTTTTTTAATTTTTTTAATGTTTTTTTTTTTTTTTTTTGAGACAGAGAGAGACAGAGCATGAGAGGGGGAGGGGCAGAGAGAGAAGGAGACACAGAACTGGAAGCAGGCTCCAGGCTCTGAGCCAGCTGTCAGCACAGAGCCTGACGCGGGGCTCGAACCCACGAACGTGAGATCTGTCCTGAGCCGAAGCCGGAGGCCTAACCGACTGAGCCACCCAGGTGCCCCTGTTCATGTCTTCTGTCCATTTCTTCACGGGATTATTTGTTTTATGGGTGCGGCATTTGGTGAGTTCCTTATAGATTTTGGATACTAGGCCTTTATCTGATATGTAATTTGCAACTATATTTTCCCATTCCATTGGTTAAGTCTTAGCATCAGCAATCAGACAACAAAATGAAATAAAAGGCATCAGAATTGGCAAAGATAAAGTCAAACTCTCACTTTTTGCAGACAACATGATACTCTATATGGAAAACCCAACGGACTCCACCAGAAGCCTACTAGAACTGATCCATGAATTCAGCAAATTTGCAGGGTACAAAATCAATGTATAGAAATCAGTTGCATTTTTATACACAAATAATGAAGCAACAGAAAGAGAAATCAAGTAACTGGTCCCATTGACAACTGCACCAACAACCATAAAATACCTAGGAAGAAACCTAACCAAAGATGTAAAAGATCTGTATGCTGAAAACTATAGAAAACTTATGAAGGAATTGAAGAAGACATGAAGAAATAGAAAAACATTTCACGCTCATGGATTGGAAGAATAAATATTGTTAAAATGTCATTACTACCCAAAGCAATCTACATATTCAATGCAATCCCAATCAAAATTGTACAAGTATTCTTCTCAAAGCTAGAACAGACAATCCTAAAATTTGTATGGAACCACAAAAGACCTCAAATAGCCAAAGTAATATTGATGAAAAAAACGAAAACGGGATGCATCACAATCCCAGACCTTAGCCTCTGCTACAAAGCTGTCATCATCAAGACAATATGGTATTGGCACAAAAACAGACACATAGACCAATGGAATAGAATAGAGAACTTAGAATTGAACCCACAAATGTATGGCCAATTAAACTTTGACAGAGCAGGAAAGAGTATCCAATGGAAAAAAGACAGCTTCTTTAACAGATGGTGCTGGGAAAACTGGACAGCAACATGCAGAAGAATGAAACTAGACCCCTTTCTCACACCATAAACAAAAATAAACTCAAAATGGAAGAAGGACCTGAGTATGACAGGAAACCATCAAAACCCTAGAGGAGAAAGCAGGAAACAACCTCCTTGACTTCAGCTGCAGCAATTTCTTACTCGACACATGTCCAAAGGCAAGGGAATCAAAAGCAAAAATGAACTGTTGGGATCTCATCAAGATAAAAAACTTCTGCATGGCAAAGGAAACAATCAACAAAAGGACAGCTCTTTCAAAGCCACTAGGATAAACACTAGGTAAACAGTCATTTGTGTAGGAAGTCAGTTCAATTGGAGATTTCCTGTTTTGGGTTGTTTATTACTTCCATCCCTTGTATTGCCATGGAAATAGTCAATGTTACTGTGTTTGATAAGAAATACATTACGCAATACATTTACAAATTCCTCATCTCTGACTACCTCCTTATGATCCTACAGATTTGAGAAGTTAAAATATGCCAATGTTCATATTATTATTTAAAAACTTGTATGATTTAGAAATTCCTGTTCTGGGGGTGCCTGGGTGGCTCAGTTGGTTGAGCCTCCAACTTTGGCTCAGGTCATGATCTCGCAGTTCGTGGGTTTGAGCCCCACATCGGGTTCTGTGCTGACAGCTCAGAGCCTGGAGCCTGTTTCAGATTCTGCGTCTCTCTCTCTGCCACTCCCGTCCTCATACTCTCTGTCTCAGAAATAAATAAACATTAAAAAAAAAAAAAAAGAAATTCCTGTTGTAAAATCTATCCATTCAAGAGATCTACAAAATCTATCTGCAGTATGGCAGGAGTCAGAATTAAAATAAAATATCTTATGACAAAGAAGTTCTCCTTAGTTCTTAGAGTCTGAAAAACAGTTTACTGGTCAAAGAAGAAAGCAGAAAATAAGTTTGGTGCCTGATCAATTCTCCCCAAATAGCTCCTTTAACGTAACTTCCTCATTCACTGAGATATGGCTTTGAAGTATGCTGGTTCAGAATCTTAAATCTGAGGCTACAAACAATTTTGCCACATGTTTTTCATTTTAAACTCAAGTCTATTAAAAAGAAGCAACAACAGCTCTTTACTAGTACATTATTACACTGAGTAGGAAAAAATGACTAATGTCATTACGTTAAAAGTGCGTTCTCAGGAACATGTTGCTAGTTCTGGTTTTACATGCTATTTTTTAGGACTCCTTATCCATTTTAAATAGGGAGAATTGCCTTTTAAACATTTTCATAAATAATGGGTTCTTATGTTCTCACTTGAAGATATCTAAGGAATTTTAAAGGTCATTTGAATAGTTTAAATGAAGCTTATTTTTCCCGTTATAAAAATTTGGAAAAATACGTAAAAGTTATTAAGAAAAAGTCACTAAGAGTCTTACTAAAGATGTGTACTGCTAAAAAATTGGTGTACTATGTGACATAATCTTGTTTTCTAGACATGACTTTTAACTTTTATCAACTTAGTTATAATAATATTGGATAGAATTTTACAGACTTTTCCCCTTCCATTTTGAGAAAGCTAATCCAGTAATTCAATTGCAACTCTTCACAGACAGGGATTAGTATTGTTCAGAATCATTCTACAGAATAAAACATTTTTACAGATGTCTGTTTAAGATTTTTTTCAAAGATTTTATATTTCAGTAATCTCTACACCCAACATGGGACTCAAACCCACAACTGCAAAATCAAGAGTCGCATGCTCCACTGACTGTGCCAGCCAGGCATCCCAGTTTAAGATTTTTAATGGAAGAAAAAGCTCACATTATTATGAGTGGATATATTCCAGATCTGAACAATCTGCAATGAGACAATGACTGTGGCATTCCTTGCCACACGAAATACTGACCATCTTCCCTTTAAAGCTATAGACTGCTTTTTACTTATAATAAAGCATTTTCTTCTACACTGAAAACTGTAAATATTTTCATAGTTGCATGCTATTAAGTTCAGCAGATGTATCACAAGCCAATTTGTGACACTTCTTTTCTGTGCTGCATGTTTCCTTTGATTTCCCATTCACATCTATATATCAAAGAGCAAGGCTACTTCGTTTCTTCTACCAATTCTGGCCTCTCTCTTGAATAACCAGCTGGTTCCAAGCACAAGCATGTCAACAAATATGCTTCATTTCAGGGTGAGCAGGCAGGAATCAGGCAGACTGATGGGCAAGCTGGGGGTCTACACCAAACCCCCACTAAAAAAAGAGAAAAAAAGCCAAAAATGGAGGACTCTAGAGCACTAACCTTCATATTGAAGCCCTAGCTTCTTTGAAACAGATAATTTGTTTTTTCCCTTTTCTTTCTTTTTAGTTCGTCCTTTGTTTCCTCCTTCCTTCCTCCCTTTCTTCCTCCACGCCCTTCCTCCATCTCTTTTCTTTCATTTCTTTTTCTTTTCTTCCTTCCTTAAATTCCCTTCCTCCTTCCTTCCTCCCCGCCTCCTCCCTCCCTCTTTCTTTCCTTTCTTTCTTTCCTTCCTTCTTTCCTTCTTTCTTTTGAGCTCTAACTGTATTACCCATAGCTTAAATGTTCTCTGATTCATTTTCAAGCTAGAGTAATAATTGTACCCCCTCAACAGGTATTAACATGAGTTAGTGTACCTCAAGTTCTTGGTACAGTATCTGACAGAGTAAGTTCTTAATGCATATTAACTAGTGGTGTTACTGTTGATTCACTGTCTTCCTCTCGCATTTGACTGTGAAGATATCAAGTTGTCTTCCTTGCTTAATATTGTCACATTGTAAGATTTAATATCACATGTCCCCACCATCTAGCACAGTGACCAGCAGATAGAGATGCTCAATGTTTGTTGAATGTTTGAAGGAAGTATTCTGCTGAGGGTAGAATTTAGGCCAAGTCTGAATGAGAACCTATGCTCTAACTCTAATATCCAGGATTTCCACACCATTCTAAGCATTGGCTTCCTTCTCTCTTTGATGTAGGCAACTTGCTGAATTTCTCTGAGCCTCAATTTCCCCATTTTGCTTTGTCTTTTTTTAAATTGGAGAATAGTCAGCACGCAATATTACACTAGCTTCTGATGTACAACATAGTGATTTGACATTTATACACGTTATGAAATGATCATCACGACAAGTCTAAGTTGATCATTTGCTTTTTTAGAGTACTCTTACAGCCTTCTCTTTGGAGCAAACACCACTGCTGTGCAGGAGTGTTAGAGACCTAATCCCATGGCCCACATGCAGGTTAATTAGTCAAACATCTTGATTTCTTTTCCTTCTCACTCTTGCTCTTCATACCAGCCAATCAATTTTTTTTTTATGAAAAAAGTTTACCGCCTATACTACATCCTTCTCTTATTTCAAAATGCTTTTGAGATGTGGCTTTCTGTTAAGGGTTATTCTTTGGTACGATTCATTCTGCTTTCCAAATTCAATTTCCATTCTCTTTTCAAAACCTTTAGTCTTCTGATATGTCCCATTTCTGTTTTTGTGCTTTTAGCAATTTATGCTATTTTTTATAAATTTCTTTATTGTTAATAGGATTTTAAGGGAAAGGAGGTAAATGCTGAATTCAGGGCTGCCATTTTGAACCAAAAGTGTCACATTTCCTTTGTAACAGCCAAAAGTTCAGAATTTTAAAACTCAAAATTGTACATGTACTAATTAGATCATAAAGTTTCCAAAGTGATATCTTAATCACTGAACACATGTAAAAAGTGACTATTTTAGAAAGAATTTCCTCATATTTAGGTAGTATTTTCTTTAAAAAAAACAACCAAAAACTAAACTCCACTCAGTCAGCAAAAGTCTTCTCATGCCAGATCTCTACTAAAAATATGGTATTTGTGTAATTCAAGCAACAATAGTAACTGCCTCATAAAAACATATCAATTCTGAATATTTTTATTGAAAGAACTTTTGTCTTTTTCAGTTTCCTGTTTGATTCTGTCAGACCAACTCTAGACTTCTCAGAATCATGGAAAATTAAAATAAGAATTTATTGTATATCTATTCATATCTATTCACAGCACAGATGAAAAGATTGGGCACTGAGAATTAAAGTTATTTGCCCATGACCATCTAACTTGTAGAAGGGATGGACTAGAATCAAACGATTAAAATTTCTATGCCAGTGTTCAACTCACACACACACCTGGCCCACCAGCTGTATGTATTTTCATAACAGCTTTTATCTTTTCTTCACAGCATTTATCGTCCTTATTTAATGTCTTTCTTTTGTGCTGAAGTGAAAGCTCTGTGGAAGCATTAGCTCTGTCTTGTTCTTTCTTTTACTTTCAATGGCTCTGCAGATGCCTAACCCATTACTAGGGTACCTGATAATTACATGTTAGCTAACTGAATGAATGTGCCATGTTACTTCTCTACCCTCTGTGAACTTACTGAGTTATTTACTGAGTGTTATTTACTGAACACCTTAAAATAGCAGCTTATGAGGAGAGAAGTAGTATATCTGTGAATAGATGAAAATGATATGCAAAATTTTCTGGTTATGTCCATCTTATTTACTCTACAGTTTTCTTAGTTCTCAAAGGAGTCAATAAAGAAAAAAAAAAAGCTGAAAGTCACCGCCTTAGGAATAGGCCTTAAAGTAATGTTTTACTCTTATATACTTAGGATCTGAACTTTACAGCAGTTAATTCCCTTTGACTGAATTTGGCAACAACTTATCTGTAGCATTCTCTTGGCATATTTTAGAAGCTTACCAGCTTCTGCAGTAGCTCAGTGCTAAGGTAAAGAGAGGAATGAGGTAAGGACAGGATAGGATACCAGGTACTCCTAGAAGCAGAGAAAACAGACACCATTCATCAACTGTCCTTGAGCACAAATACCTTCTGCTTGTTTGTATGGTACTTACTTTTTCAGCTGGAAGGATGTGTTGTTTCATGAAATGCTTCACCCTAGTAAGAACTTCCTGGCCTGTCTTACTCTGTACAAACAACTGTTGGGAAGTATCAATCTGTGATGGTGTAGTACCAAAAGTCCTTTATTAAAAAAAAAAAAAAGGTTACAAAGGTGTCCAAAATCATTATTCTATACTTCTGAATATAATGTGAAGACTTCTCCAACTCCCCCAAAATATCCCTCTGGAGTAGCCACATTTTGAAATTTCTTAAGTTTTTCATATTATGGAATGAATGCAGCATTCCTTTACATTGAACATTAAGCTTTAATGCTGAAAGCACTACTTGGGTAAAACATTAAGCCTGGACTGAGCTCCATCAGTGGTAGTTTGAATGTTTATTAAAGTCACTAATCATAATCTCTAAAAAAATAAAAAGAAATGAAGAAATTGAATGCAAATTTAGTAATTATTCTTAGTATATTCCTCACAAATACTGCTGGCTGTCATTATAAACAAGATCTTTAAAAATGTTTATGGGGGCACCTGGATGCCTCAGTTAGTTGAGCGTCTGACTTCGGCTCAGGTCATGATCTCATGGTTCGTGAGTTTGAGCCCAATGTCAGGCTCTGTGCTGACCGCTCAAAGCCTGGAACCTGCTTTGGATTCTGTGTCTCCCTCTCTCTCTACCCCTCTCCTGCTCATCCTCTGTCTCTCTCTCAAAAATAAACTTAAAAAAAAATAAATAAAGACCTTTATGAAGACAACACAGTCAGCACTTACGTTGAGGAGAACACACATATCCATCTATAAATGAACTGTAAGACCTAACTGTACTAATGTTATGCCATGGGACCTTACAGCCCAGACAGGATCCCAGGGACAGCGTCATCCACGCACTCAGTAAGTGCTATGGATCCCACCACTTAGATGGGAGTGTGTGGTTGGCAAGTGAATTAGATGCCTCGAAAAATGCTCCATGAAGGGAGATATGGATTTCAAAGACACTTATGAAGTGACTGAATAAAATTTCATGAAATATGATGGAAGAGAACAATACTGCTAAAGTTAAGAAATCTTTTGTTATTTTATTTTTCAGAGAGAATGTGTGAGTGGGAGAGAGGGACACAGGGAGAATCCCAAATATGCTCCACATCCAGTGTAGAGTCCCATATGGAGCTCGATCCCATGACCCTGGGATCGTGACCTGAACCAAAATCAAGAGTTGGATGCTAAACCGCCTGAGCCACCCAGGTGTCCCCATCATATGTAATTTTAAATAGTCATATGTAAGTAACTTATTAATAAAAAGAAACATTTGAGAGTTTACCAACTACTTAAAAGTTTATATACTCAAGGTGGCAAAAATATTATTTTTAATCATGAATAAGCTTTTTTTTTTGATATTTGAAGTCATTTTATTTTCAGGCATATAAGAAATTTACCAAAAAACTACTGTGACTGGCAGCAGCAATCCTGGTATAAGCAATAAAAATGGTCCTTATCGCAAAGTTTTCAATCTTTATATCTAATAAAGGCTCTAATTTGAGTTATCCAAGGAATTGATTTTGCTTACCGTTTTGAGAGTTGTAATCCGGTTTCTGCCAGAGGTTGCACAAACTTGGCAAACAGAAAGCTTTTCTCAGATGCATTATTTCCCTGAAGATATCTACTATACACTCCCTATAAATAACACAGGGCAGTTAAGATTCATTGAAAACTATTCTTCAGCTATCCAGCCTTTCTAGTTTCCCAGCTATGTGAGTCCCTAAACTCACAAGGTATCAAGATGTAAATCAGATCATCAACTCTACTTATTTACATGCAGGGATAATTATACCTCCTTAAATTAAAGAGTATACATGCATAATTTGGTTGACACAATCTTAACCTAACAGAACTGAAAATCAAATCAAACTTGAAAATGAGTTCACAAGTTAACAAAGATACCAAATTGTCAAATTATATCACCTCTAAAGATCACTGTTTTCCCTTCATACAGGAGGAAAATCTACAGAAACCAAAATAAAGTAAAAAAAAAAAAACCTATAAAAAAACCTATAAAACTAAAGAGAAGCAATGACATGATCTCTAAAAATATTTTCCCTCACTTTTTTTGACTCCTAGATTAGTTATCTGCCTCCTTGACCAGTGTTAGTTGAATGCTAATTCGTTTTTATTTCTTCTCCATGTTCTTTAAGTTCATTTATTGTGAGAGAGAGAGAGAGAGAGCACATGGAGGGGAGAGGCAGAGAAAGAGAGAGGGAGAGAGAGGGAGAGGGAGGGAGAGAGAGGGAGAGAGGGGCAGAGAGAGGGAGAGAGGGGCAGAGAGAGGGAGAGAGGGGCAGAGAGAGGGAGAGAAAGAATGAATGAATGAATCCCAAGCAGGCTCTGCACTGTCAATGCAGAGCCCAAAGTGGGTCTCAAACTCAGGAACCAGGAGATCATGACCTGAACTGAAATCAGGAGTGGGACGCTTAACCAACTGAGCCCCTCTTCTTCATGTTCTATGTTTTCAACATAGCACACTCTCCTCTCCCCTATTCCTTCCACCCAAACACAATCAACTGAATTTCCTTAGTTTTATTTCTTCATGTAATTCTATATGCAATAATGCACCCTAACAGTTTCTCCATCATTTCTAATTTCATATTTGTAGTTAGAATGGAATATTTATGATCATCTCTAAGGTTACCACATATAGTGTATGACATACATGTTAATTTCAACATAATCCATTCAAACTTTTGTTTGAAGTAAAAATCCATTTTCAATTCAAAGCCATTTCTGGAAGCTGATAAATATAAAAAAAACCTACCATAACCCCTATTTTGAGAAACCCATCCAATCAATATAATTAACATGATTCTAAAACACAGGATGAAATGTAATACAACAATATCCTAAAAGACATTTCAGTTGTTTGTGGATAGCATGGACTCTGCAGACAAGTTAATAAACCTTAATTCTTCTTTTCCCATTATTTTTTGTTTCTGAAATCTCTTATTTACGTATTCCACCAAGCCCTAGCCCTTTGTCGCTGATGAAGCATCTCAATTTCTTAAACTCCTGAGATTCAAAGCACATAGAAACTAAATCAGTATAAAGAAGAATACATTTTAGATGAGGCCATAATTAAAATAAACTAAATTTATGCTCAGTTTCCTCTTAAAATTAATCACATAAATATGACCTTGTTAGAAAATGGAAAATTTTACTCTTCTCTCAAAAACATATATTAAGAGGCTACTATATTCCAGGTACTGTGCTGCCTTCAGGATGTTCAAAATTATTTCTTTCCTTATCATAGCCTTTGTTAATAAATGGTTTTATAGTTTGAAGCAAACATCATTAAAGGATTTTAACTCTTTCTTAAACTGGATATTCAGGAAATAACCAATCTTCACATAGTTTTCTCTTTTTCTCTTTATGTCTTTCTCTCCCCCCTCCCCCTGTGCTATGAATTACCTGTGCTATGCCAGCCATTTTAAAATACGTCAGGGCAATAAAGAAATTCCAGTTAGGAAGAATAGAATTAATTCCTCTGTAGCGGCAATATATTGAAATGATTTCTTCCATTGATGGTATCCCTATAAAAATAGCACATACTATAAAATTTAATAGAAGATATTACTGTGAACATTCCTTTTTCTTTTATAGTTTATTGTCAAGTTGGTTTCCATATAACACCCAATGCTCATCCCAAGTGCCCTCCTCACTGCCCATCACTCCCCTTCTCCTCTCCCCCTCCCCCATTAGCCCTCAATTTATTCTCAGTATTCAAGAGTCTCTCATGATTTGTCTCCCTCCATCTCCCTATCTCTTTTCCTCCCCCTTCCCCTTCCCATGGTCCTCTGTTAAGTTTCTCCTGTTCCACATATGAGTACAAACATATGGTGTCTGTCCTTCTCTCCCTGACTTATTTCACTTAGCATGACACCCTTGAGATCCATCCACGTTGTCACGAATGGCCAGATTTCATTCTTTCTCATTGCCATGTAGTTTTCCATTGTATATATATACCACATCTTCTTGATCCATTCATCAGTTGATGGACATTTAGGCTCTTTCCATGATTTGGCGATTGTTGAAAGTGCTGCTATGAACATCGGGGTACATATGTCCCTATGCACCAGCGTTTCTGTATCCCTTGGGTAAATCCCTAGCAGTGCTATTGCTGGCTCATAGGGTAGTTCTCTTGTTAATTCTTTGAGGAACCTCCACACTGTTTTCCAGAGCGGCTGCACCAGTTTACATTCCCACCAACAGTGTGGGAGGGTGCCGTGTCTCCACACCCTCGCCAGCATCTATAGTTTCTTGATGTGTTCATTGTAGCCACTCTGACTGGCATGAGGTGGTATCTCAGTGTGGTTTTCATTTGTATTTATGGTGACTATTTCTAACTGTAATAATATTGCATATGTATATAAAACTGAATATAATAACCATTAATCCAAATAACATGTTCTGAATGTTGATTCCTAAAAAGAATCATGTATATAAAGTTATATTTTACCATAAATTACTAAAAGTAAAATGCTATATTCAGAAAAATCAAGAATAAAATCATTTAGAAACATTTCAAGAAACAAATTAAATGTTCTTACCTAAAATTTCTATACAATCTTACCTTTTAATTATGAAGAATAAATATAATTCTACATTAATAGCAATTTAGGCAACATGGTTTCATACCTATGTTTTCTTTAAAATAAGAACTTTGATTTATCATTGGAACTGTCCTTGGCCAAAAGAAGAACAGGGAGAGATGAGCTAAGTCTGACAAAGGATGACCAATGGTTGAAAGCTCCCAATCCAGTACAGCTATAACTCGAGACTGCAATTAAAAATAAAAAGGTTTTTACATATTTAATATAAAACTAAAACACAGAAATAAATAAAATCCTGTTTTTCATCAAAAGTAAATGTGAGGCCATAGTTTGCAGTCTTTACTTACAATGGCACATTGCATTGATCAAATAACTCATTAGCTTTGATCATGTAGAGCCAAGTCCTCTGGCTCCATTATTGGCCCTCAGTTCTCCTACATTTTACATTACATACCCTTATTATTTCTACCAATAAGAGGCAAAAGCAGTTGAAATTGTTCAACTAAGAGTTAACTATAGTTAAGAAGAAATTGTAGTAAATACCAGGGTGTCTGGGTGGCTCAGTCGGTTAAGCACCTGACTTCGGCTCAGGTCATGATCTCACGGTTCATGAGTTCGAGCTCCATATCGGGCTCTGGGCAGTCAGCTCAAAGCCTGCAGCCTGCTTTGGATTCTGTGTCTCCCTCTCTCTCTGCCCCTCCCCCACTAGCGCTCTCTCTCAAAAATTAACATTAAAATTTTTTTTAAAGAAATTATAATACTTATAATTCAAGCACCTATACCAAATCATGCATAGTTAAAATTTTGCTCTGGTGAAAAATCTTACTGCATAACAAATATTACACTCTTAGGGCAATAGTAATTTTTAAAATGAGTTATTTCATGTTGTAGATACAAAAATATAATTGTTTAAAAGATGTTAGGGGCGCCTGGGTGGCTCAGTCGGTTAAGCGTCCAACTTCGGCTCAGGTCATGATCTCACATTTGTGGGTTCGAGCCCCTCGTCGGGCTTTGTGCTGACAGCTCAGAGCCTGTAGCCTGTCGCCTGTCTTCAGATTCTGTGTCTCCCTCTTTCTCTGATCCTTCCCTGCTCACTGTCTCTCTCTCTCTCAAAAAATAAATAAAAAATTAAAAGATGTTATTTGTTTTATGAAGATAAAACTAACAATTATATAGCAGCATGATAAAATAGTCATGTACTTTGGAACCAATAAAACAGAAAACTCTCCTCATTCTACTTTGTAACAGGTTATTTGGGGTGCTTGGGTAGCTCAGTTAAATGTCTGACTCTTTTTTTGGGCTCAGATCATGATCTCATGATTTCATGAGTTGTAGCTCCATGTTGGGCTCTGTGCTGACAGTGCAGAGCCTGCTTGGGATTCTCTGTCTCCCACTTGTGCTGTCTCTGTCTCTCTCAAAATAAATCAACTTAAAAAAAAAGAACACAGGCTATTCAATTGCAAATATAAGAGAAAAGGCAATTTTAGAATATTTAGAAGATGTATAGTTGATCCTATTTTTAACTAAAAAGGTTATAAGCCAATACCCAAGTTGAAAGGATATACACCAAACTAATAGCAATGACTGTGGTTACTTCAAGGTATGGAGGCAGGAGGAATGGGGGTATAGAGAAGGGAACCTCCAATGGAGGTTTCTGTACAGAGGAGTGACATGATAGAGTTCGAATTTTAGGAGGGTCACTCTGGCTGCCATGTTTTGAATAGACTACAGGTGGGCCAGTGAGGAGGCTGCACCACTCATGGAGACAAGGTTATCCAAACCAGGTAAAACAGCAGGCTCATGTAGGCAATGCAAGTTACTGGGTCTCATGTCTTTCTATAACTTTGTATGTGCTTGTGCTCCCTTGTCTCTCTGGCACACTGGTATTGTAAGTTTTTGCGAGAACACAGACCTTGGAATAAGATGGACCTGTATTCAAATCCTAGCTCCACCATTTAATGACTGTGTAACTCTGAACAATGTAGTTAACCTTTCTGGGCCTCAAATTTTCTCAGCCATAACATACCTCTTAGAGGTAGTGTGCAGATCAAATGAGGGCAAGTAGCAGGTTTGTTCTGCTTACCAGTTCCCAGCAAAGTAACTGACACATAATAAGTGGCCAATATTCAGTAAGTACAGAGCCCGGCATATAGCAGACATTCAAAAATTTTCTAATATAACTAAAGGACAAACTGATTACCCCCCCTCCATAATTTGACTTAATAAGACCTTTTATTGTTGTGGTTATATTGTATTGTAAACTACTGGATGAGCTAGATTTAAGAAAACAAAAAAAGGATTGGATGCATCTTTCTCTATATTAATCTATTTGTTTCCATGCTCTTAACATCCAAAGAAAAGAAAATGAGATACTTGCTTATGCTATAAATGTTTACCTTTTTTTTTTTTCAATGAAGCCTGGGAATCTTCTCTGCAGTTAAGTTTATCTAAGACATTTTTTAGGTAATTACACAAAGCTATAAAACAATGGCCAGTGAGTTAGTTGATGGCTCATCAAACTTTATCAATTAGTGTAAAGTAGCAATAGTTTATCAGAACACCACTACCCCCGTTTGGGTGGAGCGCTAGAACAAGCTCGGTCTAATTCTTATTGGTTAAAATGAACATTTACAAGTTCATCTTCTTGCTAATGAACTTATTAATAAAATGACTTCTGACAGTTTTTCTGAAACCTCAGCACAACAAATAGCTTTTCATTTTGCTGATTATTCTCTATATTGAGTTTTATTTTTCCAAGTGTACTTTCTGTACTGTTGGATTTTATTAGAATGTACATATATATTACCTTTTCAAAACAAAATAAACACATGTGATCCAACATAACAAATAATAGATGAAGAAAGCAGGGAAGAAGATGTTAATAGAATCTTAAAAAGATGAAACTAGGGGTAAGGTTATTTTGTTAGTGTGGACAGTTAAACATCGCTCGAAGTTTTCAATGAACAAAATAAAGCATAAAGCACGATCAGTTTAAATGTTGATAGCATATATAGATTAAAAACAAATCAGCTGCTTCAGAGTGACAACTTTTCTTGGCAGTGAGGCTTAGGAAAAATCTTACCATCCACCTGCATGAACAGCTATTTGTTGGGGTGCCTGGGTGGCTTGGTCTGTTAAGCAACTGACTCTTGATTTTGGCTTAGCTCATGATCTCACAGTTCATGAGTTTGAGCCCCACGTTGGGCTCTATGCTGGCAGTACAGAGCCAGCTTGGAATTGTCTCTCTCTGCCCCTCTCCTACTCATGGTTGTGCCCACTCTGTCTCTCAAAACATATAACTAACAAAAAAAAAAAAAAAAAGACAGGTTGTGTAGAGTGCTGAAATGTCTTCAACAATATAAAGAGGACCTCAAGGGGCCTGTAATCCCCAGAAAGCCGCTTGTGCCAGAAAGTGACTGCAAGGACAAAAATAAGCCAAGCAGAAGGCAAGACCATACACTGAGTGAGAATCTAAATGAGAAAAGCAACTTGGTACTTTGCAAAGAATGGAAAGGATTTGAAAAAAAACACCACATTTTTATAAATCATCTCATCATAGAAAAGATGAGGTTATGGCCTAGATGAAATTATGCAACATACATGTGTCCCAGATTCTGTTAACCTGATTCATGACTTTATTCTGAAGCAAAAATATAATGACCCAGGATTAGGGTTAGAGACTATATAAAGTCAAGAGGTGAGAAGAATCTGGAAGAATAAAAAATATAAGGTCAGGAAACTTTATAACTCTTATATTACTTGTATATATCTATAGTCAAAGAATTATTAATTCAACTGATAATAAAGAAAGTAGTTTTTGAAATAACTGATCCATGCCCACATGGGTCAGGCAGGTAAGAAGTCAAAAAAAGTTATAAGGGGTTCATGGATTCTAAAGTAAGAGCAATCAAATTTGTAGCATCTTGGGGAGGTATAAAGAAATAAGAGGGGTGCCTGGGTGGCTTGGTCAGTTGAGTGTCCGACTCTGGATTTGGGCTCAGCGCGTGATCCCAGGGTCATGGGATCAAGCCCTGTGTCTGGCTCTGTGCCAAGCATGGAGCTGCTTAAGATTCTCTCTCTCCCTCTGCCCCACACCCCTGCTTGCGTGCTCTCTCTCTTTGAGAGAGAGAGACAGAGAAAGAGAGAAATAGAAGATAAAGAGGGTGTGGTCAAAGACAAGGGATTTCAATTTCTATACCAATGATGTTGACTAATTCCAATAGAGGGGGAAAGCCGTATAATGCAGAAAAACTTATACAACAATGCAAGTCTTTAGGCCTGAGTTCAAAACCTTGCTTTACTACCACCGAGCACTTACTAAAGGGCATTTTTAAAATATCTATAATGTAAAGGGGTTGAAAAACACTCAAATGCCACATCTTCTCTAGCAAAAAACTAAATTTTAGAACTATGCTTCTCCTCCGCTACACTAACATGTAAGAGATAATGGAGAAAATTAAAAAGAAAAAGCCATTAAAAATACAAGTTTTCTTTGCATATCAAATCTTTTTTCTTCATAAATTAATATATAGAAGGCTGTAAGATAGAGGACTTCAGAAGAACCAGCAGACATGTTATCTGAAATATATCTGACTACTAATTAATGAATGCAGATGAAATATGTATAGGTTTATCTGTTTTTAATTAAATATATTTGTTTTTCAAGTTGAAATGCACATTAAACTCTAAACATTTCTCTGCCAGATGGGTAAGATCTATATTTTAAAAAATTAACAAGGGGCACCTGGGTGGCTCAGTGGGTTGACTACCTGACTCTTGATTTCAGCTCAGGTCGTAATCCCAGGGTCGTGGGATTAAGCCCCGTGTTGGGCTCTGCACTGAGTGTGGAGGCTGCGTAGGCTTCACTCTACTCCCTCTGCCTCTTTCCCCTGCTCATGCTCTTTCTCTTAAAAAAAAAAAAAATTAACAGGTTGTTTTTTTCAGGAAAACTGGATTTCTTTTAAATATTGCAGTAGGCATGGTGTACTACTGAAATACTCGCCCAAACATGCTTTAAATACTTTACATATAAGTAAGCAGAAAATAGGGATTGCAAAACTGAGCTATAAGCCTTGGTTTTGCCATACCCCTTTGGTAATCTCTTACTGGCTTACCACACACATTCCTGGAAGGTTTATCATTTAAATTTGTTTTTGTCTTCTTTCTTATGTTTTCTGATGATAAAAATAAAACACTCTATCCTTGGAAAAAAGTCACAAAATGATGAAACCTCAAACTTTACACATTACAGTAAAGTACAACTTATAAGTCTCCTGTAATTTGATCCCCTACAACCACCGCTTAACTTTTAGTACATACTATAAATACTTACTTTTACTTTAGAAGTTATATGAAGAATAGAGCTTGATAGGTAATTTTAGAAAAGTAAAATAGAGAAAGAGAGAGTAAAATAATGGAAATGAAGAACAGAGTTGAAACAAGTTGAGCACAGCTGTGCCAGGTACCAGCTACTTGCTCCTTATTATTTCATTTTAGCTCCCCAGCAACCCTGAAATTTTATATTTCTTTATCCAACTCAAAAGGCACAGAATGTAAATTCCCTGGCTTTGGACAATATACTACAGTTGTTCGAGATCCACGTGGGAAATCTGGATAACAGGTATACAAGATCCCTCTGTACTCATTTGACAACTTCCTGTGAGTCTATAATTATTTTAAAATAAAAAAATTAAAGTAAGTGAGTGGTTCAAATGGCAGCATAGAAAGATCCTGAACTCAACTCCTTCCACAGACACACCAAATCTCCAGCTCCATATAGAACTGTCTCTGAAAAAAAACCTGAAAACTAGCTGAACAGCTCCTCCACAGTAAAGGATAAAAAGGCTACATCAAGGGCACTTGGCTGACTCAGTCAATACAGCATGAAACTCTTGATCCTGGGGTTATTTGAGCCCCATGTTGGGTGTGGAGATTACTTAAAAATAAAATTTAAAAGGGGGATGGGTACATCAAGATGGGTAGGAGAGGCAGAGATGTAGTCTCACCAAAAACCCCACTCTCTAGTGTGGCAACCCACAAGTAAGACGGGGTGGGGGGGTCTCACAAATATGGACTATATCTCTGAGGAGCACAGGGTTCAAGCCCCATGAAGTACTCCCATTCTTGGGAACTGCACCAGAGAGATGAGCCCCCAAAATGTCTGGCTTTGAAAACCAATGGGCCTCACATCCAGAAGAACCAAAAGTCTCTAGGAAATGGAGATTCCACTCTTAAAAGGCTCATACACAGACCTACCCATCTTGGGACCCAGCACAAAAGCCTCAGGTTGGAAAGAACTTAGATGGTATATGAAGGAGATTCACTGGCTAAACATAAAGCAAGTGCTGGCATGGCAGGGGTCTATTCAAACTCCTCCTGGGGATGGAGATGATGGCAGTTGCCGTTGCACTCTCTACCTTGATAGTGCTGCTTGCCCTGCCCTGTGGCCCTACTCTGCTAACCCCAGAAGATAGGCATGCCCTGGCCCTGTGCTACAACATGGTCCTGCCTCACTGACCTCAGCAAATGAGCTCCCCAGCTTGGTGCTCCTGTGGGGCCTCACTCCAGTAAATCCAATGGATGGTACTGTTCCAGCCCACCCCTCCCTATGACCCTGCCAAAGCTGGCAGGTACATGCTGTTCACAGGAGGGACATCTCGAGTGCCTTGCTCTAGTGGCTAGGGGGCTTGCAGTTCTAGGCCCCACGGGGCTGAACTGATCAGAGAGACAGATGGTCCTTGGCAGGCTACCACCCCTGGGGGACTGCACAGAGAGCAGACTGAAATACATTCCATCTCCCTGTGACCACTCCTTTAAGACTGGGAGAGATGGCTGTTATGCTTAATACATAGAAACAAAGACAGAGAACCCAGCAAAATGAGGAAAAGGGAATATTTTCCAAACAAAAGAACAAGATAAGACTCCATAAAAAAAACTTAATGAAATGCAGATAAATAATTTACCGGATAAAGAGTTCAAAGTAATGTTCATAAAGATGCTTACTGATTTCAGAAGAATGAATGAATTCAGCAAGAGCTTCAACAAAGAGATAGAAAATATAAGGAAGTACTGAACAGAAATCAGAAAGATAAAGAATACAATA
Source organism: Suricata suricatta (assembly GCF_006229205.1). Lineage (NCBI taxonomy): Eukaryota > Metazoa > Chordata > Mammalia > Carnivora > Herpestidae > Suricata > Suricata suricatta. Next base: position 127,347,900 of record NC_043704.1, on the reverse strand, counting down.
ACTGAATTGAAAAATACACAAGAAGGAATGAAACAGAACAAAGGATCAGTGACTTAGAAGATGGGGGAGTGAAATTCATCAAGACCTAACAGCAAAAAGAAAAAAAAAAAAACAGTGGCAATAGCTTAAGGACCTATGAAACATCAAGCAGAATGACATTTGTGGTATAGGGGTCCAGGAGAAGATGACAGAGAGAAAGGAACGGAAAACTCATTTGAAGAAATAATGACTAAAAACCTCCCTAACTTAGGGAAGGGAACAGAGTTACAGATGCAGGAGTCCAGGACCAGACAGCTTCACTGGTGAATCTATCAAACATTCAAATAAGATTTAATATCTATCCTTCTCAAACTCTTCCAAAAAATGGAAGAGAAGGGAATGCTACCAAATTCATTTTATAAGCCAGCATTACCTTGATGACAAAAACAGACAAGAAAACCACAAAAACAGAAAATTACAGGCCAATATCCTTGATGAACATAGATGCAAAGATCCTCAACAAAATATTAGCAAACCAAATTCAGCAATACATTGAAAAGGTCATATGACATGATTAAGTGGAATTTATTCCAGGAATGCAAGGATGGTTAAACATGTGCAAATAGGGGCGCCTGGGTGGCTCAGTCGGTTAAGCCTCCAGCTTCGGCTCAGGTCAGATCTCACGTTCGTGGGTTCGAGCCCTGCGTCAGGCTCTGTGCTAACAGCTAGCTCAGAGCCTGGAGCCTGCTTCCAGTTCTGTGTCTCCTTCTCTCTCTGCCTCTCCCCCTCTCATGCTCTGTCTCTCTCTGTATTAAAAAAATAAATAAAACATTAAAAAAAAAAAACATGTGCAACTAAATCAATGTTACAGACCACATTAAGAAAATGAAGGCTAACAATCATGTGATCATCTAAGTATTTTCTTCTCTCCATTTGTGTTTTGAGCTCATTAAGACCTATACCCCCTTTCCAAACCCATCTTTCAGAGCAAACAGTTGGTTATGTATAAATGCTAGTTGACTTGTACTCTGCTAACCATATGTTACTTCCATAAAAAACTAGCTACAATATTTATAAGAGGCAGAAATCAATTAAATTTGATTTAATAATTATGAGAGTATTGGGTATAAAGTAGAAGACATTTTACTAGATACCATATAACCCTAAAACATGAAAAGATAAAGCTGTGTCACAAATTAGCATTGCAGAGAAATAGCTTCATGCTGTGCCTCTATAAGTTGTTTCTTTTTTAAAAAATACTTGGAAGAACCAACTATTGAACATTCTGCTTATCTAAGGGAAGTTGACACCTGTTTGACAACTTTAATCCTGTAAGAAATGGTTTTCTAATAGGAAATTAAAAATTAAAAGGGAGTGACTATTTGGTACTTAGTGTGTTTGCCATTACTTTCAGCATATTATGATTAATCCTAAATTTAAACATCTTGGTAGACAACACAAAATTCAAGAGATCTAGGTCTGAATTTTTCCTTCCTTGCTTAAGCAATGAGTAGAAAAGTACATGGTTACAGACCATAGAAAACTCTGACTTATTCAAAGATAGGCTCTTAAAATATTAAAGATTCCTTTGGTACAGATCAAATACAGGCCTAATCCTGCTAGGTTTAAAGGTATAAGCTTTAAAATTTTTTCCAGGTCATTAATTAGCATTCTTTAATCTTCCTAATCTATATTTAAGAAAGTTATTTCAGATTCATAAGTGCCATTAACAAAAGTTTATGCATACACATATATAACTATATACAGACAATTTTAATATCAAATTGACATTCCAATGAAGTATTCTGTCGAGTTGGTGAATGGGTTCATGTCTTTATGTTATATTTGAGTTCTCATCTGATATAGTATTGCTTTGAATTATGACAGCAACGTAATTTATAATGCTATTTTTTTCCTGTCCTCTTTCTATTTGGAAAGAACATGAAACCCAGGAGCTTAGCGCATGAATTCAAATCAGCTCTTACTGCCCTAAAACATCTTAGCATCTGAAAAAAATTAATGAACCCAGAAAAGACTATTTTTTAACAAGTAAGATTCAGCAAATTCTAGTCCTTCACATTAATGTCAGAATACTAAGGGGCAAGTGTCTTGTCCAATGGCATACAGGGAATGAGGAAGGCTGATGTGGCCTTCCTTGTTCCCATCATACTCCTCCAATCCCAGGCCTCAGTCTGAGCTCCGTGGAGGAAGGTTACAGTTTTGAATTGTTTGAACCCTTTACAAAGATGACACTGTGTACATTTACACAGAGCAAGGTCACACAAGCTCCTACAATTCTTTCAAACCCTCCAAAGAGGCCTTTGAGGGACGCCTGGGTGGCTCAGGTCATAATCTCATGGTTTGTGAATTCGAGCCCCACCCGCACTGGGCTCTGTGCTGACAGCTCAGAGCCTGGAACCTGCTTCAGATTCCATGTCTCCCTCTCTCTGCCCTTCCCCTGCTCATGCACTGTCTCTCTCTGTCAATAATAAATAAACGTTAAAAAAAAAACCCCACATCCTATTAGGAAAATAAAAGGCATTTGGAATTCTATTCTCTCTGAGCTTATAATAGTCACATTAAAAATTCTTCATGAGATAAGAAAAGGGAACTGAAGATGAACCAAAGGAGCAAGAACATGGATGAGCTAAATATTTGTTGTAGATGAAAACTGCTCTGAAGAAAATAGTGGCATGCATGTAAGTTCCCAAATCCTGTATAAGCAGTAAATCAGACACTCTGAGGATTAGACTTGGCCTTAAAAATAGGCAGCTGCCTATGCCATAAAATCCGTAGGACTCATTCCTGGAAGTTTTGAGTGGTGAAGACAGTCCCAAAGAGGAAGAGTGAAGTTGGGTTGGGCTCCCTCAGAGCTCTGAGGGGAACATCTAGTTAGTACTTGTGTCCCAAGTCAAAAGTGCTAAGACCTACTTAATTATAAAATATGGCTTAAATACCTCTTTAGGGTGGAAAATTATGTTATCTAGTTTGTAATCTCCATGTATCAAAGTTTCTTCGTTGTCATTATCTGGCAAGTTTTTCATTAGCCACTCAGATAGCTGGTTCATGGCAAGGATGTCCTGATGAGCTGCAGCTTTATACTGCTCTGTCCAGGTTGACACCTAAAGATACATAAATAAGAAAAATTATAAAGCTGAACATAGAAGTTAGGTTCTAAATTTAAACAAAATTCAATCATGTCAAATTTGGTTTTATTCCTAAATGCTCAAGACAAATGCCTAATAAGTGACATTTACATGAACTGAAGACATTTAAATCTCTCTTCCATCTGGCTCCCTTTTACTAACTTAGATTTTTATCAGGAAAAAAAAATACGGGCATAGGAATCAAGAAATGTGGTTTCTAGAGTTTATTCTGCAACTATTTTGTGGAAGAATAGAAGAATGTATACAAACATGTATGTACACAAAAAGGCACAGCAGATTTCTGGAAGGGTCACAAGAAACAAGTAATCTCTGAAAAAGGAAATAAGGGAGGTGGAGGAAGAAGGGAGATTTTTACATTTCACTTTAATACTTTTTCTTATTACCCACAGAGTCTTCTAAATGTATTTCAGGTATAAGGAGTGCAAAGACTTTTTGTTGTTCTTAGAATCAAACGCAAACAAATCAAACTGTTCTCAAAGTCCTCCATCAACGGAGTCCATATTATTTATCAGCTCATAGTTCTCTCCCCATTGCCCAAGATATCTCTGATCAACTTACTGCAGTAAAGACTTTGATCTTTGGAATCATACAGACCTGAGTATAAATTATGCCTAAGCCACTTATTCATGTATTATTTGATATGCATTAGCCTCAGATTCCTCATCTGCAAAATATGGATAATAATACCTATGTGTTAGGGTTATTACAAAAATTTTAAAAGAGTAGGTCAACAACTCACCTACATGGGACCTGGCATAGAGTGAGTACTCTCTAAATCTTAGTTCACTTCTCTCTTCCCTCAGCACCCCTCAAAAAGACATACATATACATACAGACATACATACCACATAGGGAAATAGCCCCATACATTTCTGGTCTTTCTGTCTTTTTTGTTTGAAATGCTCACCATCTCTTCCCTATCACTCTAGATTTTCTCTTCACTTAAATACACAGTGTGAGACAGACCTCTCCCACAAAGCTTTCCCCACCCTTTAAGGGCACACTGATATGCATCCTCTGAATGGAAAAGCTCTCATGATGAATATCAAACAATTTACTACCAGATTATATACCCCTTTATTCTATTTTCAAGTTTCATATAAATAAGATTTATGTATAGGCCTTTCAAAAAATGTTCCTTTAGAGGAAGAACTTATCTCTATTTTCTTGACATTTAACATGGTACTCAGGTAGTATTAAACACACAGTTTGCTTAATAAATGTTAACTTAAAAAGGAAAACTGTATAGAAAACATATTGATAAATTAACTGAAGAGCCTGAAATGGTTTAAATTTGCAATCATGTACAAGTTGTTAGTTATAGAAGCTTAAGCTAAACAAACCTGATCTAAAAATATAAAATTATTTTCTGCTAACAGCAAGACAATATAAAGGCTGATATTAAAAGTTATACCTGTTTTGGGAAAGTATATCAGGTTTTTATTTTGGCTAATCATGCATATTATTTCCAAGAACTTGAGAGAGGGGGCTCTTTATGTGGATGCATTACCTGTCTTTTGCAATACCCAGCTCCTCTACCATATTCTTCCAGCTGCAATGACTTTACATTCAAGGAATGTAACTGAGCCATGGTTTCTACCATGGCCACATATATGGCTGAGCGTTCTGCTGGGCTAACTCCAGGAATTGTGAAATCACGAAAGATTCGACCCTAAAGAAACAATTATAATAGATAATTTAAAACAAAATATGTTTTCTCATTCCAATTATTTGCAGTGTCATAATTCTCTACTGCCTACAACAAAATCAGGATAACAGTTTTCCAAAAACAATTCTTTGTAGAATATACTAGAAAAACATTCACTTGGGAAGCATGCTTTATAGAATATATGTCAAAGGAAAAATACAAATATATTCCAAAATAAACCTAAAGGGCAAAAACTCCTCTCAAGTTACAGTTTACAAAAAAATTTTTTTGAACACTTTTAACTTATTCTTAAGGGATTGATTTTCTATATGGAGTAGTATTTTTCCCTCTATGATCTGGAGGATTTGATTATAGCTCTTTATTGCCACCTAGAGGAAAATCTGAGAATAAATCAACAATCACTAATTACTAAATTTGTTCCTAGTCTATTCCATCCACCCTCCAACATTGCCTGTGCTCAAATTCAAATGAAAGTTTAAGCCCTTGAAAGCAAATTACCTAAAATTTCATGATTAAAAATAAAAGCAACAATAAAGATTAAGGGTTAATTTACCTGCACATGTTCCATCACGTAAAATTCTGTTCCAATGACTGAAGCATCACTGCAGTACAATAAAGGCTTGGGAACGGGGAATCCAATTGAAAACAAAGCTTTCTGGACTTTAAATTCTCTATCAATCTAAATAGGATGATGTATTATTAAAAATCAGAAACACAGAAATTTAAGTGTTTAATTTTCCTTTTTTTTTTTTTTTTTAGTAATCTTTACACCCAGTTTGGGGGCTTGAACTCATGACTGCAAGATCGAGTCATGTGATCTTCCAACTGAGCCAGCCAGGTACCCCAGAAGCACAGAAATTTAATAACTATTTGGGAGCTTACAATAATGCTAGAAATCAATTTTATTTAAAAAATTTAATATTTATTTTTGAGAGCGAGAGAGAGAGAGGGAGAGGTAGAGGTAGAGAGAGAGAGGGAGACACAGAATCTGAAGCAGACTCCAGGCTTTGAGCTGCCATCACAGAGCCTGATGCAGACCTCAAATTCATGAAACCGCGAGATCATGACCTGAGCCAAAGTAGGATGCTTAACTGACTGAGCCACCCAGGTGCCCCTAGAAAACAGTTTTAAAACAGTATCAACAAATGACCTAGGGTAATATTTTCCTTAAAAGTTGTGGCAGAGCAATTACAACAATTATAAATTAGGCCAGCACTAAAAAAAATAAATAAAAGATAATTAATTAGGCTAAGGGATAGCACATGAATGGGGCTTAATCCTGGCTCTGCTCATATGAAGGCAATAGTTCTTGGCCATTATATTTCACAGATCATCATAAAAACATCTCCTTGTTCTCGGAAGTCCCCTGCTCACTGGCTTGCTCTCACTCTTTTTTTTTTCTCATGTCTCCCATGGGTGTTCAGGCAAGTCTCAATTCTAAGGCTCTGGGCAGAGTCAGCTATAGGGTATGGGGGAGGCCAGCATGTGCTGGTAGAAGGGCACAGCACTAGCTTCTCTGGGGATCAAAAGAGGTACTATTTCTAAAGCAGGGGATGGGAATCCTTCCTGGTATCCAAGGCTGCCATGGAGTTCAAGATAACCATGGGGAAAAGAGGCAATGAAATGCAAGCTAACACTGAAACAGGAACCCAAATATGATAGAAGGGTCCCCTCAACCAGGACAGATATATCAGCCTATCATTTAGGACCTCAGGACACTGCTCAGAGCAGAGGTGTGATGCTGACTCATCTGCCCCAGACTCTGGGTGACTGATGACTGCTAAGGAAGAAAAACCATGCAGCTCACTTTGATAGAGATAACGCAGCAGTTGACAAAGATTAACTAGAGTAGGGGCATGACTACACCCATGACCAAGGTGAGAGAAGCCAGCAGAGCCAAAGCCTGTGACAGAAGTGTTTGTAATCACCCTGGTGCTGGGATCATGACCTGAGCCGAAGCCTGACACGTAAGCAACTGAGCCACCCAGGCATCCCTTCTGGGATACAATTCAAGAGAAATTTTTATCTGAGAAATAAAATACACTATCTAGGGGCGCCTGGGTGGCTCAGCTGGTTAAGCTTTCAGCTTCGGCTCAGGTCATGACCTCACAGTTCGTGGGTTTGAGCTCCGTGTCAGCCTCTGTGCCGACAGCTAGCTCAGAGCCTGGAGCCTGCTTCAGATTCTGTACCTCCCTCTCTTTCTGACCCTCCCCTGCTCGTGCTCTGTCTCTCAAAAATAAATAAAAAGCATTAAAAAACATTAAAAAAATACATTATCTATTATTTAATAACATGAGATGACTTTACTTTGCCTCAGGTCACCATTTCACGGTTCATGATTTTGAGTCCTGCATTGGGTTCTGTGCTGACAGCTTGGACCCTGCTTTGGATTCTCTCTTTCCCTCTCTCTCTCTCAAAAATAAACATTAAAAAAAATAGAAGCAATTTAAAATGTTTTTTGTGCATAAAAAGCATTTATTTGTCAACAAAGAATTATTGTAAAATTTGTAGGGGTGGCTCAGTTGGTTGAGTGTCCAACTCTTGATTTCAGCTCAAGTCATGATCCCAGAGTCACGGGATCAAACTCTGTGTTGGACTCCACACCGAGTGTGGAGCTTGCTTGGGATTCTCTCTCTCTCTCTCTCTCTCTCTCTGTATGTGTGTGTGTCTCCTCTCTCTCTCTCTCTCTCCCTCCCTCCCCTTCACCTGCCCCCACTCCTCTCCCCTGCTCATGCTCTCTCTAACTAAAAAAAGGGGGGGTGCCTCAGCGGCAGTTGAATGTCTGACTCTTCTTGCTTTTGGCTCACGTCATGATCTCACACTTCATGAGTTTGAGCCCTGCATCGAATTCTGTGCCATCAGCAAGGAACCTGCTTGGTATTCTCTCTCTCCCCTTCTCTCTGCACCCCTCCCTCCACTCTCTCTCTCTCTCTCTCTCTCTCTCAAAATAAAGAAATAAACATAAAACAGAAGAATTATTGCATTTGTACACAATACCTTATGTGCTTTAGGAAGAAGTGATCCAGGTGGTTTTTTTCTGAGTACGTATGCTTGAAAGCCCTTCCGGAGATAAAAGGTTGGGTTGGACTGTCCTGAGCTAGAGAAGAATAGAGGAAAGGTCAATTAGAAAGATATATTTTCCTTCCCCAAATCCTACCAAAATGTCAAAAGAAGCACAAAATGAAAATATACCAACTTCAGTGCTGGGAAATCAACCAGGGTGCTACCAGCAGCTCAAAACATTAACTTTTGGATGATGTAAAGCAGATGGTAACAGAGTGGCAGCTGGAGAATCTATAACACATAGGTAGAAGGGAGGACCTCACTCCCTGCTTGCAAATCATGAATTTTATCCGTGGTACCCCTAAAACAATGCCTAGATCTAAGTAAATGAAGGCTGGGAAAAGAGATTGTGTGTGATCAGTCAGAAAATTAATTAAAAAATGTTGGAATGGGTGGGTTAACGTCCCCTCGTTTGCTGTTGGAGATAGAACCCGCAGATGCTTCACCCAGGCTAGCCCCTAGGTATAGCTCTCCACAATGGGAATTCTGATAAGCAAGAAGTCTGGACCAGGGTGAACATCTGGGCCAGGGAAGTACAACAAGGCCCCAAGTAACTCACAGATACCAGGGCACTGACTTTCCCTGCAAGATGAGCAAAAATTCTCACATGGACTAAAACTATGCTCTAGATACCAAAACTATTCAATTTACACCTTCATTTACAATATGGGCAGTTTAGAATTACCCAACTCTTGAAGACTAACAACATGAAAGAGAGGCCTTAACTAAATAATGAAAAGAATCATTCCCTGAGGTAATAGGTAATAGGAAAAAGTGAAAAAAAGTCTTTGAAGTTTCTTCCTGGGCCTTTAGCTTCCATCTGCAAAGGACAAAAGTAGTCCAGATTGAATGCAGTAGCAGCTCCATTGTCTACACCTTTCTTCTACAAGCCAGACTTATCCTCTCCAGGAATCGTATCTAAGAACACTGATCTTCACACCAACTAATCCTGTGTGGATGCCTTTTAACAAGGAAAAATGGAGATCACTGCTAATGGTCAAGAACGGGACCACCTCGGGGTGCCTGAGTCCAGGCTCAGTTGGTTGAGTGTCTGACATTGGATCAGGTCATGATCTCACGTTTTGTGGATTCGAGCCCTGCATCGGGCTCTGTGCTATCAGTATGGAGTCTGGAGCCTGATTTGGATTTGTGTCTTCCTCTCTTTGCCTCCCACCCCCTGCTCATGCTCTGTCTCTCTCTCTCCCTCTCAAAAATAAACAAACATTAAAAAAAAAAAAAGAACAGGACCACCTCAAGCTCTGTTGACTATCATGACACAGGACAATTTATTTGTGATGCTACAGAGTCAAGTTGCAATGAAACTTACATTTTCTTTAATGCCAAAAGTCTGACTGGATGCACTTTTTGATGATGCAATCATATATGAAACACTAGCCTTTCAAGGTGGTAAATGACTTAGGTGAAATATAAAGAAAAAACAAAAAGCTTCTCATTGAAGATAGAGTTACCATATGACTCAGCAATTCCATTCCCAGGTATACATCTAAGATAACCAGAAACACGTTTGTATAAAAACTTATACATGGATGTTCATACCAGCACTATTCACAACAGCCAAAAACTGAAAACCCAAATGTCCATTAATGGATGGATAAACAAAACGTAACACAGCCACATAGTGGACTATTAGCCATAGAAGGGATGAAATTCTGATATGTGCTGCAAACAAGGATGGACTTTGAAAACATGATGCTGAGTGAAAAAACCATTACAAAAGGCCATGTATTGTATGATTCCACTTCTTTGAAATGCCCAGAATATGTAGATCCACAGTGACAGAAAGTGGATTAGGGATTAGAGGAGGGGAGAACTGGTAGGTGAGGGTTTCTTTCTGGGTTGATAGAGATGCTCTGGAAATAGAGGTGCTGGTGACACACATTGTGAAGATACTAAAACCCACTAAACTATATATTTTAAAATAGTTCAAATTTTAAATGTTATGTAAGATCAATTTTATCTCAAAAAAGTCCCAGTGTCACTATTCTTATCAGAAAAATAAGTTAAAAAAATATATTTCTGTTAAAAAAAAAACATCTCACCAAACTAAAATATTCTCTTCTTGTGTACATATCTGCTGTGGTTCCTAAAAAGATCCCCCCCAAAATGCAGATGCCCACCTTGGAAAGATCATCACCAACACTGTGCACATAGTAACAGCTAAATTTAACCACTCTAAACATCAGGTTGTCATATAATCCAGAAATCACTGATGGTACCAACATGATAAGAATTATCAATAAGCCAGGAGCCATAACTATTGTTTAGGACTTGGACAAGACATTTCGTGCTGAAAGAAATGTGTTGCTATAACCAAAGGGGTGGTACTCTTGATTTGCCAAATCTTAGTTAACAAAGACGTAATCTTTGTATTTAAATATGGAGTTAGGGAAATTCACGTGGTTGAAGACTTTGATTAGACAATCAGTCTCACAAAACTGATTACCCTCTGTATTGGTTACCCCAAAAACATACAAAGTCAGGGGCACCTGGGTGGCTCAGTTGGTTAAGGGCTGACTCTTGATTTTGGCTCAGGTCATAATCACATGGTTTGTGAGCCCTGCATAAGGGCTCAATACTGATAGCAGAGTGCTTGCTTGGGATTCTCTCTCCCTCTCTCTCTGCCCTTCCTTCCCCCTCAAAATAAATAAACTAAAAAAAAAAAAAAACAAGAAAGAGGACGCAGCAGCAGCATACGAAGTCAGGAAATACAGTATGGCAGCAAGGCAATGAAAGATGAGCTTCTGCAGCAGGGGCATCATGGTAATTCACACAGAGTTCTAGGATCTCCTCTGTGACCCCTGTGTCCCTTTGGTGACAGCTCAGGTTCTAAGAAAAGGGACCACATAGGTGAGCATGGGTGCCACCCTGACTTAGAAGTCTCATGTTTCATAGGAGCTACTGTCTCTAGTAACAATCCTCTGGACACAACTCCCAGCTTCCCAGCAAGGGACATGAGCAGTTGCAAGAACTTGCTACACTTAGGGAAGCCCAAAGTATCCCACCACTAAAAGTTCATTTCCAGGCCTTCCAGTTTAGATAGTTTATCAACTACATATTATTTTTACCAGAAGTAATATTGCCTAGAAAGATAGCCACATGCCACCTTTAAGGAGTTACTAGAATAACAAAGCTAGAAAGTTAATGTGTCCACAGAGGAGGAGAAAAGGTTTCTTTTTGACCCTTTCTTTACATGTTGCTAGATAAGTATCAGGCCGATAAGGTCATCCTAGTGGGTGGTTTCAGCTGCATCGCCAAGCTTCAGAAACTTAGAAATACCTACAGGAATTTTTTTTTTTCAAAAGCAAGGTATTAGAAAAAAGCATCAATCCTGACAGGGGTGTTACTTATGTTTGCAGCTATGTAGGCAGCCATCTTGTCCCTTGTCCTGGGATAAATCTGAAAATATTGAGGATTCACTGCTCTTTGATATCATTCCATCTCCTTTGGTTTTGAAACCACTGATAGTGTAATGACTGTTCTGAGTCCAATAACACAGTTCATGTCAAATGGACTTTGGCCTTCACTATTTACTCTGACAGTTTAGTGTCTCCATTCAGGTTTATGAAATTGAGTGAGCAAATGATAAAGGATAACAAGTAGTTTCGAAAGTTTGAACAGACATCCCTCCTGCACTTTAGACTTGTACAAGTGAAGTAACTTTTTTTAAGTTAATTTTTTTAAATGCTTGTTTTTGAGGGAGACAGAACATGACAAGGGGAGAGGCAGGGAGAGAGTGAGACACAGACTCTGAATCAGGCTCCAGGCTCTGAGCTGTCAGCATAGAGCCCGATGCACACAAACTGTGAGGTCATGACCTGAGCTTAAGTCAGGCATTCAAATCGACTAAGCTACCAGGTGCCCCTGAAGTAACTTTTGATGTTAATGCTAGCAGCATCTTAAATGTATTTTCTGTAGATAAGAGATCAAGAAAACTAAAGATTAAAAGACCACTGTCATGGTGTTTGAGGATGGAAATATTGAGTATACAGTACAAGAGGCTTAAAAGTACAAAGCGAGAGATGAGAAGCAGAGAGGCAAAATATCCCCCTAAGAACATGCTCTGATCCTATGTTTTCAACAGTAAGGCCATGGTGAAAGAGGAGACGCATCAAAGCAGAATCATAGATGAAGTCTAACAGAAGATGCCTGATCTGGAGCCATGACTGCAGAGATAGACCAAGCTGACCAAAACACAACATAACACATTCCAGAGAGTTATAAAGTCTAAAGGATCCTGATTTGTAGAAACTTCGGCGACAGTTTTTAAAAATCATATTTGAGCTAATATATTACTAGACATTTTGAATACCTGAATACACACAGGTGAAGAGAAGACAGGTTCATTTTATTCGTATGATACATAAGTGAAAAGTGCTATTCATTTTAGAGAACAAAGCTATTTTTTTTTCTTTTAGAGAGAGAGAGAGAGAGGAAGGGAGAGGGAGAAAGAGAATCTTAAGCAGGCTCCACACCCAGCATGGAAAATGACACAGGGCTTGATCTCACAACAGTGAAATCATGACATGAGTTGAAATCAAGAGTTGGACACTTAACCAACTGAGCCACCCAGGCGCCCTGAACAAAGTTATTTTTAAGTTGGTGGGGGAGCAACTGAGCCCAGAGCACTTAGTGCAAGACTGCCCCTCTCTAGTCCTGAACACTACCCCTTTTCTATTTGTCATCACACATATCACTACTGTCATGAAACCCCTAGGATTGGTCTCATTATGTTTTTTTTTTTTTTTTGAAGTAAGCTCTATGCCCAATATGGGGCTTTAACTCACCATCCTGAGATCAACAGTCACATGCTCTCCTCACTGAGGTACACAGATGCCCCTGCTGCTCTTTATCCTTGTTTAGGTCATCAGCAAAAGTCCCAGATTCACCGTATCACCACTTACCTGCTACATTCTAATTACCATAAGGCTCTGCACAGACCCTGTTTTGTCTTCTCCTCCCACACTCCCCTCCCCCAGATAGCTTCCCTCTGTGCCCCTAGAACTCATTGTCTTTCAGCATAATCACATTCAGCTTCACTCTCTTCTCTGAATGGACCCTTCACCTTCTTGCTGTAACTAAGGCTTGAATGTTCCATGAGTACCCTGTTTCCTTTGGAGGCCTCTCACATGGTAGACTCTGCCCCGCCCCCCACATCACTCATCCTTTGGACCTGGAGATGGAGTCTATGTTCCTCTTGATACTCATTGCCACTTGCAAACTCTTTGCCCTCTCTCCTGCCTAAACCCTTCAATTCAACTTTGAATCTCATGTTAGAAGACAACTACACTCTACACTTTCTTGTTGCAATCAACTACTCTTAGATCACTCCCGTTGACTGACCACTGATTTACCACTGCTCTTATATACACTAGTCCTATCTTCATCTTCATTAAAAATTTCAAAATCCACTCAGATGTTCATTCTAACACTCACGCCTATAAGTTCCTTGATTTCTTTCTACTCCACTGGTATCTTCCTTTATACTACTCCAGTCACCCACTCTAGAAGACACACCTTACACATCAGCTCAAGCACTGCATAATCAATCCATCCTCCTTGTAAAGCATTTCTATCTCTGACCATTATCTTTTCACTCACTCCTGCTTGTTGGTACTTTGATTCCACCAATCCTTCAATCCTAGGCTCTACCATTCATTTAAAAAAAAAATTTTTTTTACGATTTTATTTATTTTTGAGAGACAGAGACAGTGCGAGCAGGGGAGAGTCAGAGATAGAGGGAGACACAGAATCTGAAGCAGGCACCAGGCTCTGAGCTAGCTATCAGCACAGAGCCGGACGCAAGGCTCAAACCCATGAACAATGAGATCATGACCTGAGCCAAAGCCAGACACTTAACCGACTGAGCCACCCTGGTGCCCCAATCATTCATTGATCATACTCTCTTTTAGCATCCTTCCTTAACTCGTTTAAATTTAATGTTTACATATCATTTACATAGCCAGTTACATAACATCAGTTACATAACCACTCTCTTGAATGCATCTTTAATATACTTATTAAACCCCTCTCCAGATTATTTGCTTGGATTCTCCCATTATTATTTGGGAGAGAGAGCACCCCGCAAGTCTGGGGGCGGGGGGAGAGGAGGGATAGGAGGTTCAGAGAGAGAGAGGAGAGATAAAATCCGAAGCAGCCTCCCTGCTAAACCAGACCAGAGCCAGATTCACGGTGAACAGTATTCTCAGGAGCGTCATCCAGTTCCATTCCCTCACTTCAAAAAAGAACTAAAGCCCAAAGTGTTGCTGTGCTTTGCTAAGTGGAAGATCTAGGATTAGAATTCAGAACCACCAGCTGGTGCTGTTAACTCAACCTCCTAGAGTATTGCCAACTACAAAGGAATTGCACCTGCTTCTCTGATTAAAAAAAAGATCTAACGGTCACATAACAGAAGTTGAGAGAAGAGTTCTTTGTATTCCACAAAGCTCCCAACCTTAATTGCCTCAGTGTATATTCCGGTACAGAATTGCAACCTTCTCATATTTGGAATCGTGAATGCTGTGGTGCTTCCATTATTGTCCTCGAAAAGGAAATACCCAGGATGAAACGCAGGGGACGCTGGCTGCAGCTCCCACCTGCGGAGTGAGTCAGTGCCGGAAAAGAAGCAGGGATGTGGGAAACTGCGAACCCACCCTGGGCCGAAGAAAGAAAAGCACAAGGTACAGATTTGTTTCAGCTGGAGGAGAAGCCCAGCGTCGATACCTGTATTGGGCAACGGTCAGTTGGGCCTCGGACTCGGCCCCAAAGCCGGGCAAGTGCTGGTTTAGATAGGCCTCTAGGGACCCGGTGTCGAACTTGTGCTGGGGCAGCACTTCGACTGTCTCGGGCTCGGCGGAGGCACCGGCCTCCATGACTGCCTCGGCCAGCCGCGGAGACGCAGAATCCACAAGCTCTCCGCGCTCTGAGACATCCGGCCCGAGTGCCACTCCACAGCTTGGGGGCGGGGCCCCGACGCGAAGGGGCGGAGATGGCCCCGCCGCTCCTGCCAATCACACACACACCCCTGGGGCGCCTTCACCAGGAAACACTGGACCCTGAACCTGGTCGTTGGGGCCCTAGCGGGGTGTGCTAGAGAACCTCGGTGTGCCCGCATCTACATTTTTAGTCAGCCTCACAGTCGGAGGCCACAGTGCTAAAAAAGGCAAACCCATGTTAGTCGCTCCTAAAACGAGAGGCCTCTCGTACCTCCAAATTTCACGCACCGGCAGGCGCAAAAGACGTACTGAGTCCGTTTCAAAAATAGGTCCGTCGAGAACTTGTGCCCAGGAATAAAGGATCCTGCGTGTTTCTCCTAACTGCCCGGCTGGAAAGGCACCATCGGAGGCCACCGGTTCTGGTCGCTGAGAACCCCCGCCCTGCTGCGGCCGGGTCTGTTAGGACCGGGCGAAGAAAGAAGCAAAGAGGAGCGGGTTTTTTTCCTGAGGCGGAGCGGTGACAGCAACGCACCGGAAGCGAGACTGCCAGCGGACCGGAGCAGCGGCGGCGACGTGTCGTCGGTGAGGCGGTGGGAGCACTTCCCCCCAGAGTTCTGGGCGAGGAAGGCGGCAGCCAGGGTCCTCCTCACGTACCCCTCGGGGCCCAGCAGGCCTAGCAGCGTGGGGCGGCGGCGACGGCGAAGGCCGGGGCTGGGAGCGTTGGCGGCCGGCGTCCCAGCCATGGCCGGGTCTGTGGAGCGGCTGCAGCAGCGGGTTGAGGAGCTGGAGCGGGAACTGGCACAGGAGAGGAGTCGGCGGGCTTTGGGGGGCGGCGACGGAGGCGGCGGCCGGGTCCGCATCGAGAAAATGAGCCCGGAGGTGGTGGACTCGAACCCCTACAGGTGATTTGCGTTGCGGGTGGGAGGCTGGCTAGGGGGGAGGTAGAGGTCTCCCGGTGGTCAGGCCTGAGGAGCTCCCCTCCTGTGCAGCTCACACTGCCTCCCACCTCCCTCTTCTTGGATCCTGCTCCCAAATACCCGGGGTCGCAGTACTGCGCGGCAGGTATTCTTCCTCTTAAAAAACAAAACCCAAGCGAATCAGCCATATGGTGCTGTTTCCGGGCCCGCTGAGGACAGCGGCCCGTTTCCTAACGCCTCTGCCTCGTATTGCATAAAACCGATAGTAGTAACTTTCAGAAGATGTTACATGCAAAACCCGCTGAGAATAAACTTCGAGTTTCCTAAAGGCTTTTCAAACTTTCCAAGTTGGGGGCGTGGTGGGAAAGCACAATTAGCTTCAGTTTTAAAGCTTTCAGCCGGCTCGTTACAGTGCAGGGGTTAAGAGGAAGGTCTCTAGAACCAGATTGATTGGATTCAGATCCCAGCTCTTACTAGCTGTGCACCCATGGAAAATATTTGTGTTTAGTAGGGACCGATGGAACTAGTGAAATATTCACATACCTAAAACTGAAAAAATCCAGAAGTAACAACGTTAGCATGCTATTTAGAGATGTGTTAGTAAGAGTTGAAAAGGAGGAAGGAGTGGAAAAGGGGAGGGGGGGGCCAGAAGCTTGTATAATTTTAGCAGGCCTGGTAGAACTGTTTGACTCTTTAAAGTGTAAACGAATGTGAATTTTATGTATATGGGTTTAACTATATATTAAAAAACATAAGGTAATAGAGCAGACTACGTGAAGTAACTTTTAGAGTCCTTGGCATACACTAGGTGCTTACTAAAAGTAGACATCAACCATTTTGGGCAGAGACAACTCATGTTAAACATTAAATGTGAGTGTTAAATACATATGCTAAGAAAGCATGGGAAAATGTTGAAATTTTACTTTGACCTGCTTCATCTAGACACTTAACATTTAAGTCAAGTGTTTTCTTTGACTTCCACTGTCAATTAGAACATCTGAGGTGCATTAAAAAAAAATCTTGTTGCATAGGCCACACTTGGAAAGGTATTCAGGTACAGGTGTTTTTAAAGCTTCCCAGATGATCTAGTCTCACCTGGGAAAGGCCAGCTGAAAGATTTCTTGTATAGCATTAGTAATGATTGAGTTTGTGTTTTTCTGTGACGATGTATATTTACCTATACCACACATTAAAAGATGGTAATTTAAAACATTTTTTTGTTTTAAGCCGCCTGATGGCATTGAAACGAATGGGAATTGTAAGCGACTATGAGGTAGGATAAACCTTTCCAAGCTTTCAAAGATGATTTCAGTAAATTAAAATAATTTCTGACACTTTTGACAAAAAGTTAACCAACAAATATGTAATTTTGCATTTCACAGAAAATCCGTACCTTTGCTATAGCAATAGTAGGTGTTGGTGGAGTTGGTAGTGTGACTGCTGAAATGCTGACAAGATGTGGCATTGGTAAGGTAAAAACATTTCTCTTTGCTTGTCATGTAGGGAACCTACTCACTTATGGAGTGGATCAGGTACAAATTAGGAATTTTCCCCTCATTACTAATAGTTTATTGATTTGTGGTGTATTTATTCAGATTGTTCCTTCTACCCAAAGGAGTTAAGACTTAACCACACTAGGGCGCCTGGGTGGCTCAGTCGGTTAAATGTCTGACTCTTGATTTCAGCTCAGGTCATGATCTCACAGTTGATGGGTTTAAGTTCCACATCGGGGCTCCTCTCTAATGGTGTGGAGCCTGCCTGGGATGCTCTCGCTGTCGTTGTTACTCTCGCTCCCCCCCAGCCCCTCCCACCCCTTCCCTGCTCACAAGCATGCTCTCTTCTCTCAAAAAAAAAAAAAAATAAATCATAAACTTAAAAAAAAAGGCATAACCCCACCCAAATGGAAGGTGATAGCAATGCTAATAAAACAAGGAATATCTAAATTGTCTTCGGTACTTTTTTGTTTGAGGTAATATATTACAATTTGGACTTAAGAGTTTTAGATATAGAGCTTTGACAAGAAGATGGTTAAATTGATAATATGTGAAACAGAAACATCTTAACAAATAATTTTTTTTAAGTTTATGTATTTTGAGAGAGAGAAAGAGTGAGCATCTGAGCAGGGGAAGGGCAGAAGAGAGAGACAGAGACAGAAACAGAGAGAATCCCAACCAGGCCCCACGCTTTCAGCATAGAGCGTAATATGGCACTTGATCGTATTAACCATGAGATCATGACCTGAGCTGAAATCAGGAGTTGCACACTCAAATGACTGAGCCTCCCAGGGGCTCCTAACAAATACTGTGTTTTTTAAATGTTTATTTTATTTATTTTTGAGAGACAGTGTGTGAGTGGACAATAGGCAGAGAGAGAGGGAGACACAGAATCTGAAGCAGATTCTAGATTCTGAGCTGTCAGCACAGGACCCAATGCAGGGCTTGAACCCACCAACTACAAGATCATGACCTGAGGCAAAGTTGGATATTCAACCGACTGAGCCACCCAGGCTCCCCTAACAAATATTTTTTAAACATGCTTTATATAAGATGAACTAGAAAGCATGTACCTTTCTCTCTTTTTTTCCCAAAGAATAGTGGCCTTTTATTAACTTATTCAGAAATATTTTTAAACATGTTAGTTGACAGCGTTGTATTAGTTTCAGGTGTACAACATAATGATTCAACAATTCTATACAATACTCATTGCTTATCGTAAGTATAGTCACCAGCTGTCACCATATAACCTTAATACAATATTATTGACTATATTTCCTACACTGTACTTTTCATGTCTTATTTTTACCCAAAGAAAAATAACTTGGAAAAGATACATGTACCCATGTGTTTACAACAGTGAAGATAATGGAAGCAGCCCAGGTGTCCCTGGATAGATGACTGGATAAAGAAGCTATAGGGTGTGTGAGTGTAAAATGGAATATAAGCCTAATAAAAGAATAAAATCTTGCCATTCATGACAACATCGATGGACCTAGAGGGTATTATGCTAAGTGAAATAATTCAGAGAAAGACAAATACTATATGATTTCACTTGTATGTATAATCTAATAAAACAAACGAACAAACAAAAAAGTCTGTTAAATACAGAGAACAAACTGGTGGTTGCCAGAGGGGAGGTGGGTTGGGAGGATGGGCAAGATAGGTGAGGAGGATTAAAAGAGAAAAAACTTCCAGTTACAAAATAAATACCTCTCTTACTCTTGAAATTAAACTGGAGAATGCTCTAGGCTCTTTGTTATGTTTTGTTTTAATTTAAGATTTTAAGTAATGTCTGTACCCAATGTGGGGCTCGAACTCACAACCCCAAGATCAGGAGTTCCACACTTTACTGACTGAACACCCTATAGTTTCTTTATCCCATTCTTCATCCCATACCTGAGCCAGCCAGGTATCCCTCTAGAATTTTTTTAAACCTGTACATTGGTTTTAACCTAAACTTTTTTTCCCCTTGTTTTCTAAAATTGATTAAGGTTGTGGGTAGGAAAGCCAAAGTCCATGATGTTAGATTCCTCGTGGTTGAATACCAAAACTCTCCACAATTAGTTTTCACTCCTTTGTCATTTTGATAAACAGGCATTTTCCCCACCAAGTTTAGCAGTGCTTTTTAATATGTTGGTCCCATCCCATGCCCCAAATTACTATTTTTTTTCCACATCTTTTCAAGCTTTAATAGTAAATATTCTGCTACTATGTATTAAATACTGCATGGTTTGCCCAAGCTAAGATGAAACCACATCATAAATCAATAAGCATTTTGCACTTTCTTTCATTATCTACTCAAAGTCATGCCTACTGTACCTCTAAACATTTCATTAAATCCAATTATACAGCAAACACTCCCAAAATAAACTTAGATTGTATTGCAGTTTCACTTAACAGTATATAAAATGCTGTGTTGTGACAGGTATCAACTATCCGTTAGATACCAAATGAATTTTTCTTAAGCACTACTAACTGCTTGCTTTTCTTGAAGCTGGATCATTCTGAAAGTTTCCTGTTAGACCTATGAGTGCAAACATATGGTATCTGTCCTTCTCTGCCTGACTTATTTCGCTTAGCATGACACCCTCAGGGTCCATCTACTTTCCTACAAATGGCCATATTTCATTCTTTCTCATTGCCATGTTGTACTCCATTGTGTATATATACCACATCTTCCCATGCCCCAAATTGTTAAAATTTATGTATGTATTTAAATTTATTTGAGAGAGAAAGAGAGGGAGCATGCAAGTTAGCAGGAGGAGGGGCAGAGAGAGGGAGGGAGAGAAAGTCACAAGCAGGCTCTGAGTTGTCAGGTGCAGAGCAGAGCTGAGGTGGGGCTAGGTTCATGAGACCATGAACTTGAGCCGAAATCAAGAGTTGGGTGCTTAACTTACTGAGCCATCCAGGTGCCCCTCATGTCCCAAATTCTTAAGAGAAAGTGGTTTCAAAGTTGGTATTCATTTATCAATATAGAAAAGGCAACACAAAAATACTAAAAATGTTTATTGACATTTTAAAGTCTTCCAAGAGGTTTACAAAAGCCAGCCAACAATTTTAGCTGACATAAGAAGAAC
>NC_043704.1:127070616-127327479 GCF_006229205.1 Suricata suricatta | reverse complement strand
TGGAGTACTATATGGCAATGAGGAAGAATGACATATGGCCATTTGTAGGAAAGTGGATGGACCTTGAGGGTGTCATGCTAAGCGAAATAAGTCAGGCAGAGAAGGACAGATACCGTATGTTTGCACTCATAGGTCTAACAGCAGAGACCTGGCAGGGGATCATGGGGCGAGGAAGGGTGAAAGAGAGCGGGGAAGAGTGAGGAACACAGATCAAGGGAGACTAATGAATACTGAAAACGAACCATAGACTGAAAGGGGAGAGGGAGGAAGGAAGGGGGTGATGGTCATGGTGGGGGGCACTTGTGGGGAGAACCACTGGGTGTTATATGGAAACCAATTTGACTATAAACTATTATTTAAAAAAAAAACAAAGTAAATAAACTTAAAAAAAAGAAAAAGAACCGCTAGATCCTTGCTACTCAATCTGATGTCCAAATTAGTAGCATCAGCATCACCTGGGAGCTTGTTAGAACTGAACCTTCCAGACTGTTCCAGAGGTGATGAATCAGAATCTGTGTTTTAACAAATCTCCAGATGATTCCTATGCATATTAAACTTGGGACTTTGCCCCTGTAGTTCTGACGAGCTCCAGGTGGTGCTGATGCTGCTCTCACAGACCCTGTTTTGAGTAGCAAGGATCTAGAACAATAATTATCAAATATTGCTGTAATTAGAATCACCTAGGAAGTTCAAAATTTTTATGTCCAAACTGAAATAGAATCAGAATCTCTGGGGATGGGACCCAGACATCAGTATTTTCTAAATGATGCCAATGTGCACTCAAGTTTGGATGTGCACTCAAGTTTGGATGTACACTCAAGGTTGTACGTTGGTAAGTTTCAGAATTTTTTTTCAGTATGTAAAACAGATAAACAAGAAGCTAATACATGGTGTTAAGTAGGAAAGTGTAGGATTGGAGACTTAGAGCCCACTTCTCATCCCTGAGAGTTTCTAGAATACTTTGTAGTGCCTTGGATCATCAGAGCTAGATTAGCTGCTTTATTGAGGATACAGGCCTAAAAAGTGAGTGACTTACCCATGATGAGAGCTTATTAGTGACAGAGCTACAATCACACCTCCTATCCCCAAATTTGGGATATCCTGCCTATACTTCATACACCAGCTATGAGGCTGAAGAGTCAAACTTAATAGTTGGCCTGGCCAAATAAATATTGTTGAATGAGCTAAATAAAACGTACTTTGGAGATTCTTGAGTCAGAAAATCACCACAGGGGACAGAGGTGATATATTTGCTAGCAAGGTACTAAGGGTTACCTAGGTGTTCTGTGGGATGGGTTAATTTTGGTACCTTTTTGGTAATTTTAGCCATGCATACAGAGGACAGCTGCACCGCAAGCCACAGTCCCCCTTAGCCACTGCTGTAGTCCTTGCATCTGTGCTCGCCCTGCCCTGGCCTTTCCCCCCTTTTTGTTTTTGTTATTAAATTTATTAGGATGCTGAGAATTGTATTAAGAAGTCACAACTTTAGATTAAGAAAAGGACCTTGGAAATCTTTGGGTGCAACCTGTTCTGATAGGAAATGGGATCTTTAAATAGGGATGTGTGTGTGAGAGAAATGCTGTCATGCCCAAATATACAGCAGGCAACAACTTCCTGGTTAGTAATTCTATTTGGAATGTTTTAGCTATGGGAACGAACAATGTCATGGTCACCAAATCAGTCACGTTATACTATAGTTTTAAGATACATTTTTGTTTTTATCTTATTTTAAAATTTCATTTATCTGATGTGTTCTTGACCTTTAGTAAACAATTGGAATGAAATGGAGTAAACATTAATTTCTCAGGGGATCATATGGAGAGGCAGTAAGTGTTATGGTTAGGGTGCAGATGCTGGATTGAGAATGCCTGGATTTGAACTGCATTTCTGCATTTATTAGCTGAGTGAGGCTTTTGAGCATGTGCTGTAGTTGTCTTTATAAAGGAGGAAAAGTCCTTGTAGTTGGCCTTATAAAGGGGAAAAAGTACCCGTATACTTAACCTCATGTGAGCATTAAATGAGTTAATATATGGCACTGGGTATTTTAGAGTTAGCTAGTAT
The DNA here is from genome assembly GCF_006229205.1 of Suricata suricatta. NCBI lineage: Eukaryota > Metazoa > Chordata > Mammalia > Carnivora > Herpestidae > Suricata > Suricata suricatta. The sequence continues at coordinate 127,325,418 of NC_043704.1, read as the reverse complement.
TATTACAGTTAATTTGTTAAACCCATCAAATTTAAAGTCCACTAGTTTATTCTTTGTTATTTTTAGTTTGGTTTTTTGGGTATGTTTTTCATCAGAATACCACTGTTTTCATTTTAGTTGCTACTGTTTGACTATGACAAGGTGGAACTGGCCAATATGAATAGACTTTTCTTCCAACCTCACCAAGCAGGATTAAGTAAAGTTCAAGCAGCAGAATATACTTTGAGGTAAATGCAATAGTGATTAAAAACTATATTTAGTGACATCTTAGTTTGTGTATTTTGTATAAGTTAACCTAATGCATGAATTTTTCTCTATAAAAATGCAGGTTTCACTTATATGAATTCTCTGACCTCTTGGAACTGTGTTGGGAGCCTTTGTCAGTATAGTGCTAGATAGTAAATATTTTAGGCTTTGAGGGACAACTGTGAAACTGCCCTCAAACCAGGTAGTTGTAGTGTGATAGCAGATGTAGGCAACACTAAAATGAAGGAACATGGCTGTGCTCCGATAAAACTTTGTTTATGAACTCTCAAGTTTATATTCCATGTGGTTTTTTCCTCCTGCTACCATTTAAAAAATGTAAAAACAGTTCTTAGCTTGCAGACTTCTTAAAAACAAAAACAGGTGGTGGGTCAGATTTGGACCCAGTGCCATACTTTGCCAACCCTTATTCTAGAAGTTTCTTGCACTGAATTAAATAAGGAACGAAGAAGTTCTTTTGTCAGGCTGGGATATAGCTCACCTAGTTGATAAAGAGTTAATTCCCAGCACACAGATGGTGGGAACATTTCTGTTAACCTACAATCAGCAGAGTCCTTCAAGTGGAACAAAAGAGGTAGAAGAGGACTTTGGATTTACTTTGAATAGTTGGAATTCCATTTTTCTTACCTCTGTTAAATGATCTTTAGCTTTTTCAGTTCTTTTTCCTGTTTTCTCTTAATATTCCTATTAGTAGTTTTTATAATCGTTCCCTTTTTCCCTCGTAGGAACATTAATCCAGATGTTCTTTTTGAAGTACACAACTACAATATAACCACAGTAGAAAACTTCCAACATTTCATGGACAGAATAAGGTAAAATTTTACTATGAATATTTTGCACAGTGTCCAGCTCAGTTAAACTGGTATTATTAGAAAACCTACTGATGTTGGGGCACCTGGGTGGCTCAGTGAGTTAAGTGTCCAACTTCAGCTCAGGTCATGATCTCATGGTTCCTGAGTTCGAGCCCCACTTCAAACTCTGTGCTGACACCTCAGAGCCTGGAACCTGCTTCAGATTCTGTGTCTCCCTGTCTCTCTGCCCTTCTCCTGCTCGTGCTCTGTCTCTGTCTCTCTCTCAAAAATAAATGAACATTAAAAAAAATTTTTTTTAATTAAAGAATCTACTGATGTTTAATTCAGTAGGTTGGTAGATTTGATAACATATTTTTGTTTTAACAGTAGTTAATTTCTGTGGGTTAGTAACTCAGTAAAAAGTAAATATTGTCCAAAAAACAATAGTAACAATAAAAAATCAAAAGCCAAAAACTGTGTTGTTATGATATAACAAGGGATCCTCAATTGTAAGTTCTGTGTTCTAGATTGTATTTCTATGTGAAGGTGGTTTTCTGCAGACTGTCACAATTGTATTTAGTTTTTAGTACATTTGGAGTGAAAAATGAATGAAAGTCTGTGAAAGCTGATAGGGAAGTGGTAACTTTTGTGAACAGATTTTCTTGGGGTCTTCTATAAGAAGCACTGTAGTGTTATTGATGTTATACATATCAGTTACTTAATACATACTGCATTTTTAATATTAAATACTATGTCTGTACTCAGACATTTATTGAAAGCATAAGTGTGTGACTAAACAAAGTCATAATTAGAGTGTATTTTGTGTACTGATTCTCCCCCCAAATAAAATTTATTTTCTTTACCTAGTAATGGTGGATTAGAAGAGGGAAAACCCGTTGACCTAGTTCTTAGCTGTGTGGACAACTTTGAAGCTCGAATGACAATAAATACAGTGAGTATTCCTATTGTATAAGATGTTATACTCTGATCTGTTTTCTTGTATAGTTGTGTATTTAAATCCTTTTATAATGTGTTTTATTAATTTTGAACATTCTTTTAGCCTACTTTTAAAATTTATTCTAGGGTGCCTAGGTGGCTCAGTTGGTTGAGCGTCCACTCTTGATTTCAGCTCAGGTCATGATCTCACAGTTTGTGACTTCAAGCCCTACGTCAGACTCAGTGCTGACAGTATGAAGTCTACTTAAGATCCTTTCTTTCCCTCTCTCTGCACCTCTCTTGCTCATCCTCTCTCTTTCTCTCAAAATAAATAAACAAAAAAAGTTTTATTCTAATAGCTGTGGGACCTGTCTAGTTTTGCTGGTGTGGCTTATGTTTCAGTATCCTGTTCTTTCTTATGCCAGTAGAGGAAACTATAAATAGTGGATACTTCTGATGTACAATTTTTAAAATAAATGACTATCTTATAATTATGTTTTATTCTGTTAGCAATGTTTTAATCTTTGTTACTTTATTTTTTTAAGTAAAGATATAAATGTGTATAAATTGCTTACAAACCTGGTTTCTCAGAAATAAACCAATTCTTTTGAATTGCTATGTTTTCAACTTTTCAGAAGATATTTTGCAGTTTTTTATTGCTGAGATTATTTTAGAAAAGTGAATTTTTACATTAATAAGAAATCCAACAAACTTAAATCGCTCAATTTAAATATTTAGTGGCTTCTTGAACGCTGTCAGTTTACTTTTTTATTTTTATTCTTTAAATTTTTTTTAAACACTTATCTTTGAGAGACAGAGAGAGACAGAGCATGAGCAGGGGAGGGGCAGAGAGGGGGGGACACACAGAATCAGAAGCAGGCTCCAGGCTCTGAGCTGTCAGGACAGAGCCTGATGTAGGGCTCGAACCCACAAAACTGTGAGATCATGACCTGAGCCGAAGTTGGACACTCAACCAACCGAGCCACCCAGGCACCCCAGTTTACTTTTTAAAAAACATATTTAAAAACTTTAGAGTGGGGTTGGGATGGGTGGGGTAGGGCAGGAGATGGAGAGGGAGAATCTTAAGGCTCCATGCTCAGCATGAAGCCTGAGATGGAGCTCAATCCCACAACCCTGGGATCATGACCTGAGCTGAGAAATCAAGAGTTGGACACTCAACCCACTGAGGAATCCAGGTGTCCCCAGTTTATTTTGAAAAATTAAAAAATCCCTTTGGAAATCCATTTATTTAAGCCCCAGTTCTTCATGAAATAACTTTTGATAAGTTACTTCTTTTTTTTGTTCTTATGTTTCCATGTTTCTGCTAAGGCTTGTAATGAACTTGGGCAAACATGGATGGAGTCTGGGGTCAGTGAAAATGCAGTTTCAGGGCATATACAGCTCATCATTCCTGGAGAATCTGCTTGTTTTGCGGTATGTATGATTCATTGTGGCTTATTAATAAGTATTGAATATGTATTTTGTATTGAAAATGTATTATAATTCAAAGGAAAAACTTTGAATGTGATGGAATACTATTTTGAACATGTTTTCTTTTTCCCTTTCATTTTGAAATAATATTTTCTTTCATTCTTTTTCATGTAGTGTGCTCCCCCACTTGTAGTTGCTGCAAATATTGATGAAAAGACTCTGAAACGAGAAGGTGTTTGTGCAGCCAGTCTTCCTACCACCATGGGAGTGGTTGCTGGGATGTTGGTACAAAACGTGTTAAAGTGAGTGAATAGTCTTGTTTGCTTTTGACAGAAATAGATTTCATAAAGCATTTCAAATATTGGAATTACCAGCTACATATTTAGTTTTTTAAAATCCAGCTTTATGTATGGTTTTTATATATGTATAATACATATGTACTTTTAATTTACATGTATATCTTAGTATATCTAATTTAGACATACATATTAACATACGTACATGTGTGTTACTCTGTGCATTTAGAACAGGTCATGTTAAATGGTACAGTGGTACTCGTATATTTATGAAGTATCAACCAAATGTTTGAATCTCTTTAGGTTTGACGAAAGAACATAAACACACTTCTTTACTTAAATCTTACTAAAAAGAATATGAATGTGATTAAACATTAAGAGAATAATACTTCTGCTCTCAAAAAAAAAGATACTCAGCAACCACACCATCTAAACTATAGTGAAAAAAAGGACAAAGGTTTCTTTGCAGCTAAGATTAATGTCAAAGAGTTTTTGAGTCAACTCACATTTTATTAAGAGGAGAAACCCTTTAGGTGTTTCCTTCCTCAGGCCATTTTTTCTTACAACTTTAAAAAGCTTAGTTTCCAAATCTTCCAGTATAATAAGAACAAACTGCAACATGATATAGGGAAGTACCCTGCTATCAGAAGTGTTAGCTGTACCAGCAAAGAAATTGTAAAAAGTATACCTAAGAAATCTCAAGGCACCTGTCTAGGGCTGTTTTATATAAGAGCAATGGCCTGTAAAAACTTCAGTAGGCCCTATCCAAACAAAGTATTTTATAGTGTGTTATGAAAAAAGGAGGAGTAAAGATCATGGCTATGTGTCCTATTTAGCCAGCCCCCTATGGATGGACAATTAAGCTACTTACAGATTTTTTTCCCTGCTATTAACAATGCTGGAAACAAAACAAAAAAGCAAAAAAAAAACAAAAACAAAAACAAAAACAAAAAAAAACAACCCCACAAAAAAGCCAATGCTACAAACAGCATATTACATGTATCCGTAAGTTAGGCTTTTGTAGATATGAATTTTTAGAAGTGGAATTCGGAGTTTATGCAAGATTTATTTTGGCACATAATACTAAATTTCTCCTTCAAAAGGATTGTACATTTCTCTTACAGGGTAGAAATACATGCTTCACCCATACTAGTTCATAACATTAGGTATCATCAAACTTTTTAATCTTTGTCACATGATGGGTAAAAAATGGATATTTTAATTTTCAGTTATTTATGAAAAGGGGTCAGCTCTTATAGTTTTCTGTGAATTGTCTGCTTCATATCATTGGCTCAGTTTTTTGTCTTGTATACTCAGTGCAAATGTTATTCCTTTTGTTGTTTTTATTTTGTATGTGATTCTTCCTCTTGTTAGAAGCTTCTAAAAGGAATCAGATAGGACTGTTAGGGAACACAAGAGAGCTTTAGGACATACTGGAAATGTTCTAGTTTTGATCTGGTAGTGATTACATGGGTGAAGACTTTTGGAAAATTGAGTTGTACATTTAAGATTTTAAACTTTATAGTAAGTTATATATAAAAACTTTAAAAAGTAGTTAGATTTAGTACCAACCTCTGGGATTCTTCTCTACATTTTAATCTGACAACAGTACTTAAAGTACTATTGCTTATTACAAAAATAATTATGTACTTCAAGATCATTTTTAAAAAATTCAGTTCTTTTATGGTTTATTTCTTTATCTAAGTGTACTTTGTTTTTCTAGGTTTCTGTTAAATTTTGGTACTGTTAGTTTTTACCTTGGATATAATGCAATGCAGGATTTTTTCCCTACTATGTCCATGAAGCCAAATCCCCAGTGTGATGACAGAAACTGCAGGAAGCAACAGGAAGAATACAAGGTATCCATCAATCCATCAGAATGTATGAGTGGCCATACTGTTCGGACAATAAGTTAAAACAATACTTAGAGTTGGAAAATAAGAGAAATGGATTCTGGATTTTTATTTATAGTATCTCTCGGGGGTAAATGTTAGTAAAAAATTAAATTCATTTTGCTAAAAAAGTGAAAAAATTTGTTTGAAATCCTTTTTTGCTTTTGGTAAAATGAAAAGCCTGTCTGAATTTTTGATTAATGCTTCAGAGGCCTGAGAATGAATAAGAATACTTTGATACTGTTTGATTTCTACAGAAAAAGGTAGCAGCACTGCCCAAACAGGAAGTGATTCAAGAAGAGGAAGAGATAATACATGAAGACAATGAGTGGGGTAGGAATTCTTTCATAAATTGAAATGGCCATGTGAAACAAAATCTCTTATGAGAGGGAATATCATTATAATTAAATTATCCAAATTTTGAATAATTATTGCTTATTAAGTTTCTTTGAAAACTATTGTCATATCACATTTAACTCTTTAGGTATTGAGTTGGTGTCTGAGGTTTCAGAAGAGGAACTGAAAAATTGTTCAGGTCCAGTTCCTGATTTACCTGAAGGAATTACAGTGGCATATACAATTCCTGAAAAGGTACATTTAAAGTCTGATTTACCATAAGTAAATGTCAGATAAGAGAAAATGTCTATGTACCTTCTTTCATCTTCATCCTCTTTTACAATGCCAATGCACTGTTTCCTAATTTGGATATTTTATGCTACTGGAGTTAAGACATGTGAGGTGTTCAGTGTTAATGTGGAAATATACAGTACATTTTCAGCTGTTTGAAATATAGACCTAAAATAGTGTTGTTGACTCATTAATGGAGCAAGTAATGTAGATTTTGATTAAATGAAGATACCATTTTTTATACTGACTTTTAGCCACTTCAGTAGGGATCTTAAGAATATTGAAATTACTGCATTGTAAATGAAAATATTGGTGGGGAAAGTAATTAGAAGGTATGTTTATTAAAGTTTACTTTATAAGAGGCCCTAGTGGCCTCTGACAGCCTTTCTATCTTCAAGACTCTTCATGGTCCCAAACACCCAGTAGTCACACTGCCTGCTGGTGGGGGACCCGTAGGGCTAGTCTTATTCAATCGAAAGTCCTAGAAGGCCCTGCTGGTGTAAAACTTTGCTCTTTATATTCTGCAAAGTGCATTTACAGTCTTGTTTTTCTCTCCATCATTGGGACCCCTCTCCTGGTAGGGGTATAGGGCCAGTGATTGTTGCTAGATCCCTCCAAAGCAGACCAGTGGCAATATCAGAGGGCAGTACAGCCTTGTTAGTTCCATTGGGGGACAGTTGGGGAGGCGGGGAGTACACGGATCACACCCCCATCACCCCTTTCCCAGGCCTGACCCAACAGAATCCTCAAAGTTGGCCGTGGGCTCCCTCAGTGACTGGGATTGAAGACTCGGCCCCTGGGTCTTCTCCCCACACTTACTCTCCCCCCTGATCTTAGGCAGCAGTGTGGGGGCTGTGGGGCCTGTTGGGGATGAGTAGAGCTCTCCCTTGGTAAGACTTATTTTGTTAATAAATGGAATACTTGGCTATATTCACAAAAAAAACCCATAGTTTTTTTCATAGTTTCAACATAGTTAAAACTTAGTGATTAGGTACCCCTAAACATCAAGAATTTTAGACAAGTTATTTTTTCATTGTTTCCCTCATTTGATAGAAAGAAGATTCTGTAGCTGAGGTAACTGTGGAAGATTCTGGTGAAAGCTTGGAAGACCTCATGGCCAAGATGAAGAATATGTAGATAATGGACTGACCTATATTTTATTTCCTGAGTTTAATTCAGTTTCCTTGGAATTAAAAAAAATCATTTAAAAACTGACAAAGCTTAGGGCAACATTAATTGAAATGTAATCTTCACAGAATTGTTAACACTTTTTTGAAAGTACTGTATTGCTTATCACTTTCTCCCTTCAACGAAATCAGTAACTCCTAAAACTCCTGTTTCATTCCAGTTAAGAAACTTGAAAACTTAGCCACTGAAATATTTTGGCTTTTCAGGAGGGTGGGAAGAAGGGACCAATAATACACTATATTTCTTTTCTTTGCATTAATCCTTTGTGGTCTGTTGTCTGAGGCCATGGACAATAAAGTAGTATGTGGCTCTCAAATATCGGGAAAGGGCAGGAGGTTCAATGCACTGATTAGAGCTAGCAGGCATCCCCTCGTTGTGTTTAGAATCACTCTCTACAAGAAAACCATCTACCACCATTAACTTGGTCAACAGCGAATTTAAAATAACCTATAAAATAAAAATATCCTCTCAAATGTTACCTGATGAAATACAAGCTGAAATGTAGTCATTGGAAAAGTTTGTAAACCTGTAAGTTATATATTAAAAATAAGACAAAGGCAAATAAAAGGAAGCTTTCTTCATGGATAAACAGATAAAAGGTACTTTCAAGAAGTATAAGTTATTGTACTTTCAAGAAGTATAAGTTATTGTACTTTCAAGAAGTATAAGTTATTATACTTCTGTACTGACCAAGGAAAAGAAATCATAGCATCTGTGGGACATATATATCCGGAGTCACTGTACTGTATTTTGAGGAGCAAGGAATAAATTTAGGTTAAGATCATCTAGATTAAACCCATCATATGGGCTACCTTTGGAATACTTCATTTAAATTTGATTCTCAAGATAATTAGATAGTTATCCTGTACTGTGGGCATAAAAGAGATGTAAATTACCTCTGTAATGATGGAGGTGTATTTATTCAGTGGGAGAGAATCAGTTATCCTGATTATGACCACTAAATTATAAACTGATAAACTGGTTTTCTCTGGAGTTGCATACAAATAATGAAAGTTTAGATAAATAAATTCTCAGTGGTTTGGAGACCAATAAAAAAAAATATGCATGTGTAACCATTATCAGTAGGCTGTTACTATGCTATGCTAATCTTCTATTTTGATGATTTTTTGCTTTAAAGACAGTAATATCTAACTTTATTTTTAGGGAAGAACTGTTAGTACAAGATGAAAAATGCAGTCTTCCCTTGTAAAATAATGTTCTAAAAACTGATTTCAGAAAGTCCCAAGTATCAAATATGTTCAGTATGTTTGTTTTGAGATTCTAGAATCAAATTGTGTTTCTTATGTTTTAGTGTGAGGTTTGGAAAGTAGGAGGATAGTTTTTCTAGCTTTGAAACCTATTTATGTTGCCTTGGTAGGTCATTTGCAATTCAAAAAAAAAATCAGTGAATTCATCTGTAAAATAGTTTTTTTTGGTTACTCAAGATATTTTGAATTTCAAAAAAGAAACAATCTAAAATATTTCTAAAATAATCCCATTCCTTTGGAACCCCTGGTAAAGGTTCCTGATAACTTTATTTAAAAACAAATTTTTTAAATGTTTTATTTATTTTTGACACAGAGAGAGAACATGAGCGGGGAGGGGCAGAGAGAGGAGACCCAGAATCAGAAGCAGGCTCCAGGCTCTGAGCTGTCAGCACAGCCCAATGCGGGGCTCGAACCCACGAATTTGAGATCATGACCTGAACCAAAGTCAGAGGCTTAACCGACTGAGCCACCCAGATGCCCCTGCTTATAATTTTAAAATTGTATAGTTTGATAAAGTATAATAGCTAGAATGTATCTTTGTTCTCTTTACACGGGATTTCACACTGCTGGATTTTATACAGCATCAAGTCTTAGATCTAAGTTACATAATTCTTTGTCTAATATATTTCATTAAAAAATAATTATTGGATTATTTTACCAGAAAAAACGCTGGTAACAGGTATCTTTTGCTACCTGGATTGCTCTTTGGACAATCTATTTGCCATGAAAACTTATAGGAGCTGATAATGAGAAATTAATCATCACTGAGTTTTACATTACTAAATAAAACCAGTGCTTGACTAGATTTCTAAACACTGTTGTTTCTAGAAATGTGAAAAAATGAAACACACTCCCACTTTTGCCTTGGCACAAAAGCTTTAAATTATAGTAAAATGATTATGCTCAGGTCTCTTCCCCATTGTTAATGGGAAGTTAATTTATATACTACTTAAATGTTTTATTAGTAAAAAAAATATTATGGGTTTCCTCACATAAATAAACTCCTTAAATACCTACAGACATAACACACAAAGGTAGTAATCATGTAAGAATATTAAGGAAGATTTAACTACCCCAATCACATTTCCCCCCATATTTCTTTCTGTAAAGTATTGGTGAAAATTAATTATAACCACCATTATTTGGTTCCTTCCAGTCAGATATATAGAGTTGTTTGAAAGCTACCTTTTTCATTGTGAACGTAGGTGTATATCAATGTGAACATAATATAGTTCTATTTGAGAACTTCAAATACAAAGAGATGTCTGTCCTAGCAAACTTTTATCATAAGTAGGCATTTTACATGGAAACATTTGAGTTGGTAGTACAAGAAGTAGTAAGATCAAAATAGAGCTTTCAAAAGCATATTTAAACTTAAATCTCTTAAAATACATGGAGTCATCAACCCACAACTGTAATTAATGAATTTTTACCATGTCACTTTTAATAATAAATTGTTTCCACTTACATTTTTCAAGTCCAAATTTTGTAGGAAGAAAGAATAAATGCGTAGTATTCTTTTGCTGGCTTTTCTTTTTTCAGGGTTCTTCTAGAATATTAATCTCAGATTATTTCCTAAAGCAGCTTTAAAATTTTTTTTTAATGTTTAAAAAGAATTTTTTTATGTTTATTCATTTTTGAGAGAGAGACAGACAGACTGTGAGTAGGGGAGGGGCAGAGAGAGAGGGAGACACAGAATCTGAAACAGGCTCCAGGTTCTGAGCTGTCAGCAGTGGGCTTGAACCCACAAACCGTGAGATCATGACCTGAGCTGAAGTTGGACGCTTAACTGACTGAACCACCCAGATGTCCAGATGTCCCACCTAAAGTAGTTTTTTGAGGCATTAAACTTATATGCTACTTATAATGTATTAAATTACTATGCTACTAGATAATCACATTTTATTTTTTTTATAAATTAAAATTTTTTATTTTGAGAGAGAGAGAGCAGAGGAAAGGCAGAGAGAGACTCCCAAGCAGGCTCCACACTGCCAGCACAGAGCCTGACACAGGGCTTGATACCATGATCTGAATTGAAATCAGGAATCTGACACTTAACTATCTGAGCCACCCAGGTGCCCCAAGATAATCAAACTTTAAACTCTAACAGCTTAATTCTGAAATCAGTATATGGTAATTTGTAAATTTAATTAAGATGTATTTTGGTTGTGTTTTATCTTTTTTCCTTTTGAACTTCTCACAAAATGACTTGCAAGGAGGCGGCTCATTAGGGAGATCCTGCCTAATTTCTTGTAAGTCACGGCTATAGTGCCTTAGAATCAGACCATTGATTCTCACACTTAGGTGCATATGAATATCCGGGGATCTAGTCAACTGCATATTTTGATGCAGTAGGTCTGAAGAGAGGCTCTAGAGTCTTAATTTTTCATCAGCTCCTTGCTAGTACTGATCATTCTGGTTCATGGACCACCCTGTGTATAGCCAAGCCTTTTAGAACATTAACCAAAACCTTATAAAGTCACCAAAACTCAATTTGGTATAAACTGGGGTGGGGAAAAAGAAAACTTGAAATTGCACTTTTATTTTAAAATTTCCCTTTCTTTAAAAAAGTTTTGAGACAGAGTCCCAGGCAGGCTCTGCAGTGTCAGTGCATGGACCCGATGTGAGGCTCAAACTCATGAACCAATGAGATCATGATCTCAGCTGAAATCAAGAGTTAGACGCTTAACCAACTGAGCCACCCAGGTGCCCTGCACTTTTATTTTAAAACAGTGAAGTATGGTTATTATATCTTTCACCTCTATAATTAATACGTTGGAATCTTACAAGAATTAAAGTTAAAGATTTTATTATATATAAATACATAAATGGTTTTAACCAAAATGTGGCAACATTTATAAAACCTGTAAGACATTTCATTTTCAATATAGAACAGACTAGTCTGAGTTTGAATAAATGAAGAGATTGATTAGTCCATTTAAGAAAGAAGAGACTCATGTTTCTATCTTGGGGAAGGTCAAAGAACACTAAGAGCTTGATTTGTTACTGCATTAATGACTTCAGTTATGCGGGTACATATAACACACAGAACAGTGTAGACAGCATGGAAAACAGAGGACTTGGCCCAGTCTGCTCACGGAAAAGGTAGAATTTTTAAAAAGGTAGCAGAGACAACTGTTACTAGTTCATTTTACAAAAGACAATTCAAATTTTTCATAAACATTATCCCTTTATTCTTTGAGGTAGAGAATAGGGCCAGGCTACTGCTGAAAAGCATGACCAGGAATGGGGAGGCCAAAGCAGTCTGAGAGATGAAAGATTCATGGACTTGACCTCCTTGTCTTTACTGCTCTGCCAGCTCTTGAACAGACCAATCCATTCACCATGACCAATTCTTCATGTCATTTTAGGATTCTAATGTGTCCACATCCATTGGTCCCATACAATAGGAAAGTTAATTATTTTAAACAGCTAACACTGACACAATCATGACTCAGACTTCAGTGTAGTCCAATGCAAATTCATGCAAATATCAGCTAAGTCACACAAAGTAAAAACAAATTCTTAACATTTTTTTATGTTTTAAATTCTAATGTTCCAAATGTTTCTTAATTATTTTGTCCTAAAGTGCATTTGCAATGAATTTTAATTGCCATTACCTCGATCCCTGATGAAGGAAAACATTAGGAGAATGGGTTGTTTTTAAGCTAAATGTGTCTCCGCTTGATGAATGTCGGGAAGGAGCTTTTCCACCCAAAAGTGATGTTTCTGCGTCTTTTATTTCCATTGCCCTTTTGTATAGTTCAGCAGCTTTTTCAAAATCCCCTTCTTCATAGCTTTGTGAGGAAAAATTGTTGAAATGAGAATATAACCTCTTAACGACTTGAAATGACTGTATAGGATGCAGCATAACAAGTTGTGAATAATTCCTCATTTCTATTTCCAGTGCATGCACTCAGGCCAACCAGTAAACCAGAACACCCAAACTCTCCTTTCTATCTGAACTGCTAATCTAGACACCAGTAAGACCATGTTGTAACGGATGCAGTGAAATTGCTAAGGGAAGTCTCTGCATCCTGAGATAACACTAACACAGAAAAAGCAAATTAGTTTTGAGACAGCACATTGCCCATAGTACCCTCAGAGCCTGTTCGCTGCGAAGGTAAACCGTCTTTCACAGCTTTCCTGATCCATTCCTCTACAACATAGACTACGCAGCCTTCGTTTCACTTCAGGGTGCTACTTTACTTTAGTGTCTTGAGGTAAATCAACCCAGAACAGCCCCTTCACCCCCTCGAGGCCAAGAGAAAACAATCAGCACTAAATATTCTGTATTGTTCTTTGATGAATCCAACGAAAGGTGTTCTAAAAACGGAGTTTGGCTGTTATCAGGACACTGAAAAAAGTCTTACCTAAGCACAGCTAAGTTTTTTAATGTTTCTCCAACTCGAGGATGCATCCGACCCAGGCTGTCTTCATAAATCTTTAATGCTCGTTCATATAACGGCAAGGCTTCCATATGTTTTTTCTTATTAAAAAAAGTAACAACACTCACTTGAATACATGGAGTTGCTGAAATTACTATTAACATATTCTAGACTAAGCTGATGTACTTGGGTAAGCCCCTCTAAAAAGGTTAATAACCTCCTACAGGATGTGGGTAAAATAATTTATTAAACATAATGGTAGAAGCAGTATAGTAGAAAAGTCGGAAACCTAAGTTTTAGACCTGGCTTGGTGACCACTGACCTTAATCCAACAATATAAGCAAAAACCTGTTTATTGCCCTGTGGGTACAACACCTGCTTTTCACCGATCACGGGCAAATGCCACAGCTTAAAGACAGTATTAGGGACAGAGACGTATGGAATCTCCAGGATTTAAAAACTAAGCTTATCTAATGAGCTAAACATTCAGGTGTTTTACACTAAGAGGAAGGGATCATTTTACAAATAGAACTTCAGGAGCGCCTGGATGGCTCAGCTGGTTGAGCATCCGGCTTCGGCTCTGGTCATGATCTCACAGCTCATGGGTTAAAGCCCCTCATCGGGCTCTGTGCTGACAGCTCAGAGCCTGGAGCCTGCTTCGGATTCTGTGTCTCCCTCTCTCTCTGACCCTCCCCTGCTCATGCTTTCTCTCTCTGTCTCTCAAATATAAATAAAAAGCATTAAAAAATAAAAAAAATAGAACTTCAGTAATTTCCCAAGTAGTAAAGAAAGCATTAGTAATCTTTTTTTCTTAAGTTTATTTGTTCTGACACAGTGCATGAGTGGGAGAGGGTCAGAGAGAGAGGGCGAGAGATACTGCAAGCAGGCTTCTCACGCCAAGCACGGAGCCCAATATAGGGCTTGAACTCATGAATTATGAGATCAGGACCTGCGCTGAAATCAAGAGTCAGATGTTTAATCAACTGAGCCACCAGGTACCCCTGAAGGACAAGCATTAGCAATCTTAAATTTCCTTTAATTACTGCTACTGTGTCACATCTAATTCATATTTATCTATAACCATTCATAAAGAGTTAATATGTAGGAACTTACCATTTGACTATAGAGAACAGCTAAGTTCACCAGCGCAGTAGCTACACTAGGGTGCTTTGGGCCAAAAGATTTCTGCCGAATTTCAACAGCTAGCTCATACAAAGGTACAGCTTTGTCAAGTTTCCCCTAAAAAACAAAAGTGAAATCTAACAAAAATATTAAAACAATAAATACTACCTGATCTGAGTTTTTCCATAAATAAAATTTTCTATTAATTAATTTTGAGGAAAAAGAATTTCAGAAGCATTTTCTCCCACTTTAATGGTTATGTTTATAGATAACTGAAATAGAATGGAGTATGTAAGTAAAGCTACATTGAATATAAAAACATTTTCTTTGATAATTCAGAAAGCCCTTTTATAAAGATCACCCATTATCACTATGTTCCCGGTGAAGTAAAAATATGCCAGTAAAATATGTTCACTACTGTATTTAGATTTGGCATCAAAATAAAATCTTATTTCCCACCAAACCCCTTCCAGGTTTTCCTAATTGTTTCTTTTTCAGAAAATTGGGCAGAAATAGCAACAATGCATCATCGTTCTTACTAAATCATCAACTTCAGGGCCAGGTTGACCAGCCAGGGTCTCACAAAGTCTAAAGACCTTGTCTATGCGCTTTATCACTACAGTAAATGAAGTGGAAGTGAAAGCAGACCGCTGTCTGGCTTTTTTTTTTTTTTTTTTTTCAGAACAGCTACAAAAATTCCAAACATCTCAGGCTAGCCTCCTCTGGCAAAGAATGGTTACATTTCATTGTAGGCAAAGAAAAGAAACAGTGAAATTTAAAAGCTTATTTAATCACCTACAAAGATTCCTCCTTCACCTCTGATAACTGGGTGATTTGTTATGTTTATGGCTGCTTAACATAGGAAACGTAATCATGGCTAAATTTTAAAACTTCTGAAATATAACTTCCAATTAGAATGCTGATAAATGCATTTATATTTGGACTGTGTTTTAACAAAACCAGACCAGTATCTTAACTAAGTCTGATATAATATTTTTTAATGTTCTACTCAGGTCTTTGTTAAAAAAATTTAATCATTATGATTGAAAGGCTCAGAAAATAATCTATCCATCAGAAGACAAATTTGCTGACAGTAATTATGGCTTAATTGGTATTAATAAAACACAAGTAAGCATGCCAAGGATTACTTACCATTCTCTTATACAAGATTGCAAGATGCTTCACTGTATAGGCCAAAGAAGGGTGATCAGGAGCCAATGCTCGTCTCCGAATATCTAAAGCTCTTTCGTAAAGTTCTTCTGCTTTATCATACTGTTTCTTTTCATTGCACAGAGCTGCCAGATTATTTAAAGACTGGGCACAGTCTGGGTGATCTGGTCCTAGAACTCGCTCTCTCATTTCTAAGGACCGCTTCAGAAACTGGTCAGCTGTTCTATGAACAAAACCCCAAAATGGTTTAAATAATGTATTTGCTAGAAGTAAGAATCCTTAGCCCTAAGTTAGGTGGAGAACAGAAACATATTTGTTTTTAAATCCAAGAGAGTTAATAAAAAGGATTTGGCTTAAAGTCCTCTCTCCCTGTTTCCTACCCCTCATAACTTCCTGCACTTTTCCAAGGATTAAAAATTACTTCCTGATAGTGTGAGGGCCTAAAGTATCTGGATGATTGCCTCAGTTCTCCACCTGACTTCCCCTAAAAGACAAACCCATAAATATTTTCCAAGACAAACTTCTGATACCTTTAAAACTATTAGACCTAACTCAAAAGATTTTGGTATTTATTCTTTTGACATTAGTACTAAATTTTTAACTGAAGAACCCCTACTGAAAGGGGCTAAGTATTTGTTACATTTTCCCAATAGCCAAAGTATCAAATTTGTTAGTTTTCTGAAATCCAAGTTATTCCAAAAAACACTTCTTTTTCAGAGTGTAAATATTAATGCCTTTTTGAGTCTTTTAAGTACAAATAAACTGAGGACCAAAACTAGCAGCCATCTAAATTCTGTTCTTGATTCTCCCTTGGTGCCAACTTTCTTTTGTAAAGTCTCACATACAACACTGACACAAAACACTTTTCATAAACATATAAAACATACTAGGGATGCTACAGAATAACTTTTTAGTTACTAAAGAAACAAAGTGACAGGAACAGTAGAGAAAATGCCATGGTCTTTCTTAAGTGTGGCTATGTTCAGAACATACCATACATGAAATATGGCAAGGTTTCTATCAATTTATGCTAGCTTGACTTGATAGAAACGTAAACCAGCTTTGCATCTAAGAGACAAAACGGACACTTGTTTTCATAATTAACATCATGGTACTCACTCCAGGTTATTCTGAAGATAGTAGAGAACGCCCAGTTCATTGAGGGTCCGGGCATTGTCAGGTGTGTCCTTACCTAACGTGAGCTCTTCTAACTGTAGGGCTCGTCTACGTAAAAGGGCGAATCCATACTGAAGCAAACACAAATGTGTAATCATTACGAGGTAAGTGCAATCTTTGATTCTGAAACACTACACTGGAGTTCTAAGAAATCCTGGCTCTTTTCA
The DNA here is from genome assembly GCF_006229205.1 of Suricata suricatta. Classification (NCBI taxonomy): domain Eukaryota; kingdom Metazoa; phylum Chordata; class Mammalia; order Carnivora; family Herpestidae; genus Suricata; species Suricata suricatta. Next base: position 127,308,702 of record NC_043704.1, on the reverse strand, counting down.
CTCCCTTAAAAGTGATTACAATGATTTTAAGTATCACACTGAATTAATCCAATGATTATTGAAAATACACGTACTTTCACATGGCATCACATTTTAGAATTCATTAAAAAGTACTATTTTGTGAAAGTGATGATGAGATATTTTAGCAAAGTGAACTGAGCCTTTCTTCAAAGGCTTCAAAAAGATCAGGAGACAAAATTACCCTGCAGATATTTACCAATCCTGCTGCTAAACGCTAAACATTAGGTACTTAAGCTGCATACAGCACTTGCAAGTAGCAGACAAATAAATACTGGAGATCAAATGCACAGTATAGTGAATACAGACAATAATACTCTATTATAATCATCAAACTTGTTAAAGAGACTAGATCTTAATTATTCCTACCACAAAAAAGAAATGATAATTACGTGATCAGATGGATGTGCTACCCCTACAATAGCAATAATATTACAATGTATAATGTATCAAATTAACATGTACAACCTTAAATTTACAGTGTTACATGTCAAATATATTTAATTTAAAAAATGTACATAGTATCTGAAGTTAAAATAAACAGACAATATTTAGATTTATCAGCAGCTTAGAAAATGGAAATATTTTTTGTGTGTGTGCTCAAGGATAAGAATTTCTTTGCATTTGCATATAGTATGATATATTAAAAATGTTATTTGCTTTTCCTTTAAAGAATTGAAGCAGATTTTAAGTCTGTCTTCCAAAGTCTAACTTTCAAATGAACTTTACACTTCCCTTTTTAAAAAAGTAAAAAAAATTATTTTCAATGTTTATTGAGATATAATTGTCATGAAACATTGTGTAAGTTTAAGGTATATAACACAATGATATGACATATGTATATACTGCAAAATACCATAATATATAGGTCTACTTTATTTATTTATTTATTTATTTATTTATTTAGAGAAAGTGCAAGCAAGGAGGGGCGGGCGGGCAGTGGGGGGGCAGAAGATCTGAAGTGGGCTCTGCATTGACAGTGAGTCCAATGTGGAGGCTCGAACTCATGAACTGTGAGATCATGACCTGAGCCGAAGTCAGACACTCAAAGGACTGGGCCACCCAGGTGCCCTTAGTTCCGCTTTTAAAAGTCTCCTAAGTTGTACTTCTCAGTAATACTAATACTTAAGCAGGTATTACATATATATAAGAAAATGTTAATCAGAACTTTTATAGAAGTTATTTTAGTATCTAAAGTTCTTAAATAGGTGAGGTGTATACATCTGTATTATGATATTCAGATATGCTCTTTACCTCTCTTCAAAGCACAACACAGGGACACCTGGTGGTTCAGTCGGTTGAGCATATGACTTTAGCTCAGGTCATGATCTCATGGTCATGGGTTTGAGCCCCACATTGGGCTCTGTGCTTACTGCTAGCTCAGAGCCTGGAGGCTGCTTCGGATTCTGTGTCTCTTTCTCTCTCTGCCCCTCCCCTGTTCATGCTCTGTCGAGATCTCTCTCTCTCTCTTGAAAATAAATAAATAAATTTTTTTTTAATTAAAAAAAAACAAAACACAATACAAAAGAAATCTGTCATTACCGAGTTGCCTTTTCTCCTTGTAGCTTTCTGACGAATTTTAAAAGATTTTTTCCTAAAATGTTCAGCTTGTTCATATCTTAAAAAAAAAAAAAAGTCAAACAAAAGAAACATATGTCCAATTTATCACATTTCAGAAAGATGAAAGCATTCCTTACCTAGTGTAAAGGGTTTTTTTTGGCTCTTAAATACAGCATAATCTCTAAAGATGAGAGTCACATGGAATTAATTTTTTTGTTAAACAAAAAAAGTCATAAAATCTAATAAAATAAAATGTAGTCCTCCAAGTAGCTGACATTTAATAGATTTTTAACTGACTTAACTCACTTCTAATCTCTAAAGGATGACCTAACCACATGCAAATCTAAAATTTTAGCTTGTTCTATCACCCTCTTCTGTATGTGCTAATTTCTGGTGAAATATAAATGTGAAATTCACAAAAAAATTGTGTGAGACAATTCTTCTAGAAATTAAAAAAAATTCCAATATGTATCATTGACAATGGTGGAAAGAGAATGATTCTGATAGAGGAAAAGATGCCATTCAGTGGGTGCCTAATAGATATGAGACTTTTTATTACATCAGGGACTGGTAACTTTTTCTGTAAGGGACTAGATGGTAAATATTTTAGGTTTTGTGGGCCATGTGGTCTCTGTTACAACTATGAAAATCTGTTACTGAATCATGGAAGAAGCCATAGATAATATAATGAAAAAAGGTGACTATGTTCCAATACAACCTTATTTATATAAAAAAGGCGCCTTCTGGATTTGGCCTGAGAACAATGGTTTGCTGCCCTGTATTAGTAATGCACTTAATATTACAAAGCCAGGAAAAAAAATACCACAAAGCCAGTCAATGAAGGGGCCCAGATTTAAACCTGACTATATGACTCCAAAGTCCATGCTCTATCCTCCACGCATCTTCAAACCGAGATGAATCTTGCAGTGCAAGTTTTCTGTGTACTCCACAAACACCCAACACCAAGAGTAATATTTGAACATAGTGGATTCAAGAGAATATAGGATAAGGAAAAGAACACAGCCATAAAACAAAGCTTACCACATAAATACATTAAGAACTGTGACTCCCCATCATAAAACCAGAGGATTACTGATCTAAATCTTACTTATTTTGTTTCTGGTACAAAGTCGCAAGTGCCTCAAGTTCACGAGCAATATGTGGATGCTCTGCGCCATAAGCATTTTCTGCGATTTCTAACGCCTGTTTGTACAACTGTTCCGCATTGCCAAATTTCTTCCACTGCACGTACACACTCGCTAGTTGGTGGAGGGACTGAGCCACGCGTGGGTGATCTGGATCTAAAGCTGTTTCTCGAATTTCTAGAGACCTCTGCAAAGGTACCACAGCCTAGGGGAAAAAAGGTTCAAGGCCAGTTATGAGCTGCAGTGTGATCAGCACGACAAATGAAAGCTGTACTAACTCCTAGGGAGGAGGGAAGAACACACAGGAAAAAGCTACACTGTCACTGACTCCCTGCCGAGCATACCTGACTGAGGAGGCCCAGATCCCTGAGAAATCGCCCCAGGGTTTCATAAAGATCCGCCAGGCAAATCATGTTCTCCTCGCCTTCACAGTTTTTCTCGTGCTGCTTCAATGAATCAAAGTACTCTGCTGCCATTGCACTTTTGTCTTTGCCAACAAACTGCCAGTAACTCAGCAACTCAGCAAAGTGTCCTCTGTTTCAACAAAAAGCAGTAATTAAAATTAAATTTAAATTTAAATTAAAACCCACCATTGAGTGAAAATGCCAGAATTCATATAAGCCATGGACACTTTATTAGTAAGCAAGTGTAGTGTAGAGAGAGGGAAGACTGTAGACTCCAACTGGCTGAGTCCTGTTTCCTAGCTGTGTGATCGCGAGCAGGTTGTCTGGCCTCTTATACCTCATCATCCTCATCTGCAGAAAGGGGGCCACCAACACTACCGGCCTCAGGTGTTACTACAAGCAAATTACAGCACACAGCGAGTACTCCATAGTGTTGGCCGTTATTAATATTATGGCTACTCACCACTGGAAATCTACCAGAATCCTCTGTGGACATTTCATGACTGCTGAATTCACCCAGATCATTATTTTAAATGATGGAAATTAGAACAGAAGAAACTAATGAAACACAGGCAACTGTCAGAATAGAAATATAAAAGTAAGCGTATTCATCTGGAGATGACATTAGTAGGATGGGAGAGCCGGCAAACTAAAGAATTAATCTGGTTTCAAAGGAATCCTGAAAAGTTGGAATGGAGAGCAGAAATAACCTATGGTTATACCTACACCTATGAGGTATAACAAAGAAATCTGAAAAGTTCACTTAGGAGCAAAACAAATTATGCAGCTATGTTATGAAAAATGTCTGAGTTTAGAGGTCAGAAGCTTGATAGTGAAAAGGTGGTTTGGCCACTGGCATAACCTGAAGAGTCAAACAGTACAATTTCTGAAAAAGGGTAATCCTTTCTTTAAATTCAACATCAGCTGGATTATGTGGAGAGCCCGCCCAGAATCTGGTTTGAAGGCTACACTTTGAGATACCTGAAGGCCCTGAAAGGCAGACGTCATGAACCATTTTCCTGCATGGTTAGGATTTAAACCTGCTTAAATGCAAGAGTAAGAAAGAAAGCTATCTCAAGATCATGTCAATTCTGATTTTTTGAAAACAGCAATATTCTTTTTTACTTTACCCCAAAAAGATCTCAGGGAAATTTACAAATTGTCTTAAAATTTCTGTTTTCTTTTTCTTTTTCCAGGTACCACTGAATCTGGTCTTGTTTTTACAGTTTTTTAAAAAAAATTTATTTTTAATTGTGGTATGTTTTGTCCCTAGTGCTTGAGGATACAAGAAGTCCTTGTTAGGTTAATGTAATGCGCTTATCAGCAGAGCTCAGCACGGAGTATGGACCTGCTGAGCATCACACTGAGTGGGGGATCTCACACAGCCTTCTTTCCACGCAATTCTACAGCGGAATCCAATTTCGTCTACCTTTCTGGGCCCGCTCAGATGTTCCCTCTTTGCCAGCTGCTCTCTTCTCTAAATCCCATTTTTATTACAGCATTATCTTTTTTATAATTTATTTTTCAAAGCATAATTGACAAACATTTATTAACTTCAGGCGTACAAGTACTGATTTGATATCTGCATATACAGTAGTCCCCTCATCCCCGGTCTTGCTTCCCGCTGTTTCAGTTATTAGCCATCGACCACAGTCCAGAAGCAGATGATCCTCCTTCTGACATATCATCAGGAGGTCAGTAGTCGCCTAAGGCTACATCACAATGCCTACTCTATTCACCCCGGGTCACCTCGTATCACGTGGGCATTTTATCATCTCACATCATCACAAGAAGAAGGGTCAGTTAGTCCAGGAAGGTATTTTGAGAGAGAGAGAGAGATCACATTCACATAGCTTTAGTATAATTGTTATAATTGTTCTTTTTATTATTAGTTATTGCTGTTAATGTCTTACTATGCCTAACTTATAGATTAAGCTTTTTCATAGGTATGTGTGTACAGGAAAAAACATAATATATATAGGGCTTGGTACTATTTGTGACTTCAGGCATCCACTGGGGTCTTGGAATATATCCCCCATGGAAAGGGGGAACTACTGTATTGCAAAATGATCACAGTAAGTCTAATTAACATCTGTCCCTATCGCATGGTTACAGAATTTCTTGGCATGAGAACTTTTAAGACCTACTTCTTTAGCAAGGTTTATACATGCAGTACAGTATTATTAACTATATAGTCACCATGTTGTACATTACATCCCCACGACTCAGTCATTTAATACCTGGAAGTCTGTACCTTTGGACTCCTTGCATCCACTTTGCCCCCTTCCCTACTCTCTGTCTCTGGCAACCACCAATTTCTTCTCTGTATCAAGGGCATTTTTAGTTTTTGGGTTTTTTTTTTGTAGATTCCAGATATATGCGAAATCATACAGTATGTCTTTCTGATTTCTTTCACTAGCAAAATGCCCTAAAGATCCATCAGTGTTGTCACAATGGCAAGATTTCATTGTTTTTTATGGCTAACATTCCATTGTATGTATGTATATGAGTGTGTGCATGTGCGTATACATGTATATGTATATATACTTTTCTTTATGCATTCATCTATCGATGGACACTTAGGTTGTTTCCATATCTTGGCTAGTGTAAATACTGTTGCAATGGTGCACATATCTTTTCGAATTGTTGTTTTTGTTTTCTTTAGATAAATACCCAGAAATGAAATTGCTGGATCACATCACGGTTCTAGTTTCAGTTTTTTGAGGAACCTCAGACTGTTTCCCACAGTGGCTGCATCATTTTGCGTTCCCAACAACAGTGCACAGGCTTCCCTTTTCCCTACATCCGCTCCAGCATTCATCTCGTCTTCTTGATAACAGTCATTCTACAGGTGTGAGGTGATAGCGCTCAGTGAGGTTTTAATTTGCATTTCCCTGATGATTACCGATGTTGAGTATCTTTTTATGTGTCTGTTGGCTTTATGTATATATTTTTTGGAAAAATGTCTATTCAGATCCTCTGCTCATGTTTTATTCATATTCTTGTTGTTACTGAATTATATACATTATTATATATTTTTTATATTAATTTCTTTGCATAGGTATGATTTGCAAATATTTTCTCTCATTCAGTAGGCTGCCTTTTCATTTTATGATTCCCTTTGTTAGGCAGAAACTTTTTTAGTTTGATTTAGTTCCACTGGTTTATTTTGCTTTTGATGCTTTTGCTTTTTATGTCAGATCCAAGAAATCATCGCCAAGACTGCTGTCAAGCAGTTTACTGACTGTTTTCTAGGAGTTTTATGGCTTCAGGTCTTACATTAAAGCTAAATTTAAAATGCCATTTTTCTTTGTTACAACAATCGTTTAAATCTGTTTCTCTGGGGAAAGGTATTATACACGTAAGTTTCTTACCTTTTATAAAGGTTTTGAGACACGAAGAGATTGAGAAGGCAATCGTGCAACTTCTGTTTACTTCCCTGCTGCTGGAAAAGCCAAGGGAGTTCATCTGCACTTCTCCAAGTCACTCGGTCCCGACTGTTAGAAGCGAAGAGACAACACTCAATAATACCTTCCAACAATGAGATTGCCTCAAAAGGCAAATGGTGAAGGAAGAAAAATGTATTTGACATATATCTCAGATTCTTTAAATACAATTTTTTTTTTTAGCTTGAGAAAGAGAGAGAGAGCATGCATGAGGAGGGAAGGGGCAGAGGGAAAGAGAGAATCTTAAGCAGGCTCCATGCTCAGCACAGAGCCTGATGTGGGACTTGATGCCATGACTCTGGGACTATGATCTGAGCTGAAATCGAGTCAGACGCTCAACTGACTGAGCCACCCAGGTGCCCTTAAATATAATCTAATACTGAGAAAATTATGTCACAATCAGAAACTCTACCAATTAACTAAGAAAATAAAGTTATATCATGACCATCAATCAAACTCTCAAGGTATTTTCTTAAAATTAAACTATTTAAAAAAACTCTCAATCATCCCAAATAAACACACATGGATATACACATACACACATTTTTTTAAAACGTTTTATTTACTTTTGAGAGAATGAACGGGGAGGGCCAGAGAGAGAGGGACACACAGAATCGGAAGGAGGCTTCAGGCTCTGAGCTGTCAGCACAGAGCCCGATGCGGGGCTCGAACCCACAAACCATGAGATCATGACCTGAGCCGAAGCTGAAGTGTTAACCAACTGAGCCACCCAGGCGCCCCATCACATACACACATTTTTAAGCTACTAAACTGGAATAAAATAATAATAATAAAATCATCCTGCACTGATTTCATATAAATCAATTTAAATCTTTAGCATAGCATTAAAAGACTTACATAATAATCTTTTGTTCATTTGACATTACCAGAATAGGGAGAAGATTTAATCTTTTTTGTAATAATTAAAAAAAATTTTTTATTTCAGATAGAGAGAGAGTGCATGAGTGGGGGAGTGAGGGATGAGGGAAAGAGAGAGAATCCCAACCAGTCTCCTGACTCTGTGTGGAGTGTGATGCAGGGCTTGATCTCATGAACTATGAGATCATGACCTGAGCTGAAATCAAAAGCCAGACACTCAACCAACTGAATCACCTTATTATTACCTTGTAATAATTAAATTTTTATGCATTAAGTTATATTAAGAGAAATAACGGGGATAAAATGTGTTATAGAAGAACAATATGGATATTTATAATACCTTAACTGCATCGTGAAATAGTTGATTAGCTTTTGCCTATATGAAGAAATAATGGTGGGACCTTCCATGTATTCCAATCTCACTGTTTCCCAAGCCTGGGGAAAAAAATAAAAAATATAGCAGTCTATTTTCTGTAAGTCACTGAATATCTAAAAATTAATTTATAAACAGGAATTGATAATTATTTCAATTTTATAGTTGTATAATATAGTTTGCATAAGAATATTTTAAAATTCAGCATATATTTATGTGATAAACTGATATGAGGATAAAAATCTCCTGAAAACACTTAAAACTCAAACTTCTAGCTAATGCAATAAAAACATCAGAAATGTGGATTGCAAAAGTACCACGAAAGAGTTTATTTAAGCAATATACAATAAAAGAGGGAGATGAGCCTATGAGATCATAAACATTTCACACCTACAAATACAATGCAGCATACTCAAATGAAAGATTTAATTTGCATTTGTATACACATAAGTCAACCATGGTATTGTAGATGATAAGATTTATACCAATATTTCCTAAACATTCACTACTATGTGCTAGACATCGTGTCTAGGACCTCACTAGGATCAAGGACCATCTCAGTTAATTCTCTTCACATCGTCTGTAGTAAGCTGGAAAAAAAATCTGTCCACAGTTTACAGATTTTATCCAAGGTTACACAGCTGTTAAGCTGTGAAGAGCTGGACCGTGATCTGAGGCATACTGATTTACTGAGTCCAAGCTCTTGAAACGCAAACAATCACACCAGCAATCAACAGATCAAAAATGGAAAAAAATTTTTTTTTTCTCTTTCAGAAAGAAACTATGTTTTAAAGCACTGTAGTCCTTCTTTATCCCCAGGTTCACTTTCTGCAATTTCTGTTACCCATGGCCAAATGGGGTTTAAAAGCAGATATATTTCTGATATCATGGTCAGAAGGTCAGTAGTAGCCCAACGCTAGGTCACAGTGCCTATGTCCTTCACCTCACTCCATCTCATCACGTAGACATTTTTATAATGGGTGAGTGCAGTACAATAAGATATTTTGAGAGAGAAGGAGATAACATTCCCATAACTTTTAGTACAGTATGGTGTCATAATTGTTTTGTTTTATTACTAGTTATTGTTGCTAATCACACACTGTCCCTAAATTATAAATTAAACTTTATCATGGGTATGTATGTGTAAGGGGAAAAAAACATAGTATATATAAGGCTCAGTACTATCCCAGTTTTAGGCATTCTCTGGGTTTCTTGGAATGTGTCTCCTACAGATAAGGTGGGGCTGTTGTAATAGCCATTTTATAAAGGTACTTCACAAGAATAATATTAGCCAAATTATACATTTAACCTAAAATCATTGCAAAACAATTTTGGAATACCAAATTTGAAATTTCAATTTTGTCTTGTAATTGAAACACTTAAAATAGCATGGGATACTGACTTTTATAGGTAAAAAACCTTAATACAATAACGTCTACCTGTAGATGTTGAAACTTGAGCAAGCCACAACCATAAGTCAGGAAGCACATTTTGTGTAAACTGTAAATGAGGGAGGTCAAGAGAGCCCAGGACAGCTCAGGGTAGAGTTCCATCAATTCTGATTCACTCACACCATTGTGACTAACATTTATCAGGCAGAGAATCTAGGTAGAGAAGTGAATTAACAATGACCATAAGCCACCTCTGTAAGTAACAAAAAGCCATTAAAAGGTTATTAACTTCTTATTCAAATTTACTGTTCAAATGATTTAATAAAGCAAGAAACAGATTTCTTGGAATAAAACATACTCTCCAAAAGGCATTAATCAAGAGTAAGATAGTGTATATAATAAATCTGGCATGCCAAAGATAACACACAGAAAAGAGTTTGAGGATAAGGAAATGGATTAAAACTAATAACAAAGTTCCAAGTTTGGGAGGATAGGGGAAGAAAATAGTTCTCCTATATATGCCTGTTAATAGAAGACAACATTTAACAAAACATCTCTAAAAGTACAGCTGAGTCTGTAAAAAAGAAAGGGAAATCCCCCCAGTGCCAAAAATGAATAGGAAAGAGAACGTCAGAGGGCTAAATGCTGGAGCTGCTGTCCCTGGGGGAGGTGGGACCCAGGACAAGCAACAGTCCCAGTCACTCGAGTGTTTGGGTTTTCACCCCCACAGCCAGGACAGAAGGTGAGCCCTTAGAGCCAGTAAGGGGAGGATGGAACTAGAAAGCTTGCCAACATCTGGAATCCAAGAGCTGTACCCTCAGAGAAGGCGTCCATGAGCAAACATCAGCCCACAGGCCAGCCACATATGAAAGCTTCCTTTCAAGCTTGAATAGTTAAGACACTTGTGGTATTGGCAAGGAGTGAGCAAAACTGGAACAGAAAGAGCTCAGAAAACAAAGTCATGTGAATTTGTGAGTGTGGTATCCAACTTAGCAGAAAAGATGTGCTCTTTAGAAAAATGAGGGGCACCTGGGAGGCTCAGTCAGGTAAGTGTCCGACTTGAGCGTGAGTCATGATCTCGTGGTTTGTTAGGTCAAGGCCCACATTGGGCTCTGTGCTGACAGCTCAGAGACTGGAGCCTGCTTTGGAGTCTGTGTCTCCCTCTCTCTCTGTTCCTCCCCCACCCACCGCTCTATCTCTTTCTCTCTTTGTCTCTCTCTCAAAAATAAACATTAAGAAAAATAAAAATGAAAAATTAGCTAGCCATATGATAAAAGGATAAAAAGTAGATTCCTTCCTCACACAATAAACAAAAATAAATCCATAAGATAAGGACTTATACAGGAAGAGCAATACTATGAAACATTTTACAGTGAAAACATACATAGGATAACAATTTTATGATAATAAAAAATTTTTTTGAATGTTAAAGATTTTAAAAATAAGATATAACAGGCATAGGTCATAAAAGAAACTGTTGACTTCCTCAAAATACAACTTTGTATAATGAATGATACCAAAAAGTTAAGACAAGAAACAAAACAGGAAAAAGACATTTTTTTTTACAAACACTGTAAGAGAGGATTTGTATTCAGTGACTCAATAAAAACTCACATAACAAGGCTTGGATCAGCAAACCACATAAGAGGAAACAGGAATAGCCAATAAATATGAACAGATGAAAAATCTTAATGATCATGAGGAAAATGCAAGTTTCTTAAAATACCACTTCTGGCCACAAGCATACTATGGCAGCCAGCATTCCTGTAGATGCTTGAAACATACTGAAGCACACATTTAAAAATAATGACTATTGGGACGCCTGGGTGGCTCAGTCGGTTAAGCGTCTGACTTTGGCTTAGGTCATGATCTCACAGTCTGTGGGTTTGAGCCCCACGTCGGGCTCTGTGCTGACAGCTCAGAGCCTGGAGCCTGCTTCGGATTCTGTGTCTCCCTCCCTCACTCATGCCTGTTTCTCTCTGTCTCAAAAATAAATAAACATCATAAAAAACTTAAAAAAAAACCGACTGTTTGCTTCAATTCACACATAAATGCAAAGTTTTGTAAGTTTATTAACCTTTACCTGTTTCATGAGTTCTTTATCCATATCATTTGCCATGGACTCCTGGATGGATTGCAGAGCAAGTCTGTATAATGAAACAGTATCCTGACACTGGAAACACTGATGAAGGATTTTATCTAAATTGCCTGCTCTCCCAGCACTGTTGGAATTGAGAAGATATTAAATTTCTTACAGAGAGCCAACATCTGTGAAAAATCTAGGGTAGATAAAAACAACGTGGTCTCTATTTTTTCTATTTCCACTGATAACAGAAATTCAGTAAGACATTATATAGGAAAATGGCAGTTTGATGGGGCTGCTAGCATCAAGTTTAGTTTAGTATATGGTTTAACTCGGTTCAGTAAACACGCGCTCGGGACTTAGTATATGTCAGGCAAGTACTGCACATTATGGAGCACAGAAGTGGGTAAGACATGCTACCTGCATACATGAAGCAGGAAAAGAATTATAAATAAGTGTTATTAGTTAGCCATGCAAATTAAATTTGTTTAGAGCCAGGATTTAGAAAATATCAGGCTAAAGAAAATCAATAAACAGGGTGGGTTGTTTTAAAATATTACACAATATTTACCAATAGTTTCTTTTTTAAATATGAAGATACATAGAGAGAAGAACAAAAAGAGGTCTATAATCGCTCACTATAGGCCCAGTAAACCATCTAAAGGCCTAATACATGTGGGAAGCCATTTGAGATTTCTTTCTAAGTCATAACTTTGCTTAAACCAAAAACCTGGTTTATGGCTCAAAAGATATACATTGTACCTTGCCTTATAAATGAGTAGCCTAAAGGAAAACCATCTTATTCTTAAGATGTGGATCAATGCTCCTACCCTCTGCATTCTTTGACATTAAAACTTATGATTCCTGCCTATATGTTAATTTATAATCTTTTGAGCTTTTACAAGATGTAAAAATGGTATATAACCCTGTAAAAACTGCTCATTCTCCAGAGTACTTTCTTTCCTGTGAAGATCATGTTTCCTGGGCAGCTGTCCTAACATGGGCTCGAATAAAACTCTTTCTTGGGGCACGTAAGGGGCTCAGTTGGTTAAGCGCCCAACTCCTGATTTTGGCTCAGGTTATGACTCACGGTTCGTGAGTGGTTGATGAGTTTGAGCCCCACATCAGGTTCTGCACTCACAGGGTGGAGCCTGCTTCGGATCCTCCCCCTTCGGATTCTTCCCAACTTGTTTTCCTCTCTCTCTCTCAAAAATAAATAAAATGTTGAACTTTTAGAGATTCTAAAAGGTTTGTTAATTTTGTGTCAACACTCTTAAGAGAGCTAAATTCAATGGATGTTATGAAATGTGTGGAAAGTGACTCACACTCTTGAACTGTTCTTCTGCTAGCTGTGGATGTTCAGGGGCCAGATGCACTGCCAAAATTGAGCACAGTGGGAATATCATGGGCAATTCAAAATTTTAGAAGATGCTTTTATTTCCAATTTGGTAGTCAAGATGAGAATGTGGAATTAAGAGACAAGAGTACCAGGGGTGCCTGGGTGGCTTGGTCAGTTAAGCATCTGACTTTGGCTCATGTCATGATCTCGCGGTTTATGAGTTCCAGCCCCACACTGGGCTCCTTACAGAGCATGGAGCCTCCTTGAGAATCTCTCTCTCTCTTACTCACCCTCTCTCTCTGCCCCCTCTGACCCTCTCCCACCTCTCAAAAATAAATTAACTTAAAAAAAGAGACACAAGAGTACTAGATTCAGTGTCTAGAATATGAGTTGTACCAGGATTACTGTCTATTGTGATGATCACCAAAACCACATTCATCTTTCTCACCTCTGGTTGTGAAGAGTCAATGTGAGGTGAGGCTGTACTAAAGAAGAAACATGGTTCCACTTTGTAAGGCTTGCCTAAAGGGAAGTGACTAGAGGGTATCATAGCTATCTGGTTTTTGTTTTTTAATGTTTATTTAAGTTAGAGAGAGAAGGTGAGAGAGAGAGAGAGAGAGAGAGAATGAGAAACAGAACATGAGCAGGGGATGGTCAGAAAGAGAAGGAGACACAGAATCCTAAGCAGGCTCTAGGCTCTGAAGTCTTAGCACAGAGCTGAACACAGGGCCTGAATTCATGAACTGTGAGATCATGACCTGAGCCTAAGTCAGATGCTTAACCGACTGAGCCACCCAAGTGCTCCAACTAATGAATATCTGATATAGAAGGATCTATTTTAGGATGAAAGGTTTATCAGGATTTTATAACAGAGGCAATGAAAAATTCCTGCATCGCTACCTACTAATATTTAAGGACACCTGAAATAACATTCGTTTGCCTCAGATGTCCCTCATTTTCCCAAAGCTAGGGGCCTCAAACAGGTGACCAGGAACACTCATGGGCTCCAATTAAGGGCAAAGATGGCCTTCTGTGGCAACCCCCCAGGTAGAGAAATGGTAAGTGTGATGAAAATTAGACAACTATATCCAATAAGTTCTTCTAATTCACGGGCTATCATCAATCTGCAGTCACGAGTCACATTCTCACAGGGTGTTAGTGTCACTGTTAGAATCAACAGAATGTGATGTGAGTGGCTCAAGAGATTGCCGCAATGATCAGTGCTCGGTTTCCCAAGATGAGGAAGCAGTCTGCGGCAAACACAAGACATGCAGTTCATGAAACTCGCCACCACTTACCGCGCAATCATTTTGCCGAAAAGGGTGACATAAAGGGCATTGCAGGTTGCAGCAGAACGACAGTGTCGCTCTAGCCTCTTCTCCTGTACCAGTTTCCCCAAACACGAAACAAACAGAAACAAAACCACCCTGGAATTAAGCGGTCTTGACCACGGAGCCATCAACAAACACCCCTGGCAGAAGTGACATGGCTCCGGCCACCTCATCAGTGGCACACTGCCATGTGGTGGGGGACCGCAGATGCGGTTGGCATGGATATGTTCTTCTGCCTTGAAAAGTAACTGCTTAATAAAGTCAAACTTAAGCCCCAAATGGTTTTATAGCTTCTTCCATATTTGTTAAAGAGCAAATGCATTTAACAATTAGTAAACTCCGTTTTTCTTAACACGATAGACAGTTCTTATATTGAATTTTAACTCTCATATAAAGTGTCTTAAAGGACAGCTGAGAGAGGGTAAAAGAGCAGCAAAATTAAAAATACTTACCTGCTCTTTACTCAGTTGAATGTCCATAGTGTGGCATTCTGCAATTATAATAGATTTTGCATCTTTTGGACTTAGAGGATCAAGATGAAGTGTAGGCCACAACCTTTTATTTAAAGAAAAAAACCAAAATTCTCTTCTAATACAACTAAAGCTGTAATCTACCCAAACACATGTCAAAATTCATTACAAGAATTAATTTTTTATATTGCTTTTGGAACATCAGCAAAACTAATCTCTGTTAATCTTATTAGATAATATTATTTGATTCTTTCTAACATGTGTATCATTAGTTTCAGCAATTAATCCCAACAAAGACTTTTAAATAGTATATACATTAGGCAGTAAAGCGGTAGAATATTTTCCAGTTCTATGTTCTATATTATTAAAAAAATTAACATAGATATTCTATTAGTACCTATGAAGACAGTACATGATAGTACTTGCCCATAAATTACTTGTAATCTAATTGGAATTTATTCACCCTGCAACATGGATTCTCAATGGGGTACTGAAAATTGTTTCAGGGTGGGGGAAAAGGATCTCACTCTTTTCATGTATAAAGCACAAATATACATGCATATCTGTTTATATACATAAACTGATACATAGTATAAGGGTGGTATTAAAATTCTTGGGGTGACGGAGGTGATTAGGAAGAAAATATTCTAAAAAGGCTCCTAAGGGGTACAAAAATAGGTTGTGAGGCACTGCCCTACAGAATTCAACCACTGTAGGACTGCCGAAGTGAGCTCATGGTTCAGGATAACAGGTGCCTGGCGCATTACTCATAGTCTGGCCCTCCCCCTATTTTTCTCATCTGTAAATGTAACTGCCTGTTGGCCACCACTACCTGGCAACTCAAACCAACCATGTCCAAAAACAAGACTTCTAACATTTCCTCTACAAACTTTCCCATCCTTTGTGTTCCCCATTTTAGTGCACAGAACCACAATTTACTTAATTTCCCAAGTCAGAAACTTGGGGGCCATTTAGCCTTCCCCTCCTTGACATCCCAGATCTAACCTCCAACCAAATCCTATAGATTGTATCTTTCTCTTGAATTCATCCACTTCTCCTCATCCTCACTGTCACTTATAGGAAAAGCATAAAAACACAAACATGTATCTTTTAAAACCTTTTCTTGTTTGTACTTAAAACATCTCAGTAATCTGAAAGAACTAAAGTTAGGTCATACCTCCAGGCTGGAGGACATGTTTCCACATTCACAGAAACGATTACTCTTACATTCACTGGCAGGGGATCTATCAGCCATTTCATGTGTTTTTCCACTTGCTTAAAAATATAAAAACAAAATTCATTCTATTAATTCAAAATATTTCAAAACAACCCAATAATAGCTCCCCAAGTAAAATAAAATTCTCATTACATCTCTCATTATTATTAAGGATAAAATCTTTTTTTTTGGATGATTTATCTCAGAATACTAAAAGATAAGTGGCAAAATACTATTATTGCTGATACAAGTTCTGGATCCTTAAGGAAATGTCAAGGTCCTAAAAGTATGTCAAAATGAACAAATTTGCTAATTGGTCCATTCAGTTGATGTTTCCTAATAAAATACTACTGTCTACTGGCATACAGTACATTTTTTATCCACATGCTTCCTCCCTAGAAATTAGGCAGAAATAACAGAACCAACATCAACATTTTCTTCTCATAAAAATACTCAAATACCTGCTATATCCATTACTGAACATTTTGTTTCTTTCTGAGAGTATCAATAGGGCACAAAGTGAAAACAGTACCTGAACTTGATCTATAGAATCAATAATGATGATGATACTGCCTTGATGACGGGCAGAGAGTTTTTCTAGCCAGCGTGGAAATTCTTCCAGAAGCTTAGCAGGATCCAATGTCAGGGCAGATACTGACCAAGAGTGCTGCATCAACTACAACATGAGAACACAAACAAGTTAAAGTAGTTGCACTTTGTAACAGTTGGTGGGAAATATTTCTATCCCTATTTTTTAAACCACAGTTGAGTAACCAAGAGGACCCAACTGCATCAAGTATTATTTTTAACCTTGTACAAATCCAAAACAAATGGGTAATACTGAAAATTGAAAATTATTGGGTACTTGGCCCCAACAATTTCTGATTCTAAGTAAAAATTCTGATAGTTGCATGTGGCACCTGGGTGGCTCAGTCAGTAGAGTATCCAACTCTTGATTTCAGCTCAGATCATGTTCTCATGGTTCTGTTCATGAGACTGAGCTGCACATCAGGCTCTGGGATGACAGCATGGAGCCTGCTGGGGTTTCTCTCTCTCTCTCAAAATAAATAAATAAACATAAAAAAAATTCTGGTAATTCCAAAACATGACATATTATACCTTTAAAGTTAGTCGTTTGATAATCAGGGAAGACTCTGAGCTGGTTGACATAGGCCTTCCCACAAAATGAGAAAGAATTAGCGTGTTAGGGGAATTCTTCTGTTGTAACTGAATCCTGAAAGAAAAAGACCTTTTATAAGACTGATAAAACTCATTTGTTATCAATAAATAAAATTCACAATGCATTCAACATCAAATGCTACCTAACTCTCTCTCAGCAATCACCTAGTCAATCCCTTTTGAATAAACATAGGAGACTTCCATCTTTATTCCACTTTTAGATTCTTTTAACCTTTAACCTTTAAAAATTATAGATTCATTTTCATTACAAATTGATATTAACTAATGGAAACCAATACAGTGCACATTTGAGATTAAAGTACTGGTGAAATAAGCATTAACCTCTAATTAAAAATATGTTATTAGAGAAAAAGGAAGATTCTTTGCTAAGTACAAAAATATTATTTTCTAAAAAAAATTTTCCACTAAATAAAAGGACAGCAAAAAGGACCCAACACATACTAGTTCTTCAATGTAAATCATAATTATGAAAGAAAATATTCTAATTGTTTTTAAATAATAGGATCTAAAATGACAGTAAAAAAGAGTTTGTTGGCTTCTATAACCCATAGTCCCTAATTTGAAGAATGACTTTACATCTATAATATAGGTTATCCTTTGTTTTGATATACTTTATGACTTATTTCACTCTAAACAGCCTGTCTTTGCCTTATTTCAAACATTTAAAATCCCAGTGAAACTTTTACAATGAAGCTGATCATTGAAAACAAAGGCACATTCCCTGTATAATTCACCTAATTCCAGTCCACACTGACCACTCCCTCACACAGCACATGCTTGCCTGTGACCCACGTAATTAATATAAATAATCATAAATGCTCATATTTCCTAATCCTTTCTCATTCTGTATTCTAACATCCAAACTGTATGCGCTTCAGGGCATGAGTCTGTTATTTTATACATTTTTGCATTTTTAAATATTTAGTATTAATTATTATTTAGCATTAATTAATTAGTATTAATTAATATTTAGTACAGGCCATGCAGGAGGGCAAGCAGGCACGAAGACATTTTGTCGGACGAGTTCAGTAATTCGAATGACAACAATGGTAACGACGTAATGCGTGCATCATACCACTTGGATAAAAGAAGAGACTTTCCAGAACCTGGTCCTCCGGATACGAGAAGGGGTGGAATTGGTGCTGGTGCCGCCACTAGGTCATTAAGCCGTTGGTAATACTAGAAACAAAAATGAACTTAAACTGTGAGGAAGCATATGCCTTTTAGAGTACTAGAGTCAACTTCCGATCATCCTCTGAAATCATTAGAGAAAAGCTGCATGAGAAAATGAAATCTTTTAGTCAACAGTATCCTCATAATTGCTTATTTAATGGCTGGTTAAGTATGCCCAAAATAGTAAACTAAGAATCAGCCCTAATTTCTTCCACACATAGTGCTGCTGTAAATTAATGGATGAGAGACAGGATCCCCATTGGGTCTTACAACATTCAGGTTGTACAGAATGCCGCAGGGAGGCTAATGGATTTACCCTGTATTCCCTAAACTGCAGAAAATATCACAGAAGGCTTTGCGGGCACCAGCAGGCATCCTCAGTCTCCTGGTCAGAAGAACACCTGTCCTGGACACCACCACAGTTTCCAGGGATTTCTGAGAATAGGTCTGAACAAGAGCAGTTTTGTCTGTGTCTCCCAACTTGCATTAGATCTTTCTGAAATTAAGTGAGCTCTCCACAAAGTCCCAAAACCCATGTATCTCAGGCTTTCCCCAGACACTAAAAACTGATTCGGAGATAAAAGGACATACTCAGAAAACCAAAATAGCTCAGTATTTATTAGGGACTTGGCAAAGTTATCTTGGGGGTTGAGATGTTTTTTAAGTGTACCAGTGGTCTAAATGACAGCAGATAAGGCATTAAAAGAATTTGAAATTAAATAGTTTATGGCTAGCTTTAGGGTAGCAAGAATTTCCAACTACAATAAGTTATTATTTGGTATCGTTTTTCAGTCAATTTTTGTTTGCCATATATGAACACAGAATATATTCCCCAGGAACTCAGATTATTCTGATAGCAATGATGCTTCTCAAAAAGCAATGAACTTCACTGATTTAGGACCTTGTAAATCCCAACAATTTAATTCATGCTCCCACATAAAGCCCATTCATAGATCCACAGTTCCCAACTTCAGACCACTTGCCATAGGAAGAAAGAGCATAGGATTAGGAGCCAGGAGACCAAGGTTCCAGTCCCAGATCTGCAGTCTACCCCAGGTGTGCTCTCAGGCAAACTGTCACATGAACTTTAGGTTCTTCAGTTATGAAATATTGATAATTCCTCGCTTATAAAATAGCGAAAGTGTAACATTCATCATGTGCCAGGTACTGTGCCAAGTGGCTGATGTGCCTTCATCTGGTTGAGTCCTCCCAACTACCCTGTCAGATAGGTAAACTAGTCAGTCTCACTTTACAGACAAGGAAGTCAAAGTTCAGAGCTTAGTAACAGAATCCAGTTAGGAAATGGTGGAACCAGGACATAAACACAGACCGTCTCAATTATAAAATTTCTATGCAAATACTGCTGCTAGTGACAGCTATGATAATATTCTTTAAAACATTCACTCTTAATTTTTAAATGTTAATTTTTTTGAACTTGGCCATAGATCATTTTTGTGCCTCAAATTCCATTAATTTGTTTAGAATGATGAGGAGACTAATGAGCTGATCAGCCTATTGTGTTAACTATGGTGCTGTTTCCTGAATGTTTGACATTTTGACTCCTCCAAGCACTGGAAGAATAGACCGCCTTACGGTTTTTATCAAGTCTCCTAGCTGCCCTATTCTTGGTTTGATGAGCTGCAAATGGTAGCATAAAGAACATGTGGTGGATAAGTCCTCATCTGTAACTGAAATATGTCAGATGTTCATAAGTGTAATTGAATCTCACTTATCTTTCATATGATACAAAGTTAAGCATATGTCTCAATATGGATAACCAAGTCATGAGGACAAACACTAACACAATTATTAACCTTGACTACATTTAGGTAAAAACATAATCATAATACAGTGTTAAATGGTTACTGATGTTTGTTGGAACACTACTCCAAATGCTCACTTTCTCGAATCCCAACTCATGGGCGGAATTTGAAGCCTGTTGAAACATTTCCATTTGCTCTTGTTCATCATGTATGTCCCACAGAACATCACCAAAATCATCTTCTTCTGGAACAGAATCTTCACTGCCCAAATCCTTAGTCTCCAAGTCTGTGTTCTCAAAGCCCAGGATGTCCTGAACACCAAGAGCAACACACGAAAGTGAATAAAGAACTTAAATACCTTCTAGCAGTTTCAGTATATAGGACTCAGGTGGCTTTCACCTACTGAGGAGGACAAGTCCAAACCTATGCCTTCATATAGTACCGACAAGAATAAACATAAAACTATAAAAAAGCATGTGTTTAAAAATAAAGAAATATTAAAATGATAAACACAAACATCTTTCTCTTTTATTAAAAATAGAAGGGCATTTGGGGCACCTGGCTGGCTCAGTCAGTAGAGCATGTGACTCTTAATTTTGGGGCCATGGGTTCAAGCCCCACACTGGGTGTAGAGGTTACATTAATAAAACACTGGGGGTGCCTGGTGGCTCAATCAGTTAAGCGTCCAACTTTGGCTCAGGTCATAATTTCACAGTTTGTGGGTTCGAGCCCCACATTGGGCCCTGTGCTGACAGTTCAGTGCCTGGACCCTGCTTCAGATTCTGTGTCTTCCTCTCTCTTTGCCCCTCCCCTGCTTGCACTCTGTCTTTCTCACAAAAATAAATAAAAACATTAAAAATAATTTTTTTAAACATTTAAAAAATTTAAAAAAAAACTGGACACAGGGATGGCTCAGTTGCCTGAGTGTCTGCTTCATGATTTCAGCCCAGGTCATGATCTCAGGGTTGTAGGATTGAATCCTGTGTTGCGTTCGAGACTGAATATGGAGCCTGATTAGATTCTCTCTATCCCTCTGCCCCTCCATCCCTCCCCACACCCTGCTCATGCTTGCTCTCTCTCAGAAAAAAAAAAGAAAAATAGCAGGGCATTTGACTCTTCAGGGATGTTTTCTGAAAAATGTTACACAATATATTCATTTATATCTGGATAGAAAACAATTTTAAAAATTGTGATAATGATTAGAAAATATGCTGCTTTACATTTTCATAAGAATTTAATTACTGAGATGGGGATTCTTGATATTAAATATCTCTGTTGAGATATCTAGTCTTTATAGCACTGAAAATATGTTGCCCCTCAAAGAGTAAAGATGGCAAATATGTCCACTTCCCTTCGCTGCCATTTATTCTGCTCAATTAATTTTATTTAACTGGGTCCTAAAATTCACAAGATTGTTGAGAAGATAAAAATTGATGTCAGTTTTTATGCTAAAGAACACTATACAAAATGTGTTGCCGGAAGGCATATCATTATGTTCTGGAGCTCATTCTTTTTCTCTGATAACAAATTTCCATACTTTTAATACAAGTTAATAAGAAAAAGTAATCTAAACCCAAACTTCTCAAATGCAATCCTGGGTACCCTGGAGGGGGTGCCGCAGGTATGGGCAACTGCAGGCTAAATGTAGTACATCTGTCTGTTGCACCCATTTTACTTTAAGGTATGTGTGGGGGAGAGTTTCTTTTTTATCATTACTAGCATTTTTGTTGATACATAATTTAAAATCACTTTTTATATTAAAAACAAACACAGGTATAACATTAAGCAGAATACAGAACTCATATAAATTTATAAGATAATACTTGAGATAGCATAGAAACGTTCAGCCTGAGACACTTACCATGATCCATGACCTCAGACTCTCAGAGGTATGTTTTCACAAACCCTCTCTGAGGTAGGGATAATGTAGTGGATAAATGTGAAAAGGATTTTTCTAATTTATAAAAGTTCAGGGTGAACACAAAACCTCAGGAAACTCTCATTGAATAAGATCAACACTGTCAACAATAGCCAAAACATGGAAAGAGCCTAAATGTTCATCACCTGATGAGTGGATCAAGAAGATGTGGTATATATACACGATGCAGTACTACATGGCAATGAGAAAGAATGAAATCTGGCCATTTGTAGGAAAGTGGATGGACCTTGAGGGTGTCATGCTAAGCGAAATAAGTCAGGCAGAGAAGGACAGGTACTGTATGTTTGCACTCATAGGTCTAACAGGAGAACAGGAGAAACCTAATGGAGGACCAGGGGGAGGGGAAGGGGAAAAGAGAGTTGGGGAGAGAGAGGGATGCAAAACTTGAGAGACTATTGAATGCTGAAAATGAACTGTGGGTTGAAGGGGAAGGCGGAGGGAGGAAAAGAGGTGGTGGTGATGGAGGAGGGCACTTATGGGGAAGAGCACTGAGTGTTGTATGGAAACCAATTTGACAATAAACTATTAAAAAAAAAAGAATAAGATCAACATTTCCCTCGAAAACTTCTACTTTTTACCTGGCACTTTTGCAATCTATTTTATACTTATCAGGTATTGAGGAATCAAAGAGCTTTGTGAGACAAATTACAGATAAAGACACATGGTACTTGGGGTGCCTGGGGGGCTCAGTCGGTTAAACATCTGACTCTTGGTCTCAGCTCAGGTCATGATCTCACAGTTCGTGGGTTTGAGCCCTGCGTTGGGCTCTGCACTGTCAAGTGCTTGGGATTCTCCCCCTCTCTCTGCCCTCCCCTACTCGTGTGCTCTCTCTCTCTCTCTCAAAACAAATAAATAAATTAAAAAAAAATAATTTAAAAAAGACACATGGTACTAGTAATACTATGATAATACCATAGGATAGGCAACCACCAGAAACAATGGCCCTTCCCCAGGTATTCTTTCTTTCTTTTCTCCCTCTAGGAGTTATTTTCAAAAACACAAATAAGTTGTTTTCATTGGAAGGCCCAATTTTATGGAAAATAGTCTTAGAAAAAAAATTTTTTTAAAGTAGGCTCTACACCCAACATGGGACTCCAGTTCATGACTTTGAGATCAAGGGCTGGGTGCTCTTCTGAGCAAGCCAGCCAGGAGCCCCTTAGAATATTTTAGATGAAATCTTACAAGGAATGCATATTTACCTGTTTAATAATCTTTTCCACATAAATAAAAATTTTACATACTCCTTCTGTAGGATCTCCAGAATGATCAATGATCTGGAAAAAAGAAAAAAGCTCAACAACAACATGAAAAAAAGAGTAACAGGAGGAGGTGGTGACGGTAAATACTTCTACAGAAGTTATACGTCAGGGATTATTCTAAGTACTTTACACACTAGTTCATCTGTCCTTACAACAACCCGATCAGAGAGATACTAGTACTTTTTTTCCCCAGGAACAGAATTTAGTGGCTTATCACTTACATATAACACCCAGTGCTCATGGCAACCAGTGTCCTCCTTTTGCTCCTCACCCCTGTAGCCCTGCCCCCCACTCAAAACCCAGCCAGCAACTCTCAGTTTGTTCTCTGTATTTAAGAGTCTCTTATGCTTTGTCTTCTCTGGTTATATATTATTTTTGCTTCCATTCCCTTATGTTCATCTGTTTTGTACCTTAAATTTCACATATAAGTGAAAATCATAGGATATTTGTCTTTCTTTGACTGACTTATTTTGCTTAGCATAATAAACCCTAGTTCTATCTACATTGCTACAAGATTTCATTCTTTCTGATCGCTGAGTAATATTCCAGTGTGTGTGTGTGTGTGTGTGTGTGTGTGTGTGTGTGTGTATATACCACCTCTTCTTTATCCATTCATCGGCTGATGGACATTTGGGCTATTGTCAATAGTGCTGCTATAAACTTTGATGTGCAGTTGCCCCTTCAAATCAGCACTCTTGTGTCCTTTGGATAAATACCTAATAGTGTGCAATTGCTGGGACATAGGGTAGATCTGAAAGAAGAGTCAGTATCTTTCCTCCTGGGAGCTAGTGGACTAGGCTCATACTAATGTAATCAAAGCAAATAATGAAATGGTTCTGGAGATTATTAAAAAAGACACTATTTTGTGTTGAGTTCTTTAACGTTACACTGGTCTCAAGCTTTTCAATACTAAATGATGTAAAAAAAATGCTTGTGTTCACATTTGATCTTATTTCTTGAATGAGCACAGAGAAATAAAAACAATGTCCAAATCCAAGTTGTTTTCAACTGTACTTTTTTTTTTTTAAGATTTTATACTCAATGTGGGACTCGAATTCATAACCCTGAGATCAAGAGTTGCATGCTCTACTAACTGAGCCTGTCAGGTGCCCCCCAACTGTATTCTTATCACCAACTGCAAGCATTTTAAGTTATCTCAGTGTGCAGTAAGGTACACCAGATCTCTGTTCTAAATATTATCCCATCATGCATCTGAGAATGACCAAATCTCTCACACTCATAATCACTGTTTTGCTTTTCCCAGTGCTCTTAGAAAAGGCTCTCTCTTACATGATCCTTGGTCAACAGTAGACAAGGACTCTGCACTTGGGGGAAAAAAGCACAGAAGAAAAATCTGACTTGTCCACTCATAGATCATACCCTTTATAACTGTGTATTGCTATTTATTCCTTTCTTTTTCTCATAGTTGACAACTAAGTCTATTGGATCTGCTGTCAAAATTTACCCAGATTCCTGTTTCTCATCACTTCCTCTACCACCACCCTGGTCCCAGCCACCAGGATCTTACACCTGGTGATTGCAAGAGCTCTCCAACTCTGCCCTCCTCCACTACCCTCCAAACTAATCAATTCTCAACATGGCAGCCCAAGGACATCCTTGTCAGAATTGTATTTCTTCTGCTGCTGCTTGAAGTCTTCCAATGACTCAAGTAAATACCTCCAGGTAAAAAAATATCTCACTCGAAGCAAAAAAACTCCAAGGTTTCTAATGTGATCTCCAAGGTTCTTTATCCTTAGCTCCCAGTCACTTGTCCTATTAATCTCCCCTCACCCACTCCCCCCTCATGGCCTTTGCTCTAACATTTCCCTTGGGCAACCAGATTCTTAAAAAAATAACCTTCTGAATTTTACCTTGGCTTTGTTGGTCTTGGTCAGGTGAGAAACTTGATCAATCAACTGTTGAATGGAATTGGAACTGACTTCCCCATCCTCTGAGCGATGATAAATTAATCGTGGTTTGCCTTCAGGGTTTTTCAGAAAAGCTTCTTCGCAGTCTTCCAATAAAAGGCTAGATTGGAAATCAGTATTTCTTGTGCTACACTGCACTATGGCAGCAAACAGTCAATCAACCTAAGTGTCAATAATGGGAGTTTAAAGCAATGACAAGGGGCCAGAAGAAGCCCAGGGACAGAATAAGCTTTCTAAAAATGGATGTTTTATAGCTCTGTTTCAGCTTAGCCAGAAAACATAATGCATTCATTAGCAGACAGTGAGAACAAGTACAAGAAATTCTGCATTAAATTGAATCTTAAAGCATACATTACTTTAAAATTTTAAATCTAACAACAATAGTGAAAAACCTCTCAAAAAATACTGTAAGTATGGCTCAAAATACTGGACCAGACTCATGAGATTTTTCAAATCAACAGAAACCTAATTCCACTTAGAAATACATAATTTCCAAATTAAAATATAAATACTACCAAACCCCGTGCTTCAAGATTTTTCTCTTCTCTAGTCTGTTAGACTTTCTCATCCAACAAATGACCTGAATTTTTATACCCAAGATACAGTATGAGAAAGATCCAGAGGCAGATGTGGGAGGTCAAATGGCTAGTAAAAAATCTTAACTGAGGTACAGGGCTAAAAAAATTCTAACTTTGCTACAGGGTACCATAATGACAGTTTTTACTATTCCTATTTAAATTCTAGAAAAGTCTTAAAATAACCTACCAGCGTTTTCTACATGGCAAGGAAAATTATAACCAATTCCCCTTTCTAAAAAGCATTAATTGAAAGATTGTCTAGAGAGGCAAATTAGTGTGTATAAGCAAGGGAGAGCTATTACATGATTCAAAATTTATATGGAAATACTAGCCCCAATACAAAACTGAGTAATGTTCTATTACATATCTCCGTGCCAATCCAATCAATCCAAACCACAGAATTTCTCCTTGTTAAAACTATTCTGACCATGTTCTGTATAATTTTTGGATTTGGGTTCTTTTGTTCTTACTTTGGGAGAAAAGTCTGTGGCCCATGTGAATACCAAAGAATGGGCCACTGTTCAAGCACATGTTCCTATTTCAAAATCACTCCCTACAAAATTGACATGTGGGGCTCAGATGAAATGATAGGATATCTGGGACTTGGTTCAAATTTGTTGGTGGGAGGGAAGTATATGGGGCTACTGGGTACTGCTCAGGGTACGTGATTCTAGAGTCATCTTTGAGAAGAACGTGGGACTATTCATGAGAGGTGAAGGATAAGCTGAGAAAATAAAAGCTCTACCAAACCCATTAATGGCGTGAAGCCTACCACTACTGCCATGTTTCTTGACAGCCAGGGAATAAACATTAAGGAAGCAAAATAATAAGCAGATGGAATATGAAAAATTAAAGCAAAATAAAGACAAAGCATAGGTGAATAAATGATTAAATTTTAGAAGCTAAAATTCTTATTCTTTAAGAAGAATAAAGTTTTTAAAATGTAAATAAATAAAAATTTAGTTAAAGAAGATATACTGAAATCTGCCAAGCAAAATAATAAAATATGAAAGAAATGAGGGGTAAAACATTAAGAGGAATTTAATATGAGAAAGATAAAAATAAATGTTAAAAGTGTAAAAATAATATACAGTATTTTATTAACTAAATATGGATAGAAGGTAAAGAAAAAACAAGATATTAAATAATAAAACAGAATATATCCTCAATAAATATTAAAAAATAACAGGAAAAGAAAAGGGGTGAGGGAAGAAAAGAACCCCTACTAAAAGGCAATCAAGTGGAAAGAATCCTTAAACTTGTCTGGGGGGAGGCTCGTTGGCCAGCTGGCTGCCTGGCCACGGGCAGTCTCAGGAGCAAAGACGGATGGCGCTGCAGGGTCTGGTAAAGCCCAGGGCTCCACAACCTTCTGCTCACAGCTGAGGTCACAGTTGGTCCTCAATAAAGGGAAAAATGCTTTGGAAGGGTTAAATCCAATCAGCAAATGCAGAAAGAAACCCTCTTATTAAACATATTTTGTCTTCTATCTATACATCGAGTTAGGTGAAAATAAATCTGTGTTTGCAGACTAACTCATTGGTGTTAATTATATTCACGTTATAAGAAAATTGCTCACTTTACTGGAATTAAGTAGTATGCTCCTCATAGAATTAAAAAATTTGATTTAACATCTATAGAAGTGTTCAAGAAGCTCTCAATTTGTATCTGAAGAAAGAAAATACTGAAAGTAAATGCAGATTATGGAAATCAAGAGCTGCCAACTTGCTCTGTTAGGGCCACTGAGTATACACTTCAGGCTTCGTGGGCTACACAGTCTTTCTTGTAACCACAGCTCTTAACTCTGCTGTTGTAGGAGGAAAGCAGCTGTAGAAGTACATAAATTAATGAATACAGCTATGTGACAATAAAAACAGGTAGCTGACTGGATTTGGCCCGAAAGCCGTAGTTAGCTACTGATGATTTAAATGATCTTTACATTAATGACGCCAATCTTAGGACCTATGAAACAACTCAAACAGTGTAAAGTTTTTAATTCTTTATTTCAGTATGAAAGGTCAAAACACTTATTGAATTTCGTGGATTGTTTTTGATTAGAAGGATGCAATTAGAACTTATCTGTGAAGTTCATTTGGCAATCTCAATTCTATTTACAACTTCTGTAATAAATGACAGAATTTTCAGCTTACCTTGGTAAGGTTAAATGAATGAATAAAATAACTAGTGAACTCTTCTCAATTTCCCATTTTCTTACAGCGACGTATTGATTTTCAGTATCTATTGGAAAATATATAGCATGGAAAAAATATCCCATTGTCTCACACATTCTTTTCAGTTTAGGTGAATAGTCCTAAAAAGAAATGAAAACAAAACACAAGAAATTAAAACATAATAAAAGCACAGCTTATATAACTAATGATCTGGTCAGCTTAAAATAAAAAAGCATGCTTTAGAATAGGTTATGTTGGATATTTTTTAAATTTATATTCAAAACTTAAAAGTAAAAATAAAATCATATTTAAAAAAATCCTTAAAAGAAAAGGCAAATTTCCCTTAAAACAAAAATAATATAAGCTTAGTAACTTGGCTGTTTCCTAGCTTAGAAAATAATGTATTTCGTAATAAAACCTATAAAAACAGAAGAAAAATATTAGGCTATTTTCCTTTGGCATTTATTTTTGTTGTTGTTGTTATCATTATTATAAATGATTTCTGCTTTATTCTTATAAAGAGTGGTAAACCCAAATCCATGAATCTATATAGTAAAAAGTGTCCATCATGATATATCAGAATATTAAAGCAAACAGATATAAATGAAAACAAATTAAGTTACTAAGTAATGATGACTATTATTATGCAATAAATGAGTAATTCCCTTAATATCAGTTTAGTAATAACCTACATTCAGTTGGTGAGTAGAAACTTTGATTTTGAGGGGCGCCTGGGTGGCTCAGTAGGTTAAATGTCTGGCTTCAGCTCAGGTCATGATCTTGCAGTTCGTGGGTTTGAGCCGCACATCGGGCTCTATGCTGACAGCTCAGAGCCTGGAGCCTGCTTTGGATTCTGTGTCTCCCTCTCTCTCTGCCCCTTCCCCATTCATGTCCTGTCTCTGTCTCTCAAAAAAAAAATAAAAATTTTAAAAAATAAAAAGAAACTTTGTTTTTCAAAATATTTTATCTCTGAACCTAAATTGAACAATATCAAAAGGAAAGCTAAATAAATTCATTAATCAATAATCTTTTAATCAGTAATGTTAATAGAGCACGTGTAGCATATGATGTGCAGATCTATTTAAAAGTCAGTTAGAACAGTAATTGGCAACTTTTTCTGTAAACAGCAAGTATTCTTACAAATTAGTAATAGCTTAATGACTTGGGTATTTTAGCAGAGGTCTTTAGGGTCCATTTAGTCTGTCATAATTTATTCTACCATTGTAATATGAAGGAGCCATAGACAGTATGTAAATGAATAAACCCAGTTTTGTTCTAGTAAAACCTTATTTATAGATACTAAAATTTAACATAATTTTCACATATCACAAAACACTCTTTTGGTTTTTTTTCCAACCATATAAAAAGGTAAAAAGCAATCTTAGCTCTGGGTCCTATAAAAACAGGCTGCAGGCCAGATCTGGCCCACAGGCTGGAGTCTGCCTGTCCTCTGCCTCAGGCTAACCCCAACGCTGCACTGAAATATTAAAAACCACGATAAGGATTAAATTTTGTCATAACCTGAAACAGATTTAAGGCTAGGGCAGGAAGGTATTACATAAAGCAGGTACTATCAACAAAGGTCTTAAACACGATGGAGAATGTATAATAAAACATTCAGTAGCATTAAGTTCCAAAGCCTTAATGTGAATACACTGGTAAAACTGAGCAAGATTTTCTCTTAAAAAAAAGTCCAAAATTCTTCCTGCTCTTTAAGACATATATAATCTGAAAGGCTGTAAACTACTTGGTTTAGATATAGCAGTGCTATAAATAGGACACAATATTAACAAATTTTATTTTATTTCTTTTCATTTTTTTTACTGTTTTTATTTATTTTTCAGAGAGAGAGAGAGAGAGAGAGAGAGAGAGAGAGCACAAGCAGGAGAGGGTCAGAGAGAGAGGGAGACACAGAATCTGAAGACAGGCTCCAGGCTCTGAGCTAGCTGTCAGCATAGAGCCTAATGTGGGGCTCGAACCCATAAACCGTGAGATCATGACCTGAGCTGAAGTCGGATGCTTAACTGACTAAGCCACCCAGGCACCCCTTAACTTGTATTTTAAATCAGTGAATAAAGAATGTATAAATCTCCTCACCTTAAGGAAAAGATCCACTTCAGGCTGGGTTTCATCTGTATAAATGAGGTAACATCTGATGGTGTTACTCCACAGAGAATGTGAAAACAAGGGAGTAACTTGTAATAAACTAGCTACAGCAACATCCCAGTCATCTGAAAACAAAATTTATCATACGTTCATGAAAAAAAATCATCAGAAAAACATTTGACAAGATGATTTTTTTAAAGTCTGAAAAAACATAGCAGGCAACACGGAATGGAATCTGATCTTGTTAATAATGACACAGATTCTGGAGTAACATATTAGAGGGCAAACAGTTCTTGAACCTCAAATTCTATCCTTGGGCATAAAGCAATCAATGTCACCAGTGGTCCCTGCTGGGGTACCAGTGGCTCCAGTCAAGAATCATGAACCTGTTACATGAGCTGTTTAATTAGTTTGCAGCTGTTGGAGGGCCTACATTCCCAGGCTCGCCTATAGTTTTACCTACTTATTATTCTTGAGATCTATTAAGTGAAAAAGAAACTTTAGGAATGGCATAAAATGAAATGTTATTTAGTGAGAAAGAACATTTTAAGACATATTTGTCTAACTCAAAAGGCATAATTAAACACTTTTCATTTTGCTGCTAATTTTATAGTTTAAGAAAATAGAGTAGAGCTGCTTATAACACCTCAGATCTGCACTAGCATTGAAATTCTGAACAGATCTTAGAGCTGTTTTGGACACCAAATTATATAAAAATAATGAAAATATTCTTTTGACTAAGGATACTACATTGCATAACTTCGTACTCTACCTTTAAAAGCATCAAAGAGACAGAGGGAAAGACTAAAAACATCTGTTTCTCAGTCAATCTACATTACACTCTCAATGATCAACTGAAACCCCTGAGAAATCAGACCAGAAGCTAAGTATAGAGAACCTGATTTGCCAGTCTGGCCAGGGAGCACCATCTGATCCTGATGTGAATCACAGAACTTACTTGGCCCTGGTCAGTGACAGCACCATTTAAGTGCACGCCGGCTTGACAGCGGAAGACACCCAGAATGAAAACCGCATGCCCTGCCGATGGTCGTTCTCCCGGCACCCAAGATTGCAGTACGTGGACAGTCACTACCATTGCCAAGGCAATTGGCAAATAGCTTGTGTTACCTCTGTTGACATTTGCAAAGGGTCCTTCCACATCTATAGAACTATGGGCAAACTCGGGGCCCCTGAAGGACTGCTGAAGCTGGATCATACTCCCGATGGAAGGTTCACTTCCCAAGGCTCCTCCAGTCCAGTATTCACACTGGGTTCCGACAGCTGCAAATGCGAGAGATTTTATCTTGTGAAAACCAAACCACTGAATGTTCAAAAACTTATGTGCACTACACAGGATTTCTAATTTAAAAAAATACTGTAATATTATAAATACAACAAATATTCAAATATTCTATCTTTAATGATTTTCAAAGTATTTTGTCACCAACTTCTGGCAACTTCTAAGGTGCTGGTTAATATAATTCTGGTTATCATCTCAAATTCAAAGAGGGGACTAAAGAGAGAAAGATGAAAACAAATAAACAATACAGTAACCAAAGGAACTGTAACAACAGAGAGACGTTAAAAATATCCCCATACAAAAATTCTAAACAAGATTTCTAACCAGTTTCGGCATCAGTATAAAATTTGAGGGAAAGAATTTCAAAGGAAGACTATTAATAGCATACTTGTAATGAAAATTGGTAATTCATCAGGATGTAAGCTAAGGGTTTAAGGAGCACCTCCTCTTTAAACTTCCAGAGTAATAAAATCTATGTCTGAATAGGTGCTTATGAACATGACACCTTTGGCTAACTATGCATATACTAGTATTTGGACTGAATTTCTGGCAAAGCTGAGGTTATTATTTGTAGGTCTTTGAGTGTGAAGTGAGTGACATTCCCTCAGTATCCTTTCTTCATGTTTAAATCAAATATGAAGAAAGACCTAGGAGGAAATACTAACTTGTTCTTATGAACTTGCCAAGGCAATTACAATATAATAGTTTTGAAGCACTGCACATTATAACATATGTCAACACTGAAATAACCACTAAAACTAATGTGGGGTCATAAGAGCATCCTCTTAGTCACTCAAAGCCATTAAGAATCACTTCATTTTTCCCCCCTCAAAAGTTAGCAATAAAAATCCTAGGATGCTGGTCAGATTCCAATGGTTCTAAAATGTAAATTAAGAGGGAATTGTCAAGTTGCCATATTTCACTCCCAAATCAGTTTGTAAGAATAAAATGTGGGTTCCTGCAAACGAGAGAGTGACTACATTTTTCTACTGCATTTACAATAGAATCTTTTCCATTTTTCAGTATTAGTCACAGTTTATTAATATTTTCTTAGAACAAGGTGGACCCTTTCCTTCTATGGCTCCAAGCTTTATTTCAGAAAATAACATATTTTATTTTTTTTTAATTACATAATAAAAACTTTTTTAATAGCTCACAGGACTGTCCTGGAAACCACTTAGTGAAATATCATGCAGATATTCTAATGGATGGTTGCAAAGAATGTATCATTATGTAGAAAAATAAGGGGACAGAGACCACCAACTATCTTCCAACATCCTGTCTCCCCTTCTTCCTTTAGTAACAGAATTTCCAAGTTTAGGTGGATACATGACTCTCCTACTAGTGATTACACTTTCCAATCTTCCTTCCTTCCTTCCTTCCTTCCGTCTCTCTCTTTTTCTTTCTTTTTTTTAAAGTTTATTTCTCTACTTTGAGAGAGAGAGAATCCTAAGCAGGCTCCACACTGCCAGCACCAGTGCTGGATCTGTGGCTCAAACCCACAAACCAGGAGGTCATGACCTGAGCTGAAATCACGAGTTGGATGCTTAACCAACTGAGCAATGCAGGCGCTCCTTTCAGATGTGCTTTCAAGGAGAGGAATGGATTCCCTTCCCTCTTCCCCAGCCCAAAATGTAGATGTCAAGGTGAGACCTGGAGGAGCTGTCCTAGACCAGAGAGAGGAAAATCTCTGGGGTGAGGTTGGCAGTACAAGTCACTAAGAAACCTGGCTCCTAATAACGCCATAGATTTCATGGGAAATTGCTGTCCTAACAGCTGAGAAAGCAGGACAAAGTGCAATTCTATTTATAACAGCAACCTCATATGGGGTGCCAGGGTGGCTCAGTTGGTTAAGCATCTGACTTTGGCTTAGGTCATGATCCCATGGTTCGTGGGTTTGAGCCCCACACTGGGCTCTGTGCTGACAGCTCAGAGCCTGGAGCCTGCTTCCAGTTCTGTGTCTCCCTCTCTCTCTCTGCCCACCCTCGCTTGTGCTCTGTCTCTGTCTTTCAAAAATGAATAAACATTAACAGCAACCACTTATAACTAAAAGGATTCAAAGCTGGCTCTACAATATCATTACACCTATAACAAAAACTTAAAATATAAATAGGAAGTGAATTTACCAGTAACATCTGTACAGTTGTCATCTGAATCAGAGTCTCCAGGATCAAAGAGTTGGATTCCCTGAGCCTGGAGCCTCTGAAGTTTGCTCTCCAGCTCTCGCTTAGCCCTCAGTAAGTCCTGGATTTCATTTTCCTTGGTCTCCCTAAAAATCTTTTTAAAAAACAAATGTTAATTTTGA
Source organism: Suricata suricatta (assembly GCF_006229205.1). Taxonomy (NCBI): domain Eukaryota; kingdom Metazoa; phylum Chordata; class Mammalia; order Carnivora; family Herpestidae; genus Suricata; species Suricata suricatta. The sequence goes on along the minus strand of NC_043704.1, from coordinate 127,275,328 downwards.
AACCTCTCCCATAATCAAAACGTTATGTCATCAACTCTTAACAGAAAAACCTTTCATTCATGAAGCCAATATTCAGTTTGGTCCTGATCTCTTCTGTAGGATAAATAACCAAAGGAACTCCACTGTTTTGTAACTGGAACCCACTGGAATTCGGGCAGGAGGCCTGTCTGCGGCATGGGGTTGTTTTGCGCACTGCTGACATTCAGCAAATTTGTCCTCCTCCCACTGGAAGCCAGAAATGCCCTCCCCAATACATCCCCAAATATTTCCAAATGCCTTTTTTCCCATATGGAAATACTTCCTTTTCCCCAAATCCCTATTACAGTGCTCACTTCTTTATTTTTTCCTTGAAATGATATCAAGTTTACTAGGTTCATCTAAAAAATGTAAAGAGTGCTCTACTCTAGTTCTTAGAACCTTCAGGATTCCTACATCTATTTATTCACGGAGCATTATAGGAAATTTTAATATGCTGTTTTTATTCTGCATCACTTTGCAGGTAAAAACATAAGGCATTTACCTTGAATTGCCTTTTCACTTTATCTCTGTCATGCTCAAAGGTGGCTGCTCTCTCCATTGCTTGGTATTTTGCTTCTAAAGCACTTTCCTTTTCCCGAAGTATCTTCTGATACGTTTTTTGAAGTGCCTGAAATAACTGACCTTGTTATTTCTAACAAAAACAGTATTCCTCCCAAATTTTACAATATCTTACATATATTACACACATACCTTAGAACTGTTAACAATCTACTTCTATTTTACCAGCTGTCAAGAACTACATGTTGCCATTGTATTCAAACACATAGAGAATAATGAAAACCATGCAAACATGGTTGAACTGTAGTAAATGAAGACACTTCAACATTAAGCTTTTAATGGAAATTTAATACTTTTTCTTTGAAATACTGTGTCAAAATCTTAATCTTCCCTATGCCACAGTTTTCCCATCCGTAAAAGAACAAAAAGTATATAGTTTGTAAGATTTAACTTGAAGGATAACCAATTCTGTGTGACCGTCCACTCCCTGACTCCTCATTTTGCTGTGCCCAGAGCACCCTTGGTGCCTACAATATTGAAGGCCTCCGGTAAGTGTATGACTGAATGGAAGAGGTTTTTTTTTTTGTTTGTTTGTTTTTAATGCCTAGATATATGAGAAAGGAATCAAAAGGGCTGCATTAAAAAAAATGGTCAGGTTAGTTAAGGAATCAGTTTAATTAAAAAAAAAAATTTTTTTTTTTGAGAGACAGAGACAGTGCGAGCAGGGGAGGGTCAGAGACAGAGGGAGACACAGAAACCGAAGCAGGCCCCGAGCGGTCAGCACAGAGCCCAACACGGGCCTGAACCCACGAACCATGAGATCATGACCTGAGCCAAAGTCGGATGTTCAACTGACTGAGCCACCCAGGCGCTCCAGGAATCAGTTTAGACCTCAAGAGAATATTAAAATGCCTAGGGGTTTCCACTCAACTTTCAAAACTACTACATAAGGTAACAGGAGGACCCTGAGACTGTGGCATTTGTCAGCCCTACTGCACTCTGCCCTGTTGGTCCAATCTTCTTTTCTACCCTCACCTCACAGTCATTTCCAATGTGCAGCATCCATTGGACAATGGCTTTGATGCATGAAATCAGGAACCTGAAATGCGTTAAGTACATTTTATACATGCAAGCGCATTAAGAATGCCCAGTAGGAAAACTGGTAAGACAAAAGATGGATTGCTGGTAAGTAGTTCTTCCCAGATAACAGTCTAATTTTACAACAACTAGTGGGGAAGGTGGTGACCAGAATGCCTAGTCTAGAAGGAAAAAAGGCTCTTTTAAAAAAAAAAAAGTTTATTTATTTTTGAGAGAAGGGGCAGAGAGAGGGAGACACAGAATCTGAAGCAGGCTCCAGGCTCCAAGCTGTCAGCTCAGAGCCTGATGCCAGGCTGGAACTCCTGAACTTTGAGATCACGACCTGAGCCAAAGTTGGCCGCTTACCCAGCTGAGCCATCCATGTGCCCCTGAAAAAGGCTCTTCTCAGAAAAATCACTCTGAGGTATTTATTCAGTTGTGATGAGCCCAGAAACACTTGGACTATCTAGAAGTCTCTTCTACAGTTAAAAAAAAAAAAAAAGTAAAACCACAACCCTCAGAGAGGCCTAAAAACTGATGACACACAGTCTTAAAACTTTGCTCATAGAAAAGCAGCTTTTTGCTTTAAATACCATTTTAATGAGTCAAAATACATCTACTACAGGGAGACCACGCAATAATTGTTTTTCTAAGTAAATCAATCAAGTGCATTAAGAGAATCTGACTACACCTAGGAAACGTTTTCAATCACAGCAGTTAGGATGGTGAAAATGAAAAGGTTTCCAGAAAAAATAACTTCAAGATCATTAAAACTCAAGAGCTTCACACGAAGAAACTAATAGATAAGTAATATTTAAGGTGGCAGGGATTGGAGTTAAAAACTGCTAGGGAATTTGAGGAGTTGGCTTCAACATATGTCACTAAAGTCTGACGTGCGTCTGTGTGCCCCGAGTTAACCTACTTCCCTAGAGCCCCCTGCAGACTGGCATTTGCTGCTTCAGGACACTTTCAGGCTGTTTCAAGGTGTCTGAATGAATGAACTAGAAATAGAAAAGGGGCGGGGTTAGTTAAGGAATCAGTTTAGACCCCAAGGGAATGTGTCCCTCAAATTAAAATGCAGAGCGGTTTCTGGTCAACTTTCAAAACTACTCAGCTTGGAGGGGGACAGGATGGACGAAGGACGGAGTTAGGCGTCCAGAGCCCAGCCTGGCAGGGCGCGGGCTTGGGGGGAAGGCCCGATTGCCCCCGCCGCGCACCCGGGCCGGGTGTTACCTGTAGCTCCGCCCGCAGCCGCTTGTTCTCAGTGTCCAGCTTGGCCTCCCGGCGGCCCATAGACAACAACTCCTGATTCTTGCTGACCCGGAAGATCTCGTATTCCTTCTTCAGCCGCTCGTACTCGGCCGCCGCGTACTCCAGCTCCGGCACGGACGAGCCAGTAGACTTGAAACTAGCTCCCAGCAGCCCGCCGCCGCCCGCTCCACGGGGCAGCGACCCGGGCCCGGCCCCGGCAACCGCTGCTGTCGCGCCGCGGCGGAACGAGCTGCGCAGCAGGCGGGCCTTGGGTTTCACTTCTACCGGGATCTCGCAGGCCTCGCCGCCGCCCACCCCATATGTGTCCTCGATCACCTCCCCCCCAGCGGGGCTCACAAGCGACGAAGCGGTCCCCATTACGCCGGCGGGCGCCCCTACCAGCCAGCGGGGTACCAGAAGGGGGCGGGACGCGGCGAAAGAGACGGGGCGGGGCAGCAAGGAGGGGCAGGGCGGGGCTGAGGGACCGGGCGAGCAGGATGGGGCGGGGCAGCAGGACGGGGCGGGGCGGGATGGATGGGGCGTGGCAAGAGGGCGGGGCGGGGTAGAAGGAAAGAAGAGCGACTGCGCGTGCGGAACCTGTACTGTACTACGTCGGGGGTTACCGGCGAGCGCGTGCATGGCTCCCCTCAGCAGAGCGTTCTCGGTCCGAGACCCCCTGACGGGGGCGTGCTTCACAACTGGCCAGGGTCCCGGGTTGCCACACCTTCGCGGCTACTGTTCCTGTCCTGCAGCAGCCCGACCCAGCGCTCCTCTCTGAAGGCGGCTGGGAAATCTGAGAAACGTATTGAGCGCCTGCTGTGTGCCTCTCACTCTGTGTTTCTCAGTATGCAAATAGTTGGAATGACCAGCAAGACATAGTACCAGACAAGAAAAAGCTTTTAGACTTTACAGCCTGAGACCACAAGGGACAGTCTTTAGACAAGGTGAGGTTTTTTGACTTTTTGTAACAACGGATTTTAGTGACTGCGCATCAGAGGAACTGTGGGGCATATCACCAAATAAAGGGAAAGATAAGAGTATTACAGTATTGGGGGGCAAGTGGGCTTTAGGTGATATGAAAAATGTTAGAAGATGGGGGAACCGTTTTAAAGCCAGGGAAGGGGTAGGAGTGACATCTTTTCTCTTACCCTATCTTGTGTTCTTGCTTCTGAACCTGCTAACTCAGGCTTCTAACCTCTCCAGGTTGGGATGCCTGGGAGAGAGGACAGGAAAGTATTTGGTTGAGACTTCTGTGAGCTGAATGTTGGTGCTCTTTGGACTTGGTAAACTGTTAAAGTTGGCCTATTTCCCTCACAGGTACTTTTGTCAGGTTCTTCAAAGGCCCCTCTCCCCCTCATAATTAAAAACCTTGACCCAGGCTGCTCTATTCAGGCTGTTGCTCACTCCTTCCCCAGCTGTATGGAATCCAGTGATACATTAAGCATCTTCTCTACTTACGTTTGTTCAGATCCAAGATAATCCACTGGTTCACTTGACCCAGAGGCCCATATCTGATCCACAGGTGTTACCGGTCAGGTTTCCTGGGAAGCCAACCCTGAGATGGAGACAGCCATGCAAGACGTTTATGAGGGAGTGTCGTTGGGATCAACACCTATGGAAAGGAAGGGAAAGAAGCACGTTTGCACAGCAGCGGAAGTTGAGGTTTGCTGCAATCTCAGTGGAGGCATCAGTCAGTCCTCAGAGAGTTCTCAAGCTGGAATGACCCTACGGAGTTGTCCTAAATTGGGGTGCAGGGCTTGGATTTTACACCCTCATGCCAACCAGTCATCAGCTAGATCTCTCCAGACAAAGCATTCCCCGTGGGGACTCACGGTTGAGGGCTCTCCACCGGCACCACTTCCTGTGGCTGGAGGAACAAGTTTTCAGTCATCACATCAACCACAGTAGGAAAACACAATCTTTTCCCTGAAGAACTCTGGGAATGTAGGCCAATTCTCCATCAAAGTAGCTGGTCATTCTTTCTCTTATCCTTTAGATTTTCATCAGGAGGGAATCAGACACCAGGCCATTACGGTTCTTCAAACTCCAGGAAACATATATTGAGTCTTCAGATTGTCTCCAGAGATTAAGGGAATCATTCCTACCATTCCCAGTACCTCTCCCTTTTAAAGTCCCTTCTGATCTCTAACTTCCAATCCTTGTACCCTCAGTATGGATCAGTGTTTCAAGGATCATTCACTAGGTTTCTGACCACCTCCTCTGAAAAATTCTGCATCTTAATCCTGCACCTTCTTTGGAATGTAGCTCAGTTGAAGACTTCCATTATTATGCTTGCATATAAAATAAGCCCTCACCCATCCCCTCTAAACCAGTAACAAACTGCACTAAACTTCCCACAGCTTGTGGAGTGAATTCAGATTCTGCGTCCTGGTACTGAGTGCCCCAAGCAAGGGGTCTCTTTCCTCACTTCTCATCTATCCAGTAACATCCTTCTACCCACTTCACTCCAGCCTAGTCGGGCTGATTTTCTTCTCCTCATACCAATAGGGTTTCTGTTTCCTTTCAGTACTGTCTGCAAACCTCCATGTCTTTCAACATCTACCTTATTTCCCTCAGAAACTTGCCCTGGGTAATTCTACCTTTTTAGTTGATCACATCAGTAGTTTCAGTTTAGTAATCCTTGCCTCCCACGTGCAAAATACTGTACTTAACTTTTCCTGACCTTATCCTCCATTCATTGTGTCTATCAATCTTGGTTTCTTGGTGTTTTTGTTATTGTTATTATGCCATTTGTTGCTTAGATTCATCCCAGCAACCTTTATTGAGCTCCTGCTGCGAACATAATGTAGTACAAATGACTGATGACCAAAGAGATGTTAAACGTGGCCGAGTTCTCAAAAAGCATGCAAATTGTCTCTGCTTTCCTTAATAACCTTTAAATAGTTTCTGCAGATCCAAGTTTGCTGAGATCATGGAGACTTTTCCTTTCCCTATATAGTAATTCCTGCCTGCCTTTCTCATCAAGGACACTGCATGCATAATGGCCTTGGATAACTGTTGGTTAATGCCTAAGCCACCTAACTGGGTGAACCCAGACCGAGGGCTAGCAGATACTCAGCATAATAGTGTGGTTGGTTTTCAACGTATTTCTTAATTGTAAAACACCACAGAATTTAGTCTAATGTTTAGTCTAATTTCCAACATCATAGTTTTTTTTTCTCTTCCTTATGCTGAATTTAACCCACAGACCTCAGTTTGGAATTTGAAAGGATAACTTTGGGGGTGCCTGGGTAGCTCAGTTGGTTAAGTATCCCACTTTGTCTGTGGTCATGATCTCACTGCTCATAAGTTCAAACCGCATATTGGGTTCTGCACTGACAGTTGGGAGCCTGAAACCTGCTTTGGATTCTGTGTCCCCTCTCTCTCTGCCCCTCCCCCACTCACTCTCTCTGTCTCCAAAAACATATAAACATTAAAAAATTTTTAAATAATTTAAGAAAGTATAACTTTGAATACAAAAGTATGGTGAGGAATAAAGTCTCTGGCAAATAGCTTAGGACTAATGAAAGATGGCTACAAATTTTTTAATTACTCCTTTCATTGTAAAGTGAAGTTTATGATGAGGACAGGCTATATATATAATTTGTGGGACCCAGTGTAAAATGAAAATGTGATGCCCTTTGTTCAAAACTTATAAAGAATCTCAAGAAGGCAACAGAGCATTAAACCACGAGCACAGGGCCCTTTTGCGTTGAGCACTTGGGCTTCCTCACGGGTTGCACATCCATGACTCCAGCCTGTTTATGACTCCTCCCTTTGAATTTGGTTGGGCCCTCTGACTGCTTTAACCAGTAGACTACGGCAGAAATGATACTGTGCCAGTTTCTGAGTCCAGGACTTACGAGATGGCAGCTTCCACTTCCTGTGTCTTGGAACAGTCTGTCTGGGAGACTTCAGCCACTATGTAAGGAAACCTGCCACCTCACGTGAGACTGCCAGACTGGAAAGGTTATGTGTGGACACTCCAGGCAACAATCATGGAAACTGAGGCCATCTTGGACTCTCCGGACCAGCCTATTTGCTAGCTGGATACCACTAAGTAACTTTAGTTAACACCACAGGGAGAACAGAAGAATCACTCAGATGATCTCTACCCAAATTCCTGACCCAACAAAACCATGAGGTATAATAAAATTGTTGTTAGTTTAAGCCACTGAATTTAGGGTAGTTTCTTCTCATATCTGGGACAAAAATGTTGCCACATTTGGTCAAAGGAGCTTGTAAAACTAATGCTACCACCTTTTTAAAAAATGCGATTTGTAGAATAAATAGCATTTGTGGCGGTTAGTGTGTATTTGGTTCTCAGACTATGAATTTCAGACACTTGTTAAAAGTTAAGATCCACCGAATTCTAATTTCTGAGACTGAGCTTGCAAATTTGCATGTTTCATTAGCTCTCAGATGACACATATGCACTTTAAGATCTCAGAAGCAGTGAAATTGCATAAAAATTGTGGCTAGGGGTGACCTAATTCCTTGCTACTCAGAGTGTGGTCTAGGGACAGCAGCAGCAGCATCACTTAAAGCTTGTTAGGAGCCAGAGTCTCTGGTGCCATCACAGATGTACTGAATCACGTTCTGCGGAGTAAGAAGATCCCCAGGTGATTCATAGATACTTTAACATTTGAGACACACTACTGTAGAACAATGATTCTTAACATTGGTTGCACATCACAGTCATTTGGAGAACTTAAAATACTGCTGCCGGGGCGTCTCCTAAGAACAATTAGATCAAAGTCTCCAGGGGTGGGCATCTGGCCATCATTATTTTTGAAAAGCTCCTCAGAGGATTTTAATCAGCCGTCAAGGGGGAAAACCAATGGCTTCATCCCCCACTGTCTTATTATTTCCAACATGTGTGCAATCCCCCTTGGTAACCATCTTGGCATATGTTTGCACGCATCCAGCTTCCTATTGAAGCCTTCTTTCCTTTAATCTCAGTTCATGAGTGCACATATGATCTTGACCATGTTAATAGTATTGTGCTTCACTTTTAGAAATAGTCATGGCATCACAAACGGTCACTATGTCCCCCTCAAAAATCTGATTGGAAATGCTGCATGGCGTAATGGTGCTTGGAGAGAAAGCAATGTTATAGAAGGAAGGGATTCTAATTTTCATTAAAACTGCCAATCTTCAGGACACCTCAGTGGCTCAGTCAGTTGAGCATCTGACTTTGGCTAGAGTCATGATCTCACAGTTTGTGAGTTCAAGCCCCAGGTCAGGCTCTGTGCTGACAGCTTAGGGTCTGGAGCCTGCTCCAGATTCTCGCTCTCGCTCGCTCTCTCTCTCTCTCTCTCTCTCTCTCTCTCTCTCTGCCCCTCCCTGACTCATGTTGTCTTTCAATAATAAATACATGTTAAAAAAATTATAAAGAAAAAACTGCCAATCTTCTCCCAGGCCATTTAGTCCCGCTCTTATAACAAATGAATTCTGATTCCTAAAGTCCCTTGCTATAAAGTCTATATGTATGACTCTGATTTCAGAAATTGATAAACAATGGGGAACATCTCATCTGATTAAGCATGTGTGATTTAACATATATACCATTAGGGGGCAGTATAACTCAGGAAAAGTTTGGCCGATAATTTGTATATATAAAAAAGAATCCTCCTATGAAAATAACATTTTATTTTTTTATTATTTACTTATTTATTTTGAAGATAGCATTTTAAAGAATTCAGTCCAAGTGTTGTTTTCAGTTGTGATCATCTACATTGCCTTACTTAATTCCCATCACAATTAATCCCACTTATTTGGAAATTAATCCTAAAACAGACGAGAGCATGGTTTGGCAAAATTTTTTCTATAAAGGACCAAACGGTAAATATTTTACTCTCTGTGGGCCATTTGATCCCTGTTTCAATTACTCAACTGCCATTATGGCATGAAAACAGCCATACACAGACCTAAGAGAATGGGCATGTCTGCATTCCAATTCCACCTGGTTCACAAAAACAGATGGCAGGGCACATTTGACTTGAGGGCTGTAGTTTGCTGACCCCAGAACTAGAGGGGCGATTTTCAAACCCGGATAATTATCAGAAGTATCTCGGGATCTTGTTAAAAATGTGGAGTCCTGAACCCCACATCAAATCTACTGAATCAAAATATCTGTGGAACAGGCCATGTAATCTACATTTTTTAAGTCCCATGTGACCCTGCAGCAAATACTAATGTAACCATTAGGCCAAAATAAAGTTAACTGCCTTTTTTGGGGAGAGTTTTAAGGTCCTCCTTAGCATTTTATAATATTTTTAGTATCTGAATACCTCTGTTGTAAAAGATACAAATATAGAGTTTAGGCTTAGATTATCTGACAGGTACAGTCAAAATGCATCAGTGAAGATCTCATTTCTATGTAAATGCTTGCATTGTGCCCATGGTTTGGGGGTTATTTTGTACCACAGCACATGTCAGCCCATCCTGACAGGTAGAGGGTCAGACTGAATTAGTTTGAACAGGGAAGGGGAGGAGACTGAAGAAAATGGAAAAAGGAGAAAGAAGAGTTTAGTGAGATGGTGGAATGTTGTGCAGGATCTCCCCAAAACATCCTAAATTTTCAATAAATTTACAAAAATGTTTGCTGTGATTGAATTTTTATTTTTACTTTATTTTTTTAATGTTTATTTATCTTAGAGAGACAGACAGACAGACAGCCAGAGTGTGAACAGGGGAGGGGCAGAGAGAGGGAGACATGGAATCCAAAGCAGCACAGAGCCAGACACGGGGCTTGAACTCACAAACTACGAGATCATGACCTGAGCCTAAGTTGGAGGCTTAACTGACTGAGCCACCCAGACACCCCTGATTGTTTCTTAAAAAGAGATTGGGGAAGGGGAGGAGTACAAAGGTGAAACAAAGGCAACTGAGATGTAGTGGGCAGGGAAGTTGGGTAAGAATATTTTATGTATGGAGTATCCATTCTTCATGATGTGTGTTCTCTGAAGATAGGGTTGCCCTGGGCTTTTTACCTTGGACTAAGTAAATATACAGGTATGTAGAAAGACATGCTCTAAAAATAGTTGCAAGGGGTTTTCTTAAGAATATGATAGCAAATATACTTACTAGTGGTCCTAAACCAGACCACACATTTTGGACACTTTTTTTTTTTGCAAATAAAGCAGTTCCATTTTTCCAGAGCAGAAGCAGCCTTGCAGGTGCAGGAAGCCATTTATTTCTTGCTTGCTGAAAAATGTGCCTTTGTTTCTCAAGTTCAGAGTTGTTCTTACCCCTCCTTCCACTCACATTCAGCTCTAAAGTTGAATATAACCTTTTTTTTTTTTTTGAAGTTGATAAAACCTTATTTTTTTAATGGAACCACCCATTTCGAATCTGGCAGCCAATGTCCACTTCAGACTGTCATTAGTGACTGTCACTTCTTACCCACACCCATGACCCACGTGGCAGGAAGCAGGCAAGGAGCCAGATTTAATCAGCTCCCACAAAGGAGAAATGAAGTGTTTTCTGTACTGTGTAAATCTGAAAAAGGATGTACCTTTTCTGACTTAAATCAGACGCTGAGGAGAGTCAGCTGAGATCTATAGTTGTAAGAAGTATGTGGATGAAAACAGCAGGTTTTAACTTTCAGAGTTTAAAATATAGAAGAGTTTATCTTTTATATGAGATTTATTCATGGTTATAAAATTTTACTAACTCATAATACTGATGGGAGTGTTTGTATTTGAGTGATAGCCTCAATCTATAAGTGAGTTGTGTTCCAGTGATTAATAATCTGATATTTAGAATTTGAAGCATTTTTTTTCTCAAGAGATAACATTAGACAAGGTGGTTATTGTTTCATCTTAGCAGACAGAATACCATTTATGATAAGTGCAGAATAAAAATAATTCAGATGCCATTGTAACATGTATTCTGTAGAGCCATGCTTTCAGCATAGTAGCTCAGATTATCTAAGAATACATCCATCTTTGCATTGTGAAATCTTAGATGTCACCTCTGCTCATATTTGTGGCCTGATGGTCGCCATGAAGAAGATAACTACAGAAAGAAATAATAAAGAGTAGAGTGGAAATAAATGAAATGGAGTGGAAAAACAATAGAAAAGATCACCAAAATGAATGGCTGTCTGGTGTTTGAAAAGATAAATAACATTGAGAAACCTTTAGCTGGACTTGAGAAAAAAGGAAGACTCAAAGAAAACATAGAGAAACAGCCCTTTGACGTTGGTCTTGGAAGTGATTTTTTTGGATGCGACACCAAAATCACAAGCAACAAAATAAAAAATAAACAAAATGGCAAGCATCAAATTAAAAAGCTCTGTACAATAAAAACAAAACAAAACAAAACCAACAAAATGAAAAGGCAAACAGGGGCCTGGGTGACTCAGTCAGTTAAGCATCTGACTCTTGATTTTGGCTCAGACCGTCATCTCAGTTTGTGAGATTAGCCCTGAGTTGGGCTCTGCACTGCTCGCTCTCTCGCTCTCTCTCCCTCTTTCCTTCTCTCCCTCTCTCCCTCTCCTCCCCTCACTTGTGCATGCTCTTTCTCTCTCAAATATATAAATAAACACCCAAGGGAATGAGAGAAAATATTTACAAACTGTATGTCTGATAAGGGGTTAGTATCCAGAATATATAAGGAACTAAATATATGTACATGGAACTTATACAAGTCAATAGCAAAAGAATCAAATAATCCTCTTTTAAAATGGGCAAAGGACCTGAATGAGTCATTTTCTAATAACATACAAATGGTCAATAGGTACACCAAAAAATATTCAATACCACCAGTCACAGAGACATGCAATGAGCTATCACCTCATACTTGTTAGAATAGCTGTTACCATGAAGATAAGAGGTAATAGGTATTGGCAAAGGTAGGGAGAAAAGGGAAACCTTTTACCCCACTGTTGGTGGCACTATGGAAAATGGTATGGAGTTTCCTCAAAAAATTAATGTAAGTACCAGCAATCCCACTTGTGGGTATATATCTGCCACGAAATGAAATCACCATCTTGAAGAAATATTCTGCACCTTGTGTTCCTTGCAGTGTTATTCGTAATAGCCACAACAACCTAAATGGATGGATGCTGATGGATGAATGAATAAAGAAGCTGGTGCACATACACAGTGGAAGACTATGCAGCCTTAAAAAGGAAGTCCTGCCACTTATGACAACACAGACGAACCTGAGGGCATTATACTATGTGAAATAACCTAGACACAGAAAGACAAATACTGCATAATCTCATATGTGGAATCTAAAAAAGTTGCATTCATAGAAGCAGAGAGTAGAATGGTGGCTATAAGGGGTAGGGAGGGAGAGATATTGGTCAACAGGAACAAACTGTCAGTTATAAGATGAGTAAATTCTGGGGATCTGATGTATAGCATGTAGAGCACTGTGACTCTGGTTAAGAATATTGTATGTTTGAAATTTTCTAAGAGAGCAGATTTAATTGTTCTTACCATACACACAAAAATGGTAACTACCTGAGGTAATGGGTGTGTTAACTAACCTTCTTGTAGTAGTCATTTCACAATATATACATATATCAAATCATCACATTGTACACCTTAAACTTACACAGTTGTCAGTTATATTTCAATAAATCTGGGGTGGGGGAGAGATTCCTCTATATACTCATCCACATAACTAGAGAAAAAAGAAAAAAAAAGATAATTTCTAAGTATCAGAAGGATAACAATTTGGAGAAGCTGAAGCTCCCTACAGTGAGAGTATAAATTAACATAAGCACTTAGGGAAATTGTTCATAGTATCTCTTAAAACTGCATATACTACCTATCCTAGTCCAAAGCATAATCCTTACAGAAATGCACCAAAGCCACGTTCAAGAATGTGAAGAGAATAATTACTCATGACTATCCAAGTTCCCATCAACTGTAAAATGGACAAATATATGGTGGTATATGGTCACAAAGAATACTACCCAATAATGAAATGAATTCTGTCAATGGCAGTAACATGGTTACATTCCTCAAATGTTGGAAAAAAGAAGCAGACACAAAAGAGATGATGTTTAATGATGTCATTTATAGTACGTTCCAAAGCAGGCAAAAGTAGTTGACGATGAGAGGGTACAGTAGTTTCCTTTGGTGAGAGAGAGAGACCGACAGACAGGCAGACAGACTGCAGGCTTCTCCGATGCTGGTTCTGTTCTATCGTCAATCTTTTCTTTGACCTGGGAGGCAATAACATGAGTTACTCACTTTATAAAAGTTAGCCAAGATTTACACTTAAGATTTGTGTACCATTCTGTATATCTTCTATATTGTAATAAAGAAAATTCACTCTTAAAAAGAAAAAAGAGGCCACCTACAGCCACAGATCAATGTGGGCACATTGTGTTGGTCTGAAACAGATGCTCCAGCAGGGAGGGGACCTGGAAGAGGGGAGAGGGAACAAGTTGTTCTATAGTTTCCATTGTTTACATTCTAGCAAGATCGTGTGCAAATTATTTAACTTCTCACACTTTCATTTCCTCATACGAAAATGAAGATGATATGGGGCGCCTGGGTGGCTCAGTTGGTTAAATGTCTGAGTTTGGCTCCGGTCATGATCTCCTGGTCTGAGGGTTTGAGCCCTGCATCAAGCTTTATGCTGACAGCTCAGAACCTGGAGCCTGCTTTGGATTCTGTGTCTCACTTTCTCTGCCCCTTCCTGCTTGTGCTCTGTGTCCCTTGCTCTCAAAAATAAATCAACATAATTTTTTTTTGAAAATGAATATGATAGAAATTCACTTCATAGCAGCTGTGGACAGCCAAGTAAGTAGTCTAGAAGTGTTGGAATAGATTATATTTTGTACATCAGAGATCCAGAAACACACTACCTAATTTATCTTAATTCTATTGTCTAAGTAACTTAGTAGGGTTGCCCTAAAGGAAATTTGGCAAACCTGACGATATATTTCGTTCTCTGAAGGCTTTTGGATTGACAGACCAAGACTTGGGCTCTCTGTGACAGAGGAAACACTGGCATGTGTGCATCCTTACACACACATCACCACTGTACTAAAAACAGTATCTCTTGACTGCTTTTGTGGCTGTTCTATTTTGAGCCAATCAAATCATTCCAAGAAGATAGTCTGTTAGATTTTGAGGTCAAGAAGCAGGAAATGCCAGACTTCTTTTCAGCAACATCTGAGTTGCCTTCCATATACCAGTTTTTCAGATGACATCAGATTTACAAATCAAATTGAACCAAACCAAACCAAAATCCATAAAACACATTCTCCTGAAGATGGCAGAAAGTGTTGTTTTTCATGGTAGAGGAAACAAACCAGAAGAGAATACAATTTTGGTCTTGACACATCATTATCTGGTAGCACAAAATTACAGGGAATAGCAAATAAGGAATAGTTTGCCTAATCGTTTTTAATTACCTGTAATTAATGTTTTCTCCACTCCCATTGGACTCACGGAGTTTCCCCAAAACTGCATTTTAGGCTTTCCTTCCACTGTATTTGGGTTTTGAGGGGCCCCATCTTCAGCTACAAGGTCAGCTGCATTCTGTGTACAAGTGACATTTAAATCCACCCTCCCACCCTTGAACTCCTCTCTGTCCATTTTTGCATAACCTCTTGTCAAGTGTACTTCCGCAGAATGCTTATTTGCAATTCAAATTGTACCTGGGGAAAGCCCATCTTCTAATCTTTTCCAGCGAAGGGTAGTAGCCACAGTCTTTTATTCTTACACCAGTTAATCTTCAAATCAGGCAATTCAGTAACATTTGTGACCTACCAGTAAGGTCTCACCACCTTCACAAAGCCAGTTATGCAAATTTACATGATTCTCAGTCACTAGGAAGTTTCCAGAAATTCAGGTTCACTGCCCTTGCCTTACCCTACGCATCCTACAGGTTAATTTTGATCCTTGGTGGTTATCCATAATTTCCCTTTAGAATAGTTTAAAAATACCACATAAGAAGAAACTTCAGATTCACATAAAATCCATTCTTGTCTTTCTCCAGTATATACTGTTCATTACTTAGGATTCTTCACTTTTTCATTAGAGGATTTTAGATTTTTGTGGCATCTTTTTCATCTTTGTAGTTTTAGAGCCATAATAATATTGCGCAGAATAATGGAGCTATGTTTTCACCATAGTACTCCCTCTAGCATTAGTCTTTTCCAGTTAATCCCTGAGACTTTCCCAAGCTTTGGCTTAGTGAAAGGAATAATAGGAGCTAGTGAGCCATGCCATTTTCTAGCAGTGTGACTTTTGACAAGTTACTTTACCTCTCTGAACCTTTTTTCTGTTAGTCTTTATGTTTTTATCTTAATAATACAATGAAGTTGCTTCATAGACTGGCTATAAGAATTAAATTTGGTTTTACAGTGGTAACCAAGCTTTATCTAGCATGCTCCCTTGCTCAGTCAGTGGTAGCTCCTTTCTCCTTCACCTCTTCACCTCCCTTGCATCTGGGAATTAAATGAACCAATTTCCGAAAAGAATTAAAGTGCTGAAGTTCAGACAGAAGTAGGTTCTGACATATGCATCATTAATAAAAAACAACAAACATGTAATTGTCACTTCTGTGCAGTTCATTTATAGAGAAGACATAGCTATGTGGAATACCACCCAAACACCATAAATACGAAAGGAGGAAAGGGGCATCCCCAAAAGTCCTTGCACTTTCCATGGCCAACATTCACCTGACTCATAGAAAAGCATCTAAAGTCTCTATGAAGATCCTATGTATTATTATGTTGGATATTGATTTCCAATTTTATTTTGTTTTATTTTACTATTTATTTTTTTTAAATTCACATCCAAGCTAGTTAGCATATAGTACAATGATGATTTCAGGAGAAGATTCTAGTGATTCATCCCCTGTGTACACCATGTAGTGTTCATCCCAACAAGTGTCTTCCTTAGTGCTTCTTACCCATTTAGCCTGTCCCCCCACCCACAACCTCTCCAGCAACCCTCTGCCTTTTCTCTATATTTAAGAGTCTCTTATGTTTCATCCCCCTCCCTGTTTTTATATTATTTTTGCTTCCCTTCCCTTATGTTCATCTGTTTTTATCTTAAATTCCACATATGATGAAGTCATATGATACTGGTTTCTGTCTGACTAATTTCACTTAGTGTAATACCCTCTAGTTTCATCCATGTTGTTGAAAATGGATATAAGATTTCATTCTTCTTGATTGCCAAGTGATAATCCATTGTATATATAACCATATCTTCTTTATCCATTCATCTGTCAAAGGACATATGGGCTCTTTCCATACTTTGGCTATTGTCAATAGTGCTGCTATAAACACAGGGGTGCATATGCCCTTCAAAACACCACACCTGTATCCTTCGGATAAATACCTAGTAGTGCAATTGCTGGGTCATAGTTCTATTTTTAACTGTTTGAGGAACCTCCATAATGTTTTCCAGAGGGGCTGCACCAGTTTGCATTCCCACCAGTACTGCAAAAGAGATCCTCTTCCTCCGCATCCTTGCCAACATCTGTTGCCTGAGTTGTTCATTTTAGCTATTCTGACTGGTGTGAGGTGGTGTCTCTGTGTGGTTTTAATTTGTATTTCCCTGATGATGAGTGATGTTGAGCAGTTTTTCCTGTGTCTATAAGCCATCTGGATGTCTTCTTTGGAAGAGAGTCTATTCATATCCTTTGCCCATTTCTCTACTGGATTGTTTGTTTTGTGGTGTTGAGTTTGATAAGTTTGATAAGATTTTGGATACTAACCCTTTATCTGATATGTCATTTGCAGATTTCTTCTCCCATTCTGTTGGTTGCCATATTCATTTTTGCTGATTGTTTCCTTCTCTGTGCAGAAGCTTTTTATTTTGATGAGGTCCCAATAGTTCGTTTTTGCTTATGTTTCCCTTGCCTCTGGAGACATGTTGAGTAAGAAATTGCTGTGGTCAAGGTCAAATAGGTTGTTGCCTGCTTTATCCTCTAAAATTTTGATGGCTTCCTGTCTTACATTTAGCTCTTTCATCCATTTTGAGTTTATTTTTGTGTACGGTGTAAGAAAGTGGTCCAGGTTCATTTTTCTGCATATCACTGTCCAGTTTTCTCACACCATTTGCTGAAGAGACCGTCTTTATTCCATTGGATGTTCTTTCCTGCTTTGTCAAAGATTAGTTGGCTATACATTTTTGGGTCCATTTCTGGGTTCTCTCTTCTGTTCCGTTAATCTATGTGTCTTTCTTGTGCCAGTACCATACTGTCTTGATGATTACAGCTTTGTAATTTTCTTTTTAAAATTTTTCAAATGTTTTTTATTTATTTTTGGGAGACAGAGAGAGACAGCATGAGCAGGGGAGGGTCAGAGAGAGCGGGAGATACAGAATCTGAAAATAAGCTCCAGGCTCTGAGCTAGCTGTCAGCACAGAGCCCAACACAGGGCTCAAACCCACAAATTGTGAGATCATGACCTGAGCCAATGTCGGACGCTTTAACCGACTGAGCCACCCAGGCGCTCCTGTAATTTTCTTTTTAAGGATTACTTTGGCTATTTAGATCTTTTCTGGTTCCACACATATTTTAGGATTAAAAAAAATTTTTTTAATGTTTTATTTATTTTTGATACAGAGAGAGACAGAGCATGAGAGGGGGAGGGGTAGAGAGAGGAGACTCAGAACCGGAAGCAGGCTCCAGGCTCTGAGCTAGCTGTCAGCACAGAGCCTGATGCGGGCTCGAACCCACAAACGTGAGATCTGACCTGAGCCGAAGTCGGAGGCTTAACCAACTGAGCCACCCAGGCACCCCGGATTTTTTTTGTTATAGCTCAGTGAAGAACACTGGTGTTATTTTTATATGAATTTCATTGAATATGTAGATTTCTTTGGGTAGTAGTCACATTTTTAACAGTATTTGTTCTTCCAATCTGTGAGCATGAAGTGTTTTTCCACTTTTTTGTGTGTCTTCAGTTTCTTTCATAAGCTTTCTATAGCTTTCAGTGTATAGACTTTTCACCTCTTTGGTTAGGTTTATTCCTAGGTATTTTATGGTTTTGGTGCAATCATAAATGGGATCAATTCATTGATTTCTCTTTCTGATGCTTCATTATTGGTGTATAGAAGTGCAACTGATTTCTGTACATTGGTTTTATCTCCTGAGACTTTGCTAAATTCATGGATCAGTTCTAGCAGTTTTTTTGGTGGAGACTTTGGGTTTTCCACATGGAGTATTATGTCATCTGTGAAGAGTGAAAGTTTGACTTCCTCCTTACCGATTTGGATGCCTTTTATTTCTTTGCACTGTCTGGTTGCTGAGGCTAGGACTTCCACCACTATATTGAATAACAGTTGTGAGAGTGGACATCCCTGTTGTCTTCCTGAAGTTAAGGGGAAAGCTCTCAGTTTTCACCCATTGATGAAGATATTGACAGTGGGTCTTTCATACATGGCTTTATAATCTTGAGGTATGATCCTTCTACCCCTACTTTCTTAGGGTTTTTAATCAAGAAAGAAAGAATGCTATATTTTGTCAAATGCCTTCTCTGCATCTCTCAGGAGGATCATGTGGGTTTTATCCTTTCTTTTATTAATGTGATGTATCACATCAGTTGACTTATGGATATTGACAGCTCTGCATCCCCGCCCACTAGATTGTGGTGAATAATTCTTTTAATGTATTGTTGGATCTGGTTTGTTAGTTTCTTGTTGGGAATTTGTGCATCCATTCTCATCAGGGGAATTGGCCTGTAGTTTTCCTTTTTAGTGGAGTCTTTATTTGATTTTAGAATCAAGGTAATGCTGGCCTCACAGAATGAGTTTGGAAGTTTTCCTTCCATTGCTATTTTTTGGAACAGCTTAAAATTTTTTTTAACATTTATTCGTTTTTGAGACAGAGAGCATGAGTGGGGGAATGGTAGAGAGAGAGGGAGACACAGCATCCAAAGCAGGCTCTGGGCTCTGAGCTGTCAGCACAGAGCTAGACGTGAGAATCAAACCCACAAACCGCGAGATCATGACCTGAGCTGAAGTCAGGCACTTAACCAACTGAGCCACCCAAGCACCCTGGAACAGCTTTAAAAGAATAGCTGTTAACTCTTCTTTTAATGTTTGGTAGAGGGGCACCTGAGTGGCTCAGTCGGTTAAGCGTCCAACTTTGGCTCAGTCATGATCTCATGGTTTGTGAGTTTGAGGCTCACATCGGGCTCTGTGCTGACAGCTCAGAGCCTGGAGCCTGCTTTGGATTCTGTGTCTCTCCTCTCTGTTCCTCTCCTGCTCACTCTCTCTCTTTCTCAAAAATAAGTAAATATTTAAATTTTTTTTTTTAATAAATGGTAGAATTCCCCTGGAAAGCCATCCAGCCCTGGACTCTTGTTTGTTGGGAGATTTTTTATTACTGATTCAATTTCTTTACTGGCTATGGGTCTGTTCAAATTTTATATTTCTTCTCGTTTCAGTTTTGGTAGTATATATGTTTCTAGGAATTTTTCCATTTCTTCCAGATTACCCAATTTATTGGCATATAATTATTTGCTCATAATGTTCTCTTATTGTTTGTATTCTGCAGTGTTGTTTGTGATCACTTCTCTTTCATTCTTGATTTTATTTAGTTGGGTCCTTTCCTTTTTCTTTTTGATCAATCTGGCTAGAGGTTTATCAGTTTTGTTACTTCTTTCAAAGAACTAGCTCCTGGTTTCATTGATCTGTTCTGTTTTTCTTGATTTTGATAGCATTGCTTTCTGCTCTAATCTTTATTATCTTCCCACCTTCTTCTTTTGGGTTTTATTTGCTGTTATTTTTCCAGGTCTTTAAGGTGTAAGGTTAGGTTGTATATTTCAGACTTTTCTTCCTTCTTTAAGAAGGCCTGGATTGCTATATACTTCCCTCTTATGACAACCTTTGTTGCATCCCAGAAGTTTTGGGCTGTCGTATTTTCATTTTCATTGGCTTCCTATACTTTTTAATTTCCTCTTGAATTTCTTGGTTAACCCATTCATTCTTTAGTAGGATGTTCTTTAATCTTTAATTATTTGTCATCTCTCCATATTATTTCTTGTGGTTGATTTTGAGTTTTATAGTGTTGTGGTCTGAAAATATGCAAGGTATCATCTTGATCTTTTTGTACTTGTTGAGGGCTAATTTGTGTCCCAGGATTGATCTATTCTGGAGAATGTTCCATATACACTAGAGAAGAATGTGCATTCTGCCTCTTTAGGATGAAATGTTCTGAATATATTTGTTAAGTCTATTTGGTCCAGTGTGTCACTCAAAGCCATTGTTTCCTGGTCAATTTTCTACTTAGAACATCTATCCATTGCTGTACATCGGGTATAGAAGTCCTCTACTACTATGGTATTATTATCAATGAGTTTCCTTATGCTTGTGATTGATGCTTTCACATTGCGGTGAATATTTACAATTGTTAGCTCTTTTGATGGCTAGACCCCATAATTATAACATAATACCTTTCTTCATCTTTTGTTACAGTCTTTATTTTAAAATCTAGTTGTCTGATAGAAGTATGGCTACATCAGCTTTCTTTTGGTGACCATTAGCATGATAGATAGTTCTTCATCCCCTTACTTTTAATCTGTAGGTGTCTTTAGGTCAAAAATGGGTCTTTTGTAAGCAGCATAGAGATGGGTCTTGTTTTCTTAACCATTCTGATATACTACTTTTTTTTACTGGAGTGTTTAGTCCCTTGACATTTAGAGTAAGTACAGAAAGATATGAATTTAGTGCAATTTTGTTACCTGTAGAGTTGGAGTTTCTGGTGATGTTCTCTGGTCCTTTTCAGTCTTTGTTAGTTTTGGTCTCTTGTTTTGTTGTGTCTTTTCTCCACTCAGAGTCCCCCTTAAAATTTCTTGCAGGTTTGGTTTGGTGGACATGAACTCCTTTAGTTTTTGTTTGTCTGGGAAACTATTTATCTCTCCTTGTATTTTGAATGACAGCCTTGCTGGATAAAGAATTCTTGGCTGCATATTTTTCTGATTCAGCACATTGAATATATCCTGTCGCTCCTTTTTGGCCTGCCAAGTTTCTGTGGATAGGTCTGCTAATAACATGATCTGTCTTCCTTAATAGGTTAAGGACTTTTTTCCCCCTTGCTTCTTTCATAATTCTTTCCTTGTCAATGTATTTTGTGAATTTGAATATAATAGGCCAGTGTTTGTTGAATCTAGTGGGATGGTCAGTCTTGGCTGAATCTAATGGAAATTATCTATGCTTCTTGGATTTTGATGTCCGTGGTCTTTCCCAGCTTAGGAAAGTTTTCTGCTATAATTTGCTCACATAAGCCTCTAACTTTTTTTCTCTCTTTTCATCTTCTGGGACTCTTATCATTTGTATGTTATTACTTTTTAATAAATCATGAATTCTCTATGTCTTGTATCATGCTCTTTTGCCTCTTTTTTTTTGATTCATTCAAAAGGTACTAAAAATTTATGAATTAGGAAAAATGTGTAATAAAATAGAATAAAAGGAAATAAAGTGAAATAGAATAAAAAAATTTTTTAAACATAGTAAAAAATTTTACAAAAAGAAATAACAATTTAAAGAAAGAAGAAAAAAAACCAAATAGTTACACCAGCAAACAAAATGAAACCTGAGTGAAGTTACATCCAGTTTCCCTTAGAACTCAAACTATGAAGCACTCTAGTCCATACACTAAGCAGGAGAAGAGACTTGTGCTTGTCTTCTAGGGGATGTCCTTGGAGGGTGCAATTGGGTGGGGCTTGGTGTAACGGCCTGAGTTCTCCAGTAGGTGGCGCCGCTTAGCTTACTGAGGTGGATCAGTGTGGCACACATGGGTGTGCACATGTATGCGTGTGTACAGGAGAGGTGGAAATGGCTTCTCCCAGCTTCCTAGTCTCTGGCACAGGAACTTTGCACTCTCACCAACCCACAATCAAGCACCCCTCCTTTGTCTCAGGCTTCTGTCTACTCTCTGCCTCTACTCTGTGTCCATGCCATTGGCCTGCCAGTAGGCACCTTCCTCCAGAGTTTCATCTCAGATGGGGCTGTGCTTCAAAACCCCTCCCTTCAGAGAACCCTGTGGCTTGGACCCATGCCAACCCTTTGGTGGAGGGTCTCACTGAGCAGCGGTGGGGTGCCAGCTTGTCCCAGAAAGCATTCATGTGATTGCACAGTGGCAGAGGTTCAGAGATTATGGCAAATCAACACACGATGCTAAGTTTCACCATACTCTGGTGTCTTAGTCCCAATACCAGCAAAATGTGGGTTCTCTCTGGGGTCCGCTGGGACCTTTGCCTGTGTGGAGGCTGTATGGCCTCTACCAAATACTCTCCAAACAGGGGATCACCTTCTCCCCGTGTGGCACACAGACACCACCGATCCTGCTGCCTACCTCAGGTGATTCACCCTGCCACCCCACCAGAACACCACCAGGCACTGAGCTCCAGGACATCTGACCCTGTGCTCTACTGTTTATAGAATCCTAATGGTATTGAAACCCTCTCTCATTTCTGTCAGTGTTTTGGGGGAACAGATTTCTTGTTCAGTCTCATATGATGTTTTCACTCCTTTTCTTTCTCTCCAACTATTTTCAAGGGAGTGCTTTTCCTTTCACTCTCCCAGTAGACCACACTCTCACCCCATTTTCTCTGCCTTCTCTGTAAAAATAGCTCCCTACTCTCCACGGCTTTTCTCTCCCTCAGTTCACCTCTCTGTAGTGCGTACCTGCTGAGTTCTGTGGCTCAAGTTATGCAGATTGTTGTGTTAATCCTCCAATCTATTTCCCAGGTGTGCAAAATGGATTGGAGCTGATCTAGCTGCATTACAGGGATGAGACAAACAGAGCTTATATGCTGCTCTGCCGTGCTGTCTACGCCCCCTTGTAGTCCCTGAGAGCATTGCAGGGTGGTATAATAATCAGTGTCCACAACGGTTCCCTCATTGTCAGTAAAATCATATATTATGTTGGTTTTTGTTAGTTTAAGTACACTGGAAAGTGTGTAATAATTTTTTAAAAATTTCTGTGCTAAGGAGTTAATATATCTTCTTAAAAAATATATTGGTGGCCCTTCATCAAGAAATTTCAATTATCTTGAAATTTTTTTTCATGTTATAATAGTAACAACATTTTAGGTTGAGCCTAGGTGGCTCAGTTGGTTAAGACTCTGACTTTAGCTCAGGTCATGATCTCATGGTTCATGGGTTCAAGCCCTGTTTCAACCTCTGTGGTGACAGCTCAGAACCTGGAGCCTGCTTTGGATTCTGTGTCTCCCTCTCTGCTTCTCCCCTGCTCATGCGCATGCTCTCTCTCTCTCTCTCTCTCTCTCAACATAAATAATACTTATAAAAATAATACCAACATTTAATTTTATTGTTTTGTGTTTTTCTTCTTCTTAACTAACATTTTTTATTTATTTTTTTTAATGTTTTAATTTATTTTTTATAAATTTGTTACTTTTTAAAATATTTATTTTCAGAGAGAGAGTGAGAGCAGGGGAGGGACAGAGAGACAAGGAGAGAGAGAATCCCAAGAAGGCTCCATGCTGTCAGCACAGACCCTGATGTGGGCTGGATCTCACAAACCAAGAGATCATGACCTGAGCTGAAACCAAGAGCTGGATGCTCAATTGAGTGAGCCACCCAGGTGCCCCCTTTATTTATTTACTTTGAGAGAGAGAAAAGGAGAGAGAGAATGAGCAGGGAAGGGAAAGAGAGCAAGGGAGACAGAGAGAGACAGTGAGAGCGAGAGCGAGAGAGAGAGAGAGAAATTCCAAGCAGGCTCCACACTGATAGAGCAGATCCCCATGTGGGGCTCGAACCCATGAATGGTGAGATCATGACCTGAGCCCAAATCAAGAGTCAGATGCTTAAGTGACTGAACCATTCACCCAGGTGCCCCATTAACCAACATTTTATTTTAAATAACTGTATTCGTGTAATATAAGGAATACACAGTTTGAGAGTTCTACTGATATCTATTTCTTGCTCCACTCTCTCTGAAACTGTTTTTTGATAAGATTTTCATTCTTGGTAAGTGGAAAGATTTAAACATTATTCGTTTGCATAAGCAAAGATCATAGACCCTAATTTTATAATTTTTGGGGGGTGTTTGTGAAGAATTTCTTTATTTTTTTAAAATTTTTTAAATGTTTGTTTATTTTTGAGAGACAGAGACAGATCAAGAGACACAGAATCTGAGGCAGGCTCCAGGCTCTGAGCTGTCAGCACAGAGCCTGACACGGGGCTCAAACTCATGAACCATGAGATAATGACCTGAGTTGAAGTCAGCCGCTCAACCAACTGAGCCACCCAGGCAGCCCTGAAGAATTTAAGATGTTTCCCTATTTAGATCGGACATGTGTCTTGGGTAGCTTGGAGAAATATTCAGGAGATAAGCCTCTTACGAAAATGACAAATTTTCTGAGCTATTTTTTTCCCACCTTAGTGTATTCTCTTTGTGATTCTAAACCGGTGGTTTATTATAAAAGGATATAACTCAAGAATACCCATATGACAGAGATGCAAAAAGCAAGGTAGGTGGGAAGCGATGCAGTTTCTGTGCCTTTGCTAGACACACCACTCTCCCCAAATCTCCACGTGTTCACCAACTCCGAAGCTCCTGATTATTTGAAATTTTATAACTGGAACATCTATGATGTCAGTTAGCTCTATGCATGTCTGTGTGTGTGTGCACATGCATGCATACAAACACATAATTCTCCATAAAATATTTTGTTATAAGGTAATATATTCATGTAAAGACATCTCTGAATTCTATAGGAGGTGGAATTTCTAAGAGTACAAAAAATTTTAATTCTATTATGGCCTCACCAAACGTTGCTGCAGTAAGATCTCGAGAGACAAAACCAAATCTATCAAATACTATTTCCTTGGATTTTGAACAAACATCTTTTGAGTAAAGTAGATCCTTCTTCAATAAAATTTCAGGCTTCCCATCGTCTCCTAAAAAGTGATTTTGTCACTTGTCCCTCTACATTAAATTATACTGAATGTTTCAGCCTCTTAGAGTAAATTGGCTTCCCTAGAACTACCTGTGTTTTTGAAATTTCTTTCCATAGAAGTAATTTTTCTGGGTAATTTTTCTTTAGTAACTTCATAGATTTAAATACAATAGATTCAGAAGCCACATAAAAGTCGACAATATTTTTTCGTCAATACTCATGACTTAATTAAATTTTTTTTCCTCTTAGTTTTCTTTTTTTCCATCAAAATAAACCAAAAACTCATATCCAGCAGATGCTGGAGTTCTACTTCTATTTAAAAGGGGAAATATATACCTATCATACCTTTATTTAGATTAATCAAGTACTATATTTTAAACTTACTCCATCTTTCCATATGAGCTTGTTAGATGTACATTTATGTCTTAATCTTTTAGTGGTCACTCTAAACCTTTCAGCATGTATTGTTGGTTATTAGAGTTTATCATGAAATACAACTTTGACAATACAATGATTTGAAAACTTACACTTCATTTACTCTTCTTCAACTTTTGTGTTTTAGATATACATTTTATTTTTATATTTATTTAAAATCCTCTGAACTATTTTTATTTAGCATTTTTATTCACATTTAGGCTACATTTACCCTTTCTCTTGCTTGCGTTCCTTGCTACATTCTTTTCTTCTGTCTGGGGTCATTTTTATTCACTTAAAAAACTCCCTTTAGTGTTTTCTTTTAGGGAAAGTCTGCTGGTGACAGATTTCTCCATTTTTGTTTGTCTCAAAACATCTTTATTTCATTATCTTTTCTGAAGGATATTTTTATTGATTATATTTTATATAATTTATTGAGTATACTCTATAAGATGATAGGCTGAAAGCTTTTTCTGTCAGCATCTTAAATGTGTCATTCCACTTATTTCTATTTTCATTGCATAGTTTGAGTCAACTATAAGACTCATTGCTGAGCCTTTGAAGATAATGTCCACCCCTGTCTGCCCCACATGGCTGATTTTTTATTTTCCCTTTATTTTTCATTTTCAGCAGTTTGGCTATGATTTTTTTGCATACTGCATGGGATTTTAGAGTTTCTTGAGACTGAATCTTAATGTTGATCATTTTTACAAATTCCCAGTCAGTCATTCTTTGATTCAAATATTGTTTGTTTACCAAATCTCTCTCTCTCTTTCTCTCTCGTTATTCTGGTTCTTTGATTAAATGTATACTTGACCTTTTGACCTTATCTTATATATCTCTTATATGTTTTTTGCATTTTCCATTTTTTAAAATTCTCCTTGTTCTTCAGTCATTCAGACTGAACACTGTTTTAGTGAACACTTTTAATGATCTTCACAAATGATGAATTTAATCTGCCTTTAGAATCATCTATTAAGTCTCATATTTATTCATTTAGTTGCTTATTTATACTAGAATCTTAATTTAATTCTTTCAGGCAGAGTCCAGTCTTTTCATAAAAGGACTCCAAATTGTCATCTATTTTCTTGAACCTATTAGTCTCCTAGAAAACCCACTAGACCAAAAGACTTTAGTAGGAAATAAGTCTCCTGAAGGATGACTTCTGTCCTGACCTATTGAATCTCATTTCTACAAGTGGGAACACTAAACACAAAATAGAAAGTTAAAAAGCAATGAGAATTATATATAACCAAAAGAGAGGATGACCTGCATTTATGACATAAAATGGTTATAGTATTTAAATGCTGAATAAAACTTTAGTGATAATGTCAGCAAAACACCCCATAGTGCCTAATGTCTTGCATCTAATGAACATTCAGTAAGTCTGTATAATAAATGTATTCTCTGGATGAGTACATCAAACCCAGATCACCTGCCCAGGAAATGTTATACAAGCATGGCTAAAATGGAGCCATGTCAGGAGAATGTAACAGAATTGTCATCCATATAAAGTATCTTCTGTTGTCACATGTTTCTTTGTTTATTAGACTTTTTATTATAAAATTTTAAAACATACACACAGTAACTGGAATGGTTTAATATATGCAAAGTAATAAATCCTATGAAAATATCATCAAAGTTCAAAATTGTTCAACATTCTAATTATTTTTTTGTATAATCATTATTTCATTGGCTTATCTACTCACCAACACTCAATTTATAATTTTTTCACAAAACTTTGAGTTGAATTTATAAACATTGAAAAGAGAAATCTAACTGTGCAATGTTGGCAAGTAGATCCACTCATGTAACTGATTGTTATGGATTGAATTGTGTGTCCTTAAGATTTGATCTGAAGCCCTAACCCCCAGTATAACTGTATTTGGACATAAGTCCCATGAGGAGGTAGTAAAGGTTAAGTGAGATTATCAGGGTGAGGCCTAAATCTGATAGGGCGTCTTTATACAATAAGAGGAAGAGACAGAGATCTATCTTTGCACACAAAAAGGAAGGGCCATGTGAGCACACAGCCAGATGGTAGCCACCTACAAGCCAATAGAAGAGGCTTTAGAATGAAACCTAACTGGCCAGCACCTTGATCTTGAACTTCAGTCCCCAGAACTGTGAGAAATACATTTCTGTTTTTTAAGCCTCCCAATCTATGGTATTTTCTCATAGCAGCCCTAGCAGACCAACACACACCCCAGAATGACAGAGAACATTCTTATCTAACCAGAAAATTTCTTCACCTCTCTTTCCAGACTATCCCTGATGTTCTTCTTCCTACTGTTGAGACAACCACTCTTTTGATTTTTTAATATTAATTTAATTTTACTTTTTTTATTTTAGAGAGAGAAAGTATAAGCAGAGGAGAGAGAAACAAGCAGGCTCCATGCTTAGCATGGAGCCTGATGTAGGGCACAATTCCATGGCCCTGGGATCATGACCTGAGCCGAAATCAAAAGTTTGACACTCAACTGACTGAGCCACCCAGGTGCCCCAGCTGGTTTTTTTTTTGAGAGAGACAGAGACAGTGTAAGTAGGGGAGGGACAGAAGAGGAGGGAGACAAAGAATCCCAAGAGAATCTCATGAGATCATCACCTGAGCCGAAACCAAGAGATGGATGCTTAACCAACTGAACCACCCCAGTGCCCCTTGATTTTTTTAACCTTATGTTTATTTTGGCTGCTTAAGAAAGTCATATAAATGAAATAATTCAGAATGTTGTCTTTTGGGGCTTTGGGGCTCAATATTATGTCTGCGAGACTCACCCATGTTGTGTGAATGTATACTCCATTCCTTTTCATTGTTCAGTAGGATTTAATTGCATGCATATGTCACAGTTTATCTGTTCTCATGATGATGAACATTTGAGTTGATTCCAGTTTTTGGCTATTGTAAATAGAGCTGCTGTGTGCATTCTTGTACAAGCCTTTTTATGGACATAAGTTTTGATTTTTGTCAGATAAATGCCTAGGCGGCGAATCTCTGAGTTAAAGGTAAGTGTGTGTTTAACTTCATAAGAAACTGCCAAATCTTTTCCCAAAGTGGTTGGTGTCATTTTATATTCCTATTAGGGAATCTTTGTCCACACTTGGTATTTCCAGTCTTTTTAATTTTAGCCATTCTAGTGGATGTATAGGGGTATCTAATCGGTATTCTTGTTTACACATCCCTAATGATTAATGATGTGGAACGCTTTGTTATATACTCACTGGCCATTTGTATATTTTCCTTTGTGAAGTATCTGCTGTGTATTTGCCTATTTTTTAATCATTTACTATTATTATTTTGTTGTCATAATTCATTATATGCTCTAGATATAAGTTCTTTATCAATGATAGGGTTTGCAGTTATTTGCCTATGTTTTTCTTAATATTACCTTTTGATGAGCACAAGTTTTAAATTTTAATGAAGTCTAATTCATCAACATTTTCTTGCACTTTCTGCATTCTGCCTAAGAAATCTCTGTCCCCTCTCGGGTTGCGAAAATATTCTCCTATGTTGTTTCCTTGAAAGACTTTATGGTTTTATTTTTATGTTGTGGTCTATGATCTATCTTTTTGTAGGTCTTATTTATTTCTTTATATTTTAGTTGCTATACAGTGCAATATTGGTTTCAGGAGTAGAATTCAGTGGCTTGTCACTTACACACAACACCCAGTGCTTATCACAACAAGTGCCCTCCTTACTACCCATCCCCCATCTAGCCCCTCTGCCATTCGCCTCCCTCCATCAGGTCTCAGTTTGTTCTCTATTGTTTAGTCTCTTGTGGTTTGTTTCCCTTTCTTCTCTTTTTTCTTAAACTTTAACACACTTGAGGTCACACTGTGTATTTACCTTTTAACTTGCCCCCTTCCCTGTATTTCATCAACTTTTTCATAGATCATTGAAAATACTTTATGAATAATGGTAGGGGCGATATCATTTTCTATTTTGTGGGTGTTCCATAATTTATTTAACTACTTATGTTTGAATATTTAGGTTGTTCTCTCTCTTTTTCTGTTATGAATAATATTTATTTTCCTGTTATAAATAATATAATTCCCCTTCTAGAAAGGCACCCAGAAAAAATATATGCAAAAAGCCCATATATGTGTGCATTTTGGGTAATCCTTTCCTGGGTGCCTTTCTAGAAGGGCAATTATGGGGCCCAGCAGTATAGAATATCTTGGAGACTCTTAAATCACATTATATTCTCGAATTGCTTTCTGGGGAAAGAATGTGACAACTTAAATCCCCTCCAGCAGCACCGAGGAAAGCTATCTCACTAGCCTCTCACTGAGTACTATAAATCTTTTCCTTTCACATGTTAAGGAAGATAGTTCTTCCAGTGTCAATTTGTATTTTTTTTTATTAATGAGTTTGAACTTTTAAAACATTTTTAAGTCTTTTTGTTTTAATTCCAGTATAGTTAATGTACAGTGTTATATTACTTTCAGGTACACAATATAGTGATTTGTCAATTCTATATATACATTGCTCAGTGCTCATTGTGATAAGTGTACTCTTTAAATGAGTTTGAACATTGGGTAGAGGGAGGGGCTAAATGGGTGATGGGCATCAAGGAGGGCACTTTTTGGGATGAGCACTGGGTGTTACAAGTAAGTGATGAATCACTAAATTCTACTTTTGAAACCATTATGACACTATATGTTCACTAACTTGGATTTAAATTTCTAAAAACCCAGTAAAAATAGATTTATTAAACTTGTTTTCCTTATTTTTGAAGTTAATTCATATTCTATGCTCACTTAGTGATGACTTCCTTATAGGACCCCTATCTTTATTTCCTATCAGTTTGTTCTAGAAATGTATGTATTAAACTTATGAGTCTTTTATTTTACTGTATGCTCATATTGTTGTCAGTTTTTACTTGTGAATTTTGTTTATGATTTTTGATATCGTTAGTGATTCTAGCCAAAATTTGTGTCAGTACTATAAACCTATTTAGGAATATACCAATTAAAAAATTTCAGGGGTGCCTGGGGGGATCAGTCAGTTGGGTGTCCAACTTTGGCTCAGGTCATAGTCTCACAGTTCATGAGTTCAAGCCCCTCATCAGCTCTGTGCTGACAGCTCAGAGCCTGGAACCTGCTTTAGATTGCTGTGTCTCCAGCTCTCTCTCTGCTCCTCCCCCACTTGCACTCTGTCTCTCTCTGTCTCTCTCTCTCTCTCAAAAATAAATAAACATTAAAAAATTTAAAAAAATTCAGAGGCAAGGGTAAGGTAGTAGGAATGAGCTAAGCAAGATGACTTTCACTGGGGTGGCAGAGTAAGGATTTTCATATTTGACAAGCTCAGAACTTATTAGGTATTCATGAATAGGTCCCATGTTTATCCTTCGCTTGTTTCTCCATGTATAAAATACAGCTAACACCACATACCTTATGGATTAATACTAAAAATTTATGTGAGCTCTGGCTGATTGCATAGGATAGTTAAATGCAAAGTATTATGCCTATAAGCTATTTTAGCTTGCACATTGTGTGCTAAGTAGAGACCCATTTTCTTTTTTTTTCATATATTTGTCGGAGATAAAAATGTCATAAAAATGCATGTATCATTTCACTTTTATGACAAAAGTAAATTTATTATTTTTTAAGATAAACAGTTCCTAAAAGGAAAGATGTGTCATTGAAAGGAGATTCAATTACCATTATATGTAATACCCTAGGAAAATTGAGGAAGAAAGAGAAGTCTTAATTAACAAAGAAGATGCATTCTGAAGCCATGGTCTGCATCAGACACAGCTCTGCTTTCTGACATCTTACCATGTGCAGCTACGCCCCTTGGCAGGTAATATCAGAATTCACTGATACTCATTATGGATTCAAGCCATCTTATTTATATACAATTGCCGCCTTTATATTATGTAATTATAGTCTCATGGAGTTATAGACCTGAAAGATTAGAAAACTATCTTGTCTAGTTTTGTTGTTGTAAGAACGGAGGCCTAAGGAGTTTTAGTATTTTCTCAAGAACTAATATTTCCTAAAAACTAAAGCTGGAGCTTAGTGTAGATGAGACCTAAAGTCCTTTGCTTCCACTCTGGAGTTATTCCGTAACTCTCTACTGAGTAAAGGAAGTTAGTAAGTAAATATTTAAGCTTTTTTAAAATGTATTTTGAGAGAAAGAGAAACAGCACAAGTGGGAGAGGAACAGAGAATCCCATGCAGGCTCCACACTGCCAATGCAGAGCCTGACATGGGACTCAAACCCACAGAGCTGTGAGATCATGACCCAAGCCAAAACCAAGAGCCAGATGCTCAACCAACTGAGGCATCCAGGTGCCCCAGTAAGTAAATTTTTAAAAGTACAGATACCTCAATAAGAAAAAAATAGGACATTTAAAAGTTTGTACTTTTTAGCCTAAGGTCCATTTGTCTAAGAGCCACTTGTTTTCTCTTTCTAAAGCAATGATTTTATTGTGTTCTAATATAATAGGGAAGAAACTACCAAACTCAACATGTGGAAAATTGTGTGTTTAAAAAGAGATGCAAAGGAATGTCTGGCTGGCTCAGTCGGTAAAAGCATGCAACTCTTGATCTCGGTATTGTGAGTTCAAGCCCCATGGTGGGGTGTAGAGCCTTCTTTAAAAAAAAGAGGTGCAAATTATGACTTTCAGAGAGTTTGCCATTTGCTTATAGAATGGACTCTGCTTTATAAGGCTCACTCCCAGATGTCAGAAAGCAAACTTTTTGGAAGTATTTTCCATTTGCTGCTTAAGAAAAATGTCTACCTCTGAAAACCTCTTTTAAATTTACTTCAGAAGAAAAAAATATCTGCTGTGAAGACTCTTCAGCTTATTTGTAAAAAATGAATTGTCATTTCATTTTAGAACAAGGTAAACAAAGCCATAAAAAGCATTACTCAGAACTGTCAGAAATGCATACGGCTTTTAAATCAGAAGGAAAGCTCAATGCTACATTTTAAACCAGTGCTTTGTTATGGCAAACTACGTAATTGAAATGATGAATTAAAAAAAAATTCTAGTGTTACAGTGATAAACATGCTGTCTACACTCTCGTTAACTACTGCAGAGCATGACGAATGGAACTGATCCACTGACCTTTGCAGAATGAACTCCCTTCTGTCGGCTATGTGGAAAGCTTGTTATTATCTAGATTTATTTTAAGTTAGATGGACTGTTGTTTGCACAAAAGATAGCTCCAGTAGTTATCAGTAAAAAACGGACCCAAGTAGATGCTATTAAGTTACTTCCCCTGCAAACATATTTCATATGCACATGAGTGTCTATATGGACATATTGGAAGATAAGGGAGTCTGGAGCTTTTCGCAACTATTTCTGAAAATTAATCAGAAAGTAAGATATTGAATACAAGATTTTTTGGGGTTTATTTATTTTGAGAGAGAGAGAGCTAGCAGAGGAGGGGCAGAGAGAGGGAGAGAGAGGATCTGAAGCTGGTTCCCTGTTGTCAGCACAGAGGCCGATGCGGGGCTCAAACCTATGAGCTGTGAGAACATAACCTGAGCTGAAATCAAGAGTCAGATGCTCAACTGACTGAGCCACCCAGGTGCTTCTTGAATACAGGATTTCATTTATTTTGAGAGGGAACAGGGAAGGGCAGAATGAGAGAGATTCCCAAGCAGGGTCTGTGCTGGGAGTTCTGACCCAACACAGGGCTCAGTCTTACAAACCATGAGATCATGACCTGAGCCAAAACCAAGTCAGACACTTAACCAACTGAGCCACCCATGGCCCAATTTTTTTTTTAATATGGGATTTTTGAAGTACAGTCAAATATATTTAACTTGGTAGGCCCAGCTCAGCAAAGTTGCCCATTTTTTCCTGTTGCACTCTTCTATAGAACATTAAAGTATTCTAATTAGATATTCCCAGAATAAACTGCAGTTCCAATATGCAGAGTTACTTTTTCTGTTTTACTGAATTAAGTGTCTATTGTTTGTGTTTTGAAAACTTGGACCAGTGACTGTACTGATGATTTGGTGTAGGCTTCTTAACTATAAGCCCATTTCAGAAGTCATGAAGCTTGACTGTGGAGGAAGAGTATTGAGCTTGTTAGCAGGTTGCAAGGACTGATGACAGAGTAGTGGACGTTCCGAATTCAGTTTCTGGTGCCAGGTTCAGAGCTCCCTCTCGGCCCTATGCTAAGAACGAGTTCCATCTGTAGAAGCACAGGGCAAAGGTAAAACTTGGTGTTTTCATTTTGTCACATTTTTCTTAATGAAAATGGAAATAGAGATGTTGTTAAATAACTACATTTACCAAACAGTTCTTTTCTGGGGATTTAACTCAGCAGGGAATCTGTTAAAGTTTCCCCTTTCTAGGTCAAAAAGAAATATTCCAACAGTGCTCAGGAGATTTTGAAGTATGCATCACAACTCCCAAAAGGAATAGAATTGCTTAACTAATGATTAGAGTGAAGAAACGCAGCTCCTATTCTAACGAGCTTTAATATTAACCTGACATGTGTTTCACTTAGGTCAGCAGAGTATTTTTGGCAATATGCTCTATGATGCTTAAAGAAAAGATTGACATTGACTGTGTCAAGAGCAGCATCAAGGCTCTTGCTGGCATAGAGCAGTAGAGTGGAATGAGGACACATATGTTATATGGGGATAAAGACGGTCCCTGACGAATATTGAAATCATGTGACCACTACATGGTAATTACTTTGCAATTTTTGCCTCTGAATGGAGCTTCTTGTTAAATAAGAAAAGACAAAATATCCAAACATAGACTTCTTAAGAAGTTAACTAAAACTCCAGTGAGAAATAGAAATACAAACAGGATGCCAGTAATCATTCAGAGTGGTGACTATCACCCAGTTTCCTGATGATTGTGTATTCCTGTTGAACTTTAGATTTGTGTTTCTTGAAATTCAGCAATCAGGAAAGATCACTCCACTGGATCCAACTCTAATCATTTCTAGAACATTAATCACAGATCAAGTCAACATTTATTCACAGCAGACTATTAATTGATATTTTCTACAGGATTACTTTTCTGAGCTTTTGAATTATAATTGTATCTATAACATACAATATATATATATATGAAGTAAATAGAAATCTTTATTTGGGATAGAAAGGATAATGTGTTGGTCAACATCTCATTTGTTCTACAGTTATCTCCTTCTTTGAGTCAGTGTTTTAGGTCACCATGCACTTGCGGGTATGGTAAAGCCAAACCCTCAACTCATGTTAAAATCAATCAATAATCAACAATTTAGTTTTTTCCTGTAGTCATTGTTCTATTTAACCAAGTTTAGTATTATCACCCTTACTGAGTATTATGACATTGAGCAATTTGTTTAACCCTTTAAGCTTTAATATTTTCTCAGAGTTATAAAAGGGATGATAAATTAGGAACAAAAATATAGTCCACCTTATAAAGTTGTATTGGGTGGAGGAGATATTATCCATGAAGTGTTAAACACAGGACTGGTATATAATAAACACTCAATAAATGAATTATATTGGTCTTATTAATAATGTAGTAAAACTGTGAGGATGTGTGTGTGTATATGCGCACTTGAGAGTATGTGTGTTTTGCCTGCAAAAGTCTGTTTATTTATTTTTCCTTAGGTTTGGTGCTTTAAAACAAAACCTTTTGGAATTTCTAAAAACTTAAGGAGCAGACTTCACTAAACAAACATTGCCTTTAGAATTATGGTACTATGGAAGCATATTATGATTATTTAGTGTGGATTGTTTGAAAATAATACATTAAATGTGAGAACTTCTATTAAAAATCTTGGTTTGAGGGCGCCTGGGTGGCTCAGTCTATTAAGTGTCCAACTTCAACTTATGTCATTATTTCATGGTTTATGAGATGGAGCCCTGCACTGGGCTGTGTGCTGACAGCTCGGAGCCTGGAGCCTGCTTCTGATTCTGTCTCCCTTTCTCTCTGCCCCTGCCCTGTTTGTGTTCTCTCTCTTTCTCTCTCGCTCAGATATAAATTAATATTAAATTTTTTTAAATTAAAAAAGTCTTGGTCCAAAACGTGAATACGTGAATAGAGGTTAATTAAAGCAGCTAGAATATATGAGTCCATGTTTGTTCTATATTTAATGAGTTCTTAATATGGAAACCTTTGAAGGAGAGTTTCTTCAACAGAAAATGCATATAGATATTACATTGGATTTAAAAATTATTTTTCTGGAGTGCCTCGCTGGCTTAGTTGGTGGAGCATGTGACTCTTGATCTCGGGGTTATAAGTTCAAGCCCCATGTTGAGTATAGAGATTACTTAAAAATAAAATCTTAAGAAAAAATAATTCTCTTTCTAAAATGATTCTTCTATATTATCTCACTAGTAAAGTCCTCAGAAATATCTTTTTGTAAGTTCTAGCCTCAAATGATAAACACCATTTAAAAAATATTCCTTTTATTGAGGTAAGATTGACCTATGTAACATTATAGTAGTTTCAGATGTACAACATAATCAAAATTTGCATATTTTGTGAAATGATCACCACAGTAAGTCTAGTTAACATCCATCATCATACATAGTTACAGATTTTTTTTCTACGTTGAAAATTTTTAAGATTTACTCTCTTAGCAACTTTCAAATACGTAATACAGTTTTTATATGTTGTTCATTTGAATTTTACAAATTTGAGTTAGTTAACATATGATGTCATATAAATTTTAGGAGTAGAATTTAGTGATTCATCACTTCCATATAACCCCCAGTGCTCATCCCAACAAGTGCCCTCCTTAATGCCCGTCCCCCATTTAGCCCGTTCGTCTACCCACCTCCCCACCAGCAACCCTCAGTTTGTTCTCTATAGTTAAGAGTCTCTTTTATGGTTTGTCTACCTCTCTTTTTGTTTCTTTCTCCTATGTTCATCTGTTTTGCTTCTTAACCTTCACATATGAATGAAATCATACAGTATTTGTTTTTTTCTGACTTATTTTGCTTAGCATAATACACTCTAGCTCAATCCACATCATTACAAATGGTAAGATTTCATTTTTTTATGCTGGGTAATATTTCATGATACACACACACATACACACACACACCACATTTTCTTTATACATTTATCAACTGATGGACATTTCGACTCCTTCCATAATTTGACAATTGTTGACAATACTGCTATAAACATTGGGGTGCATGTGCCCATTTGAATCAGGGCTTTTGTATCTTTTGGGTAAATACCTGGTAGTACAATTGTCGGGTAGTTCTATGTTTAGCCTTTTTTTTTTAAATTTATTTTTGAGAGACAGACAGAGATAGTGTGAGCAGGGGAGGGTCAGAGATAGAGGGAGCCACAGAATTTGAAGCAGGCTCCAGACTCTGAGCTGTCACACAGATCCCAACATGAGGTTCAAACCCATGAACAGTGAGATCGTGACCTAAACCAAAGTCAGACCCTTAACCCACTGAGCCACCCAGGTGTGTCTATCCATTCAGCCATTGATGGACACTTAGGTTGTTTCCATATCTTGGCTATTGTAAACAGTGCTACAATGAACATGAGGATGCATGCATCTTTTCAAATTAGTGGGTTTTTAGAATTTTTTTTAACAGTTTTTGTTTAAATTCCAGTTAGTTAACATGCTGTATAATACTAGTTTTAGGTGTAAAACAGATGAGGCAACACTTCCATACAACTCCCAGTGCTCATCATAACAAGCGCACTCCTTAATCTCCATCGCCTATTTAATTCATCCCCACCTAGCTCCCTTCTGTTTCTTCTCTATAGTTAAGAGTCTGTTTCTCGGTTTGTCTCTTTCTCTCTTTTTATTCCCCCTTTGTTTGTTTCATTTCTTAAATTCCACACATGGGTGAGATCATATGGTGTTTGCCTTTCTCTAATTGACTTATTCTTCTTAGCATAATACTAACTCTATCCATGTCATTGCAAATAGCAAAATTTCATTTTTATGGCTGAGTAATATTTCATTGTATATATATTGGGTTGTTTCTATAATTTCACTATTGTAGATAATGCTGCTATAAATATCATGGTACATAAATCCCTTTAAATAGGTATTTGTGTATTCTTTGTGTAAATACCTAGTAGTGCAATTGCTGGATCTTTGGGTAGTTCTTTTTTAAACTTTTTGAGGAACCTCCATACTGTTTTCCATAGTAGCTGCACCAATTTACATTTATTTTTTTTAATTTTTTAAATGTTTATTCATTTTTGAGAGAGAGAGAGACAGAGCACAAGTTGGGGGAGGGGGAGCAGAGAGAGAGGGAGACATAGAAACCAAAGCAGGCTCAGGCTGTGAGCTATCAGCACAAACCCTGATGCAGGGCTCGAACTCACAAATTGTGAGATCATGATCTAAACTGAAGTCAGACACTTAACTGACTGAGCCATCCAGGCACCCGCACCAATTAACATTTAATAACAGTGCACAAGAGCTCACTTTTCTCCATATATTCTCTGACACTGTCAATTCTTATCTTTTTGATACTAGCCATTCTAATAGGTTTAAGGTGATATCTCATTATGGTTTTGATTTGTATTTCCCAGATGATTAGTGATGTTGAGCATCTCTTCATGTACCTATTACCCATATGTATGTGTTCTCCGGAAAAAAGTCTATTCAGATCCTCTGCCTATTTTTTAATCAAAATTTTTTTGCTATTGAGTTGCATGAATTCTAAAAATACTTTTTTATATGTTTTATTAACCCCTATTCAGGTATATGATTCACAAATGTAATCTCTCATAGAGTAGTTTGCCTTTTCATTTTGTTGATGGTTTCCTTTGCCGTGCAGAAGCTTTATAGTTTCACAAAATCCCATTTGTTTATTTTTGTTCCTGTTGCCTTTGCTTCTGGTGTCAAATCCAAAAAAAATAATCGTCAATACCAATGTCAAAGAGATCACCACCTTTTTTTTCTGGGAGCTTTTAGATTTCAGGTCCAATATTCAAGTTATTAATCTACTTTGAATTAATTTTCATGGATGGTGTAAGATAGTGATGCAGTTTCATTCTCTTGCATGTAGCTGTCCAGTTTTCCCCACACTATTTAAAAAAACTGTTTATTTATTTTGAGAGAGAGAGAGAACACCCATGCAAGTGAGGGAGGGGCAGAGAGAGAGGAGGAGAGAGAGAATCCCAAGCAGGCTCCATGCTCAGTATGGAGCCCAATGTGGGGCTTGAGCTCACAGTCATAAGATCATGAAATCGAGAGTTGGATGTCTGACTATGCCACAATGTGCTCCTCCCCACATTATTTATTGAAGAGACTACCCTTTCCCCATTGTATATTCTTGCCCCTTTGTCATAAATTAATTGACATGTATGCATGGGTTTATATCTGGGTTTTTTATTCTGTTTCATTGATCTATGTGAATGTTTTAATATCAATACCATACTATTTTGATTACTATAGCTTTGTGATATAGTTTGTAATCAAGAAGTGTGATACTTTTTTTCTACTTCCAGGTTTGCTCTTTTTTTCACAACATTGCTTTGAATATTTAGGATCTTTCGTTGGTTCCATACAAATTTTATAATTTGTGAAATGCCATTGTGAAAAATGTGAAAAATACCATTGGAATTTTGATAAGAATTGCATTGAATCTGTAGCTTTCTTTGGGTCAGATGAACAGATCAACAATATTAATTATTCCAATCTATGGGCATGAAATATCTTTCCATTATGCCTTTTAAAAAATTTGTCCCTGTTTTATAGTTTTCAGTATACTAGTCTTTTACCTTCTTGGTTAAATTTATTCTTAGGTATTTTATTCTTTCTGATACAATTGTAAATGGGATTGTTTTCTTAATTTTTCTTTCTGAGAGTTTGTTACAGAAATGCAACAGATTTCTGTATATTAATTTGTATCTTGCAGCTTTACTGAATTCATTTATTCTACTAGTGTTTTGGTGGATTTTTTAGGGTTTTCTATACATAGTATCATGTCATATGCAGATAGATAGTGACACTTTTACTTCTTTTCCAATTTAAATGCCTTTTCTTTCCTTTTCTTGTCTAATTTCTCTGACTAGGACTTCCAGTACAATGTTGAATAAAACTAACAAATGGATATACATATCTTGTTTCCAATTTTAGAGGTAAAACTATCAGCTTTTGAGTATGATGTTAGTTGTGGGCTTTTCATATATGGTCTTTATTATGCTGAAGTATGTTCCCTTTATACATACCTTATTGATATATTTTATAAAAAATGATTTTTATCCTTCATATTGTTTATGTGGTGTATCACATTGATTTGTGGGTGTTGAACCATCCCTGCATCTCTGGAATAAATCCCACTTGATTATGACGTATGATCCTTTTAATGTATTGTTGAATTCAGTTTGCAAATATTTTTTGGAATATTTTTGCATCTGTGCTCACCAGAGATATTGGCTTATAATTCTCCTTTCTTGTGGTGTCATTATCTGGATTTGATGTCAAGGTAATGCCTCATAAAATGAGTTTGAAAGTTTTCTTTTTTTCTTTTTTTTTTGGAAGAATTTGAAAAGGACTGGTATTCATTATTCTTTGAATGTTTGATATAATTTACCAGTGAAGTTGTCAGGTCCTGGACTTCTTTTTGTAGGGAATTTTTAAATTACTGGTTCTATCTCCTTACTAGTTTGATATATTCTGGTTTTCTACTTATTGTGATTCAGTCTTGGAAGGTTGTATGTTTCTAGGAATTTATCCATTTCTTCTAGGTTGTCCAATTTGTTGGCATATAAATGTTTGTGATAGTCTCTTATGATCTTTTGTATTGCTGTCATGTCAGTTGTAAATTCCCCTTTAATTTCTGATTTTATTTATTTCAGCTCTCTCTCTCTCTTTTTCTTGGTACATCTAGCTAAAGATTTGTCAATTTATCTTTTCAAAAAACCAGGTCTTGATTTTATTCATATTTTCTATTGTCCTTTTAGTCTATATTTAATTTATTTCTGCTCTGGTCTTTGTTATTTCCTGCCTTCCACTAACTTTGGGCATTGTTTGTTCTTCTTTTTTTAGTTATTTTAGGTGTAAAGTTAGGTTGTTTGAGATTTTTCTTGTTTCTTAAGGTACATCAGATCATGATGAAATGTCCTCCTAGAACTACTTTTTCTATTCCCATAAGTCTAGTATGTCGTATTTCCTTTTTTGTTTGTCTTAAGGTATTTTTTTGCTTTCACTTTTGATTCCTTCACTGACCCACTGGTTGTTTGACAATAGCATGTTGTTTAGTCCGCACACATTTGTGAATTTTCCAGTTTTCTTCTGGAAATTGTTTTCTAGTTTCATACCTTTGTTATCAGAAAATATGCTTGAGTGAGTCTTTTTAAATTTGTTATGATTTATTTTGTAGCCTAACATGGGATCTGTTCTGGATGTTTCATGTGGACTTGAGAACAATGTGCATTCTGCTGTTTTTAGATGGAATTTTCCATATGTATTTGTTAAGTCCATCTGGTCTAATGTGTCACTTAAGGCTGATGTTTTCAGGGCACCTGGGTGGCTCAGTGGTTGAGCATCGGACTTCAGCTCAGGTCATGATCTTGCAGTTCATGAGTTTGAGCCTGGAATTGGCTCTCTGCTGTCAGCGTAGAGCCCACTTTGGATCCTCTGTTCCCTTCTTTCTGCCCCTCCCCTGCCTGTACTCTCTCAAAAATAAGTTTTAAAAAACATTAAGAAAAATAAAGCTGATGATTTCTGATTGCCTTTTGTCAGTATGATCTATCCATTCATGTGAATGGGGTATTAAAGCCCCTTACATATTGTATTGCTATTTCTGTCTTTAGTTCTGTTAATATTTCCTTTGTGCATTTAGGTGTTCCTAAGGTGTGGTGCACAAATATTTACAAATGTTAGATTAACCCTTTACCATTATGTGACAGTCTTCTTTGTCTCCTTATTACAGTCTTTGTTTTAAAATCTATTGGTCTGATATAAGTATAGCTACCCCAGCTTTCCTCTTGGTTCCATTTGCATGTAGTATCTTTTCCTATCACTTCATTTTCAGTCTGTGTGGCCTTACATCTGAAGTGAGTCTCTTATAGGCAGCATACAGATGGGTCTTTTTTTTTTTTTAATCATTTTAGCCACTTTATGTCTTTTGAATGGAGAATAGAGTCCATTTACATTTAAAGTAATTATTCATTGGTATATGCTTACTGCCATTTTGTTAACTGTTTTCTAGCTGTTTTTGTAGTTTCTCTCTGTTCATTTATTTTTTCTTAATCCTTTTATAGTTTGATGATTTTCTTTAGTGTTATGCTTTTATTTCTTTTGCTTTAATTTTTGTGTTTTTACTGTAGGTTTTTGCTCTGTGGCTACCAAGTAGCTCATATATAGCAACTTATTTATAGACAGTCCATCTTCAGTTGATAACAACTGAAGTTTGATCCATTCTAAAGCTCAACATTTTTTACTCCCTCCACCAAGCTTTGTTTTTGATGTCACATTTTACATATTTTTATCTTGTATATCTCTTAACTAATTATTGTGATCAGTTATTTTTTGCTACTTTTGTATTTTAACCTTTCTACTAGCTTTAAAAGTGACCTGAGACCTCAGAGGTCTCAGGAAAGGTTTAGAGTCAGCCCTTAGAAGTGTGCTTACTTAAAAGCTGCCCTTCATTCTGTAGCAATGATGATGAGCTAATTGGCTTCTTTCACAGAAAAATTGAGCTTCTGAGCCTGTTGCTTCTTGCTGTGCCTTGGTAGTGGTGGGGTAGCTGTTTATGAGCTCCTTCCTCATTGGTTACAGTCCTGTGCAACCCATGTGTATAAGCCCTGTGGGGCCCAGAAGTGGAAGCCTTTTGTCCTCCAGAGTCAGGCAATCAAGGGGTAGCCCCTATGTGGCATCTGCAAAAACTGGGTCACTAGCTGTAAAAACCATGGACCCAGTTGTGTAGAGAATCTCCCTTCTGGGAGATACGGGCATTCTGGAGTGTGGCACAAGGAGAATGCAAAGATGGCATCTGCCTAAAAACTTTGGGGGTAGGGGAGAAAAGGAAAAAAAAGAGAAAGGGAAAAAGGAAATTTTTTAAAAAGCTGGTGACACTTGGCTTTAGCAAGGCAGAAGAAGAGGACAGAGGAGCCCACCAGCTGGAGCATAAGGATGGCCTCTGAAGGAAAGGAAGAAAAGATGGTGCTTTTTAGCGTTAGCAAGGCAGAGGGAGAACATGAAGATAGAGCCCACTGCCCTCTGATCTTGGAGAGTGTCCTATCAGGCCCCCGCCCAGTGCTTTAAAATTAGGAAATGAATCTTTTGCATAAAGTCTGGGTACTTTTCAAAGGGCTGCTTCTGTGAGGGACCCTGGGGTGGGTGAGTCTGCACGTGGGCTCTGTAAGAGACATTCTTCAGTCCGCCACAGTGGGACTGAAGGTCTCCAGACTGTGGGTCTCCAGGACACAAGCCTTGTTGGTCTTCAAAGCCAGATGTTTGGAGACTCATCTTTCAAGTGTCAGTCTTAGAAGTTGGGGTGGCTGATGTGGGTACAAACCCCTTACTCTTCAGGTTTTGGGTTCCCTTTGGGTTGTGGGTGGCCACACCAGGGGCAGGGTTTATGGCAAGATTGTGTCTCAGCTTCTGCCCACTTCAATGTGGTTTTCATTTCATTTGCTCAATGTGAAAGGGTTATTCACAGTTTTTAAGGCATTTTTGGAGGAAATTTTTCTGTAGATAGCTGTAAATTTGGTGTGTCAATGGGAAGGGATGGATTTAGGATCTAGCCACGTCACCATCTTGAATCAAAATCTTGATAAACTGGGGCACCTGTTTGCCTCAGTTGGTTAAGCATGAAACTTCAGCTCAGGTCATGATCTCATGGTTTGTGAGTGTGCAGAGCCTACTTTGGATCTTCTGTCTCCCTCTCTCTGCCCCTCCTCAACTAGTGATCTTTTTCTCAAAAATAAAGAAACTTAAAAAAAGAATCTTGATAAACATTATTATGAAAATGTTTCCATTGTCATAGGTTTCACAATTTTTATACGTTACATCTCATAAATGACCTTCCATTAAAATTGTACTTACATTACTGGTAAAAAAAAAAAAAACCCAACAACTTTTTTTTTTTTAATTTAGAAGCAAGTTAGTTAGCATATAGAGCAATAATGACTTCAGGAGTAGAATCCAGTAATTGATCTTCTGCATATGACACCCAGTGCTCATCCCAACAAGTGCCCTCCTTAATACCCTTGCCCATTTAGCCCATCCCCCCAGCCACAACCCC
The DNA here is from genome assembly GCF_006229205.1 of Suricata suricatta. Classification (NCBI taxonomy): domain Eukaryota; kingdom Metazoa; phylum Chordata; class Mammalia; order Carnivora; family Herpestidae; genus Suricata; species Suricata suricatta. The sequence goes on along the minus strand of NC_043704.1, from coordinate 127,232,042 downwards.
TCCTGAAACCCTCAGTTTGTTCTCTGTATTTAAGAGTCTCTTACATTTTGTACCCTTCCTGTTTTTATATTATTTTTGCTTCCCTTCCCTATGTTCATCTGTTTTGTTCTAAAATTTCACATGAGAAAAGTCATATGATATTTATCTTTCTCTAATTTTGCTTAGCATAATATATTCTAGTTCCATATACATTGTTGCAAATGGCAAGATTTCATTCTTTTTTTCATTAAAAGGTTTTTAAAAAATATTTATTCATTTTTGAGAGAGAGAGAGAGCGAGCATGAGTGGGGGAGGGGCAGAGAGAGAGGGAGACAAAGAATCTAAAGCAGGCTCTAGGCTCTGAGCTGTCAGCACAGAGCCTGGTATGGGGCTTGAACCCACAAACCATGAGCCAAAATTGGACACTCAAGTGACTGAGCCATCCAGGCACCCTGGCAAGATTTCATTCTTTTTGAGTGCTAAGTAATACTCCATTGTATACATATATATACCCCCTCTTCTTTATCCATTCATCTGTTGATAGATATTTGGGCTCTTTCCATACTTTGGCCATTGTCAATAGTACTGCTATAAACATTGGGATGCAAAATTCTTTATTTTATCAACAAAATGTAAAGATGCTAGCTTGGCAGTGTCCAAAGCCTTGTCTTTTGATGGATTATAACAAGGACCTCACCCTCCTACAGTCAAATTTTCATTCACTAAGGAGTTTTGGGCTAAAGGGAGCAAGTTGTAACAAAGTATGCTTTGTTTTAAAATTATTCTTGGTCACACATAAAGGAGACCATAAAAAGGAAGATGGATACTCTGATGGTATCTGGGTCTTTGTGCTTCCATTTATGTGCCATTCGTTCATTTAGATTTTTAGCAATACATGGCCTATTTGCTATTTGTTGGGAGCTTGAGGTGCAGTGATGACAAAATAGTCTCTCACCAGGTACTCTGGGAATTTGGAGTCTAGGGAGAATACTAGTAGTAATAAAACAAATTGTGCGAGTCAATGTAAAATGGTAGGTGTGAGAAGAGTTACAAGAGAAGGGTTTCTAATATAATGAGAACCTAGACAAGGGAGCCTTAACCTGGCCAGGGAAGTCAGGAAAGCTTTCTTGGGGAAAAGCCAGTTGAGCTGAAGCATGAAAGGATGAGATGGAATTCCAAGATGGAAAGGCCTTTTGGTAAGATGGAATTTAGTGAGTGGGAAACGCTTGAGGGAAGGAATCAGTGGCCCAGTTGCTGAGGAACAACGTGGAACTAGAAAATGGTGGAGAAATGGGCAGGAGCCAGGCTTTATAGACTGTCGAAGAGTTTCCCTCTTTTTTAAATAGATTAAAAAAAATTTTTTAATGTGTATTATATTGAGAGAGGGAGAGAAAGAGATAGAGGTTGGGAGGGGAGGAGCAGAGAGAGAGAGAGAGGGAGACACAGAATCTGAAGCAGGTTCCAGGCTCTGAGCTGTCAGCACAGAGCCCGACATGGGGCTCCAACCCACGAGCTGTGAGATCATGACCTGAGCTGAAGTTGGGCAATTAACTAACTGAGCCACCCAGACACCCCTAAATAGATTTTTAAAGTTTATTTATGTATTTTGAGAGAGAGAGAGAGAGAGAGAGAGAGAGAGAGAGCGCGAGCAAACAGGGGAGGGGCAGAGAGAGAGGGAGAAAGAGAATCCCAAGCAGGCATCATGCTGTCAGTGCAGAGCCCAATGTGAGGCTTGATCCCATTAACTGTGAGTTCATGACCTGAGCTGAAATCAAGAGTCAGATACTTACCTAACTGAGCCACCTAGGAGCCCTGAACTGTTTCCCTCTTTATCCCCAAAGTAATGAGAAGTCTTTAGAGGATTTTGACTAAGTGGTATGACATGATCAGATTTGCATTTTGAAAAGATACCCAGGTAGAATAGGCAGGTAGAGAATGGATTATAGGGGACAAAAGTGGTTCAGGGGATATTCTTTAGGTGGCTACTTCTAAATGCACACACACACAAATGATAGTGGCTTGAACTACATCATGGAGGACATGGAGAGGAATGGACAGGTTTCAAAAGACTTGGATGTGAAGGGTGGGAGAGAAGGAGGCCTAGATTTCTGAATTAGAAGACTGTAGAGATGGTCATGCCTTATGCTAAATTAGGGAGCAATAAAAGGTAAAAGACCTAGTTTTCAGGAAATGATCATGAGGTTTTTGTGTTTGATATGTTGTATTTGAACTTCATTTGAGGGTGCTGAGAAGAGCTCTCAAGTAGGGTTTTGGGTATTGGTGTCTATCCAGGGCTTCCCCCCATGGGGCTACCAGTACATTTGGCCTATTGGGGTGCATTTTAATTCCCTTAACAAACTTTTGTAGGAGCCTGCCTTGGATGTAGACCCTGGACCTGCATCTCTGGCCCTGTGGGGCCTGTTATAACGCGGCTCCCTCTCCACACAGAACTGGCTTGAGCCTCCGCCAGGCAGCAGAGTGTCTTCTTTCCTCGGCCTTGAGCTACAGGTGGAAGTGACTCCTGGAAGGAGTTTTTTCATCTCCAGTCCATTTCTTTCCATTGTGTCTGAACTGTATGCACCAGCAGACTGTTAGGTGCGGTTCTTTTTATCTATTCACCTGTGAGTATGAATATGTTTGAGGGGACTTTAGTGGTGAGCCCTATTCCAAGGGGCCTATCAGTTACTGGTTGCTTCTCAGCTACCTCCAACACAAACTTTTTGCCTCATTCTGTCTTAGCTGGAACAACTTATTAAAATCTATGGTAAATTCCTGTTTCTAGTCAGGAATTTCTATTGTTTTCAGCTTATGGGTAGAACAATGAATATTGATAGGTCTTTACATAGTAAACTCTGCTTACTTTACATAGTTCTGTTTGATAACTTGGCCCCTAGGTAACTACCTCAAAGTGAATTCTAGAACCCTGTAACTTCAATTTTAGAACAGAAAAATACTTGACAAATATAGTAATAATTACAGATCATTCCTTCCCAAAAGAGCAGGATCATTTTCAGTATATAAATATCTATTTTGAATGATTGACTGATTTACTGATTCACTTATTTAACAAGGATTTCCTGGGCCTATTCTTAGAGTTTGAATTAGATGGAAGAATTCCTTGTACATCTTTTATTTAGGAATTGACTAAAGAAATCTCTGATGTCCAATTAACACAGGGAAAATAAATTGTTCAGATGCTCCTGGTGGCAATAGAGTTAATTAATTTTGACCTGATTTTTCAAAAACTTAATTCTCAAAAAAAACCCCACAAAAGACAAAAAACACTTATTCATTTGCTAGAAGCACCTTACTGATTTATTTCTCAACATCCCACTCCTGGTCTTTAAAAATGCTGACTGAAATGTTTAAAAACCTGTAAGCTTCATTCACAATTCTGTGTGAATCTATCTTGTCATAAGATTTTTATTTTTATCTACCTTAAGTTTAGGCTGCAGAGATAACTTGGCTTACTGTGTCAACTTTTAATTATCATAGATATGTTTCCTTGACATATAATATAATCCATCTGCATTTTATCTCAAATATATCTGCAATAAGAAAATGAGATCCTTCTTGGTGTTTTCCAAATATCACTCTGGGAATTATATAAGAGATGAAGAGCATAGTTTTTCTGTTTGCTGTGTGAGGAAACAGTCACAGCAGTGAAATACTATTAAAGATCATCCAGTATCTGTGGCTGCAGAAAATAATAAATTCTCTGGTAGGAAATAAAATGGATACAGCTACCTCCAGTCAACCTACATGAACTCTTTCATGATGACTCATTCCATTAATACTTTTTCTTCATTTTGAGCTCCCTTTACATATTAAAAATCATGGTCATTCTTATATTTATTTTTGTTCAAATTTTGTCTATAATTATTTAAAATTGCTTTTCATCTGTGTGGTTTTTGATCATAGATTGTGGCTGCTAGAGAGGGGACTCAAAATTTTGTTTATTAATTTTTAAATCTCCTTAGAGTGTAGGGTACAGAGATTAGTGTATGATCAGAGGTCAGTGGATTTTAGTTGATTATAGCTCTGTGTTTTATGTCTTGTATTGTTTTGACTAAAAAGTTTCTGGAGTTTCTGATAAAACTCTGTTAATTGGTGACCAAAGAGGTTCCCTGCTTGTGTCTATACTCTGTCATATTTATGGGCAGATGCTTTGAAGAGAAGAAAATTATTTAGGCTGAGCATTTGAAAAACCTATTATGTAAAGGTATTGCTAGTGTGTCAGAACTTTGTCTATCTGTTTATTTACTCCTTAAAAAGCACAGACTGGGCATTTAGAGTACTGGGTCACATTTCCTCCAGTTATGGGAATATGTATAGAAACATTTCCTAATGTTTCCTAAACATTTCCTAATGAGGGGCACAAAGACTTCTCACCCAACTAATATGCTTTCATTTTAGTCCATAAACTTACAAAGATAATTGAATATTGAGACATTCCAGCAGTATAACTAAAAAAAATCCAAAGTCTTGATTTAAATAAAATTCTTGCCATCATGGGAATTTTCTATTTTTATTTCTGCACATAAGCACTTCAGTTTTATGTTCCAGTTTATGAGCAGTCAGATGTTGAAATATTAGTACCAAGTCAAGGTCAAATATCTCAAAGAATAGCATTTCTCTAAAGTACAATACTTCTGTGCAGTTGGTGTGCATATTTCATGAGCAGAACTCATTGATCTGATTCTATCATATTCCCAAAACTCAGGCCCCTTTTGAAGTAATAATGATAATGCTCTCTGACAAGTATAGAGCCATCTGTGATCCACATTTTTAGATATTACCTCATTTGGCCTTCATAATGGCCCTATTAGTTGGGTAGAACATTATGATTATTAACATGCACATTTGAAACCTAGGATCTCAAAGTCATGGTCAAACCATTATGGTCCAAGATACAAGGTGATATGTAGTGGTGGGGAGAGGCATTTAATTAAGTGCCTACTATGTATGAGAATGACCAACAGACCAACAGACATTAAATTTTTATTTTTATTATTTGAGATGGAGTATATAAGTTAAGAACATGGATTCTGGGTTCAAATCTTAGTTTTATCACTTACTAATTCTATAATGTTGGGTAAATATAAACTTTCTTAGTAAATAATCTTAAAAGTGAAGAAAACGCTATCACCTGTTTCCTAGAAAACTAAATAACTTGAGGGATCTAAGCTCTTATATTATCTGGCATATACAAAAAAATAAATGAAACTCAGCATTAATCCAACTAAACCTCACACACACACACACACACACACACACACACACAACACACACACACATGTTACTAACAACAACCCTATGAATGGAACAACATTTATATATTCTCTATACTCAATCTTATAATCATAGTTTTATGACTCTGAAAACTATTAATTCATTGATGACTTCCACATGTATGTCTCCAGTCTGCACCTCTTCCCTGAACTTGTACACACACCCAGCTGCCACCTTGAGATCTTCTGGATGTCTAATAGCATCTAAAATGTGATGTACCCCAAAGTGAGCTCATCCAGTATCTCCTGCAATTTTCCCCATCCTGAGTAATGGTTAACTATATTCTTCTAGTTGCTCAGGCCACAAATCTTCGTGTCCTTAACTTCTCCTTACATTCCTTATGTCTCTTTTATACTACACACTGGGTCCAGAATTAAATTATGTTGCTTCTACCTTCAAAATATACCCAGAATATTATCACTTTTCACTACTCCCTACTTATCACTATATGGTAAACATATGAGACATTACTATTTCATCTTGTTTAGTATCTGCTTTCCTTGTTAGAAGGAAAGCTTCATGAGGGTAAAGAATTTTTTCACTTTATTTAAACTCTCTGTGCTTAAAACATTCCCTGGCACATAAAAGTTACTCAACAAATTATTTCATGAATAAATGAATGAATGAATACTTATTTAATAGATGAAGAAACTGAGCTTCACAGAAGCTGATTAACTTGCCTAAGGACAGGAATGAGTAAGTAATGGCATCTAGGTTTATGTGGCTCTAAAGCCCACATTTATAAATAAATACTACACATTTTGTCAGGGTTAATTTCTGGATATTGGTCATAACTAAGACGTGTCTTCAGGTGCATATTAATTACTGATGTCTTAGCATGTCCTTGGGAAATAAAGATTTCTTATAATAAAACCAGCCAATGTTTTTTTTTTTTTTCATTTTTTTTCTTTGAGAGAGAGAACAGGAGAGGGGAAGATAGAAAGGGGGAGAGAGAGAATCCCAAGCAGGCTCTGTAGCCAATTGCAGAGCTCAATATAGGGCTCGAACTCACCAATTGTGACATTATGACCTGAGCCAAAATTGAGTTGGATGCTTAACAGACTGAGCTACCCAGGTGCCCTTGAGCCAGGGTTTAAAAAAATGCTTTTCAAGGGTAAGTGCTTGCTGGACTGAGCCCAGAGAGGTACAGGAGGCTTGGAGGACTGCTCCCTTCCTCAGAGTCCTCAGATTCCTGAAAGCACTCCTTGCTCAGGGTGGGGAGGCATCCCTTCTTATCCTCACCCTCTTTGTCTTTTCCTTCTCTCTTTTTCTTTCCATCATGTCTTTTTACTCATCTCCTTCTCCCTTCATACTTTTCCTTCTCTCTTGAACTTTGTCTCTATCCTCTTGCCCCAAACTGCTCTCCTTGTTCCTTATTTTGTGAGACTCCCCGTCACTCTCCCATGTATGAATGTCAGTGCTGTCTACTGGGGCACGAGACCTAAAACTCATTATACAAAATGCAAACCCCGGCCCCCGAAACCCTGAAATTTCACATAAGTAAATTATCTTAAATGAGTATTAAATGACCTCGGCTTAGGCAAAGATTTTATAAAGAGGATACAAATAGCAATTATCATAAAAGCTAAGGTTGATAAATTAGACTTCATTAAAATAAGAAATTCTATTCATCAAAAACACTGAAAAGTGAAAATGCAAGTCACAGATGTGAAGGAGGTATTTCAAAGGATTTATATTCAGCACATGTAAAAAAAATCCTACAAATCAATAATAAAAAAACAATGTAATTAAAAATGGAAAAAACCTTGAACAGACACTTCACCAGAGTATATTCAAATGACCACTAAGTGTATGAAAAGTTCCCAACATAATTTTTCATCAGGGAAATATAAATTACAACCAAAATGAGATCACACAGCACATCTCCCAGAATGACTAAAATTAAAAAGACCTTCAGTACTAAGTATGGATGAGGATATGAAGTAATTGGAATTGTCATACATTGGTGGTAGGTGTGTAAATAGATTACAACCACTCTGAAAAGCTAAACATAAGCCTATCCCATCACCCACAATCCCATTACTGGGTCAAGAAAAATGAGATTATTTGTTCACCAAAGTCACATACAAGAATGTCCATAGTAGCTATAAGAAAAGGAACCTGGGAACAACTACTATGTCCATCAACAAGGGAATGGATAAGTAAATGTGGTGTATTTATACAACGCAACATGGCACTACAGTAAAAAGAACGGACTCTAACCCTGCACAACACCATGAATGAATCTCATAGACAGTTGTTGAGCAAGAGAAGCCAGACACAAAAGATGCATATACATTTTATAATTCTCTTTATATCATGTCCTAAAATGAGCAAAGCTAATCAACAGAGACAGAAGCCAGAATAGTGATGACCGGTGCTTGTGTGCCAGATTGCCAAGATGTCATTCCCCAAGTACTAGCCATCGCACCTGGCCACCCTTTACTACCCCCCTCGACCCAGCCAAATGCAGTATATCTCTGGAAGATGCAAACTGGCATTTGGCCATAAAAGCCCAACTTAAATGGGAGTACCTGCTTCAATACAACGACCCCAGCTGCTGAGGGCTCATTGAAGATCCTGCCTTGATCCATGGGACCTATGCAAGATCAGCAAATACCAATCTGAATTACGGACCCACTCCCAAGACCTCACTCGTAGGAGCTCTGTTTGGAATTGGGCCGCTCTTCTTCTGGTATTATGTTTTTAAAACTGACAGAGAAATCAGAAAGAAAAACTGATCCAGGAAAGAAAATTGGATCGAACATTTAACATTTCATATTAAGTGTGGCAATGATGACTCTATGTATTATTGTTTAAATAAATCTTCTATTAATCATTAAAAAAAAGAATAGTGATGATCTCGGCAGGGGTCTGCTGACTAGGAAGGGGCACCTTCTATGTACTGAAAATGTCCTAAATCTTAATCTGGATGGCATTGCACAGGTGCATATGAATATAAGCAATGATCAATATGTATATTTATAATTTGTGCACTTTATGTATTTTACACCTAAATTGAAAAGTAACATTTTCCCTCCTAGGTATTTATCACGCAAAGATTTATACATAAATATTCATAGTGGCTTTAGTCATAATAACCCCAAACTGGAAATTACCCAAATGTGAATCAACATTTGAATGGATGAACAAACTATAGTACATCCATACAATGGACTTTACTCAGCAACAAGAAGAACTGAATGACTGATAAATGCAACAACATGGATACATGTCAAAATCACATTAAGCAAAAGAAGTCAGAGAAAAAAGACTATATTTTATGATTTTGTTGATATAAACTCCTAGAAAATGCAGACAAATTTATAGCAATAGAAGTAAATTGGTTGGTTGGTTGTCTGGGTAGAGGGAGGGATGGACTGACAAGGGAGATGGGGAAAACTTGGGTGGGAAAAGGAAATGTTCTGTGTCTTGATGGTGTCAATGGTTTCCAGGTGCATACATGTCTCAAAATGAAAATTGTACCTCTTGAAGGGATACAGTTCATTTTCCATAAATTATACTTCAATCAAGGTGATAAAATAATATATATCAAATGAAGAATACTCATTGGCTTGGACTTGACTGAAAAGGCGTAGAAGGCACTAGTTACATAAACTTCAGCTTCCTTCCTATGACCCTTATATCCCCAGTAAAATTAAGGCTAACATGAGCAGGATATGTGTAAGGGAGAGGGATGCTCCTACCCACTTTGCCATATGGAGACAAATGGAAGACATGAATGGGCAGTGGAGAGCAAGAATGGATGGTAGAAGATAGACATCATACCAGTTATTTGAACTGAGGGAATTTAAAGGATTGTTAACTACATAATTGAAAAAAAGTAAAAAAAGAACACAGTGATATCAGAGAGATAGCAATTTCAGGATGAAGCTCTCACCCCTAGGTTTGACGGAAGAGATGGAAGAGGTTAGAGTTATGAAAACTTGGAAACTCAGAGGATGATCCTGGGGTCTGGACCCAGAGCTTTGAGGAGAGGAGGCCTAGGCTTACTGGTGCAGGGGATTCTGAGGCTGGTTTTACCAGCATCTGAGAAACTAAAAACTAGATTCAGCTGCTACTAAAGGAAGACTCTGCTAATGTTGAGGTGAAGAGGCATTTCTGGGGTGACTCAGGAACAGAAAGTAAACAGGAGAAAGCATATCCCTCCTCCCTCCATCACCCTTGAGATCTTCCTCTAGTGCCCCTGGTGGCCAAGCCTAGCAGTGAGCAGCTGGGAAAACCAAAATGTGGTTTGCAAATTGCAAGCTCCAATCATGGCAAAGAAGGGGGTGGGGAGCAGTTTGAGGTTGAAATTGGGTCTCAAACTATTTTGTGTTTAAATCTTGGTTTTGTCTGACACTTGTGTGGCCTTTGGCAAGTTACTTAGCCTCTCTGAGCCTCAGGTCTACATCAGTAAAATCAAGGTAATATTCCCTTCAAAGCTTGTAGTAGTGAGCCTTCAATAAATGGACCCTAATATTTAATTTATTTGCTTAGGTGGCACTTGTTCTCCCTTCACACTATTCCCTAAATCACTCCCACCATCAGGACCCAATTACCTGGTCCTTGGGATGGCTCTGCTCAGAGATGCCTCACTAGCTCCACGCCGTCCAGTCCTCTCAAGAAAGGCCTCCTAATAGAGAGTTGGAGAACTAAGGTGTGGCACAGTTAGATTGTGGTCCACAAGGTAGCACTTGGATTTCAGTCCTGGAGAGGAGGAAGTTAAGCAGCTGGCCTACAATTAATTTCTCTCCTGTTATAGGAGGACACTCCTGAGAGACAAAGCAAGTGATCTAATGTAATCTCCTTATAAACATGCTGATAACTGGCCTCCTGGTAAACAAATTGAGATGGACTAGGAGGAGAGTACCCACCTATGGAATGCTTTTGGCAGGAATGATCCTGGATTAGGACTGCTTGTGGAAAACTGATTTAGAGTCTTTGGATTGGCAGAGCTCTTTGGTGGATTTCATGTGAGTCACATAATGATCTGGGTATAAAATGGAGATGATTCATAACCTAAAGTCTCCTTGCTGTGTGAGGCAATACACAAATCTTTTTGGAGGTGCTATCATTGCTGTGGGCCAGAGAGTACATGTCTGATATAGGACAAAAGGATCTGGGCAGCTACTATCCATGCCCTGGACCTCTCCTGGCTTTGCCCATGCTCTTAATTACATGCATCCTTAAAATTACTAGTGAAGCTTGATGCTGAGTAACAGAGAAGCTCAAACTAACCCAGAGTGTTGTTGGTATGGTCCAGCCATGCTTTTCCAGTGAACAAAGTATTATTGAGACCTAAATACAGGAGGGCTCTAGAGGCTCTTAGAGGTGTATATTAGATACTTTGGATTTTTAATTCATAAATAAAATTCATGTTCTCGAATCTAACCTTATATGTTTCTCTGGCTATTGTAACTTTCCTTTCTCTAAAGGAATAGAAGTGAAATGAGAACTCAACTTCCTTTAGAAAGTAAGGGTTCCAGAGGCACCTGGGTGGCTCAGTCAGTTAAGCATCCAGTTTGATTTCATCTCAGATCATGCTTTCACAGCTTTGTGAGTTCAAGCCCCATGTGGGGCTCTACACTGGCAGTGAGGAGCCTGCCTGGGATTCTCTCTCCCCTTATCTCTCTCTGTCCACACTTGTGCTGTCTCTGTCTCTCTACAAAAATAAATTAACAAACTTAAAAAAAGAAGAAAATAAGGGTTCTGGTCTTAGCTCTGCCACAAATGGACTGTGTGGCCTTGGGTGGAACCCTCAACCTCTCTGAACCTCAGTTTCCTCATCTGCACAATGAGGGGGTAGCAATCATACTTCCTTCCTCACAGAGTTTGCATGAGACTCAAACAAAAGGTGTAGGAAAAATGCTAGATATGCTGTATAAAAGTACAAAGTCTTATTTCTTCTAGAGGTGTCACCCTTTCTGTGTATCTACAGCTTCACTTTCATATATAATATCTATACGATTTAAAGAAGCAACCCCATCCCTGCCAGTAGTTATATTAATACTTGCTTTAACATATAGGTAAAAATCTGAATTCTCTTACTATACTGATGCTTACAAATTTCCAATTTATCTGTTTTTCTACAAAATATTTTATTGAGATAAAATATATTTTATATAAAGCAAAATGCATATAGATCTTAAGTACACAGTTCAACTGATTTTGACAAATGCATACACCGGTGTAATCCATACTTCTGTCAAAATGTAGACCATTTCTAGCACCCCAGAAAAATCCTATGAGCTCCTTCTAGTCGATCACACTCATCAGAGGCAGCTATAGTTTGATTTCTACTGAAGTATGTTCATCTTGCCTGTTGTAGAACTTCATCCTTTCTTGTGTTTGGCTTCTTTCATTCAGCATAATGTTTTTGCAATTTAACTATATATTACTGTGATATAAGTAGCACATTGTTTTATTGTTTTCTGCATAGAATCCCATTGTATAAATATGCCACAATTTACTTATATTCCTGGTAATAACCGTTTGAATTGTCTCTAGATTATAGCTGTTAGGAATAGGATAAGGAAAGTCTTATATAAGACTTTGTGTAAACACATGTTTTCACTTCTTTTGGGCAAATTCCTCAGAGTGGCATTGCTGGTCACAGTACAGATGCATATTTAACTTTTTAAGAAACTGCCAAATAGTTTCCCAAAGTAGATGAGAATGATAGTTTTTCCATATCCTTGCTACCATTTGGTGTTGTCAGACTTTCTTCAGGATAGCCATGGCTGTGTCATGGTCTCTTTAGTTTGTTTTTTTTTCAAGTTCTCTTGAATCTTAAACAGGTATCTGTGGAACCACCTTGGGCTATGCTTATGATGCTATATGCAAAAATATGCCCGCTTATATTTTCATGAGAATAAAATCTATACATTCAGCTTCTTAAAGTAGCCCTTCATTCCCTCAAATGCTAACCATTATACAAAGAGCAGTTTCTAAAGATGTGATTTTTTAAATCAGTCTGATAGCCTAAGCCATAATTAACTAGCAGTAATCAACTATTTATATTCTTACATCTTAAAGATTTTGTTTTACTGCAACATACAGTTAAACATAACACAAATTCTTACGAGCTCTTAATGTCTTAAAATACCATTTGGCCCAGATTTCTAAAATATCCTCTTGTATACACAGTACTTTCTATAATGAAAATCATGTTCTCTGATCCTGTGCTATTAGAAAAAGAAATTTGCAGTCCTGATTTGATTAAGGAAAAATTAGTCATGGAGACTTGTTATACAAGGAATGTCTTCTGGTCTACCTTGAACTTGAGGAAATTGAACAGGTAGGAAATAATCACTTATTCAGTATGTTCTGTAAGGCCCAATTTATGATTGTAACTAGCCTCATCATTGCAAGTTTTTAGGAGCTTGCTTCCTAGATTGTTGTTTATGTTCATGTGCATAATTTAGCAAAAGTTTTCAAAGCACCATTTGTATGTGTCTGTGACTTAAAAAGTCATTGAGCTTCAGAAGAGAAAGTTTCCTTTATACAAACCCCTCACATTCACTTTTAGAATTCACACTGAATGAATTCAAGGGCTAAAGAAAGAATTGAGAATTGTTTGCTCATTCTCTGGATGTCCTGTTTGTGCCCAATTGAAAGCATGTCATTAATTTGTGGTGTTCATTTCCAATATAATAATAATAATAATAATAATAATAATAATAATAATAAAGAGCAGCATCTAGCATTCATCTTGGTAAATGCTTTTTGTTAGGTGTTTGGGTTTGAATAAAAGTAACAAAGGATTGTTAAACATCCCACTTCAGCTCAGGTCATGATGTCACGGCTCATGAGTTCTAGACTCATGTTGGGCTCTGTGCTGACACCTCAGAGCCAGGAGCTTGCTTTGGATTCTGTGTCCCCCTCTCTCTCTGCCCCTCCCCCACTTGCACTCTCTCTCTCTCTCTCTCTCTCTCTCTCTCTCAAAAACAAAAAAAGAAATATAAAAAACAATTTTATAAAAGTAATTGTGTATTGGCCATTCTACACTGCATCCAAACTGCTTGAATATTAAAATAATGAATATGATACAGTAGGATGGCACTTCATTCCAGACTACCATAGTCATATAGGCATTAGTTTAGTATCTCATTGATTGTTATCTGTTACGACTGAGGGAGAAATGGAGAGGAAGAGGTTCTGATATGCTTTTATTTTTTTTGCAACAGATTTGTTGAGATATAATTCACATACCATACAAACCACCCATTTAAAATTCACAGTTCAGTGGTTTTCAGTTTATTCATGGAGCTATGCAAGCATCACCACAATCAATTTCAGAACATTTCCATCATCCCCAAAAAAGCTGTTTCCCCTTTAACGTCTCCACCACCCCCATGCTTCCACTTCCCTTCAGTCATTCCAGCTCTAGGTATCTAGGAATCCATTTTCTCTATCCATGGATATTTTTATGGATATGCCTATCCTGAACATTTCAAATTATGTACATACAATATGACTGTAACTGTGTTCTTTCAATTAGTCTAATGTTTTGAGGTTCCTCCATATTATAACATATATTCATACTTAATTACTTTTTATTGTTGAAGAATATTCCAATATATGGATACACCACATTTTATTTATCCATTCATCATTGATAAATGTTTGGGTTGTTTCTACTTTTTTGGTGATTATGCATAATGCTATGACTATTTGTGAACGTTTGTGCATAGCTTTTTGCATAGACATATGTTTTCAATTCTCTTGGTATATATCTAGAAGAGGAATTGCTGGGTCACATGGGGAGTTTATGTTTAACATTTTGAAGAGCCACCAAACTGTTTTTCAAAACAGCTGCACTATTTTGCATTTCCACCAGGATTGTATCAGGGTTCTGATTTCTTTACTTTTTCACCAACACTTGTGATTATCAGTCATTTTTATTATAGCCATTCTAATGGTGTGAAATAGTATATTGTGGTTTTGAGTTGCATTTCACTGATGGCTAATGATGTTGAGCATCTTTTTGTGTGTTTACCATGTGTATATCTTCTTTGGGGGAATATCTACTCAGATCCTTGCTTACTTTTTAATTGGGTTATAGTTTTATTATTGAGTCATAATACAGTCTTAATATGCTTTTGAGTAATAGAATGAAATGGAAAAAGCGGTAATATGGGTATTTCCAAAATGATAACAATATACATATTGACTGAGATGCTTTGAATCACAGAACTTAAACAGGTGGAAGTCACTGTAAAGATCCCCAAGGCAATGCCCTCCTTTTATAGATGAGGAAACAAATTCTTGTGAATAGTCAATGATTTCCTAAGAAGCCACAGCCAAGAGGTCAAAGAACAAACTCAAACTCAAGTGCTTTTATGCAGAATTTGCTACTTTAGCTGATGCACTGCTTTGCTTGGAAATGCAAAAAGATGCTCTGTGCTGCCAAGAATTCTTAGATCTTTGTTTGCCGCTTGTTCTTTAAAGACAAATGCAACATTTATATTTATTGCTATGGATCATACAGTTTCTTTTTAGGGTAAGACTAATGGGTAATGAGTTAGAGCGGTGCTCTCAGATTCCTCAGATCTCAGCATACATCAGAATCTCTTGGGGGAGCTTGTAAAACACAATCGTGTCCAGCATACATTATATATAATATCACGTAAATATATGTTTTAAAATCACTATACATGATGCACAAGTGCCATTAACAAGGCCTGAAAAATGTACAGCACTTACTACATGACCCCAAATACACATTTACTGAGTGGAAATTAAAAACACAGTTTAATGTAGAACCTTACAACCCTAGCTCTGAAACAAGCATGGATCAGAATCACCTGGAGGGCTTACTAATACACAGGTTTTGGACTACTTCCAAAGTTTCCCACTTAGTAGATCTGAGGAGGGATCCAGTAATTTGCATTTCTAACAAGTTCCCAAATGATGCTGAAGTCTGCTTGTCCCGGAACCACACTGTGAGAACCGTGGCACTAGAGGAAAGAAAACATTTCAATGCCTGGGAAAAGGATAATATGGTGGAAGAAAGGCCTAAATTACAATATAATGCCATATACAAGTGAAAGGGTTTTTTTTCCCAGATATCCTTAATCCTTATTATCCTTAACTGTTTTTAGTGTACACTTTGGAATACCTAACTTGCTCTTTCTCTTGTGTCTTGAAATGGAGAAAATAACAAAAATGTCCATTTAAAAAAATTTCCTTAAACACACATTGCAGAATGTCATACCATCCAGATATTCTGTGTGTGTGTGTGTGTGTGTGTGTGTGTGTGTGTGTGTAACTATAGTTATATGCAGTTATAGGAAACTTTTAAGGTTATGTTATAGGTAACTTCTTTACTTCTTTTAAGGTCAAAGGATTTAAATAACTTATAAAAGATTACTATTACATATTAGGTTTATATATGTGCTTACATATATATATACACATATATATAAAGGAAAATGTTTTACAAGGATATTTGGTTTCACTTGTTACATAGAGTGGCTATTTCTTCTAAAACAAGGCAGCAAGAAGATATCACTCTGATGCTGCTAGAAAGCCAATCAGATTTCTCTGGAAGAGCTAAGTCATGGCCAGGCTGCTCAGAGTATATAATGCTGATCCTGGCATACTATAGGTCCTCTTTAAATATTTATTGAATGGATGAATGCTATATCTTTTTTGTTAATTTTTTAAAAATATTTATTTATGAGAGGGAGAGAGAGACAGACAGACAGACAGAGTGTGAGCAGGGAAGGGACAGAGAGAGAGGGAGACACAGAATCTGAAACAGGCTCCAGGCTCTGATGTCAGCACAGAACCCGATGAGGGGCTTGAACCCATAAACTGTGAGATCATGACCTGGGCTGAAGTTGTATGCTCAACTGACTGAGCCACCCAGGTGCGCTAGGATGAATGCTGTAGCTGCTATGGGTTTCACTTAGCCTCAGTCATGTAACTGTCAAACTGAAAACCATGGCTCATAAATTTTAGCTATACTTTTCAGACTTTTATATCGAAGCAAGAGGTTTATGAATTTCATTAAGGCTTTCTGAGTTTTTTGTATACCTTTTTCCCCTGGGAGTTCTGATTCAGTATCCATCCTTAACGTTAGGTGATCAAATATATTTAAAAATGAATATCACATACCTGACACAAATTATGCTCCTCAATTATTCCTGAATTCTAAGAGAATTCTATGATGAAGCATTTGGGAAGTTACCTAATGAATTCACCTAGATAGAATATGTTTTAAGTTTTTACCATAATTGGTGTTTTGGTTGAATCTACTTAAGATGTAAGGAAATTTTTGTGGATAACCTTAGAAGAAGTGTTAATCATAAAAAATAATAATAGAATCAAGGTTGAATTATCTACATAAAATACACAAAATATGGAAAATTCTCATGATGTCAAGGCTATATATCCAGAACAAGCTTATAAATTATTTTCTTTTATAAATTTTGTAAAATGGTAAAACATATAGATGCCCAAACAGCTGACTGCCTGTTGGGGCAAGTGCAGTGGAAAAGTCCGTGCGCTTGGCGTCAGAGCTGTGTTCACATTCTGGCTTGGTTACTTCCAGGTTGGTTGACTGTAGCAGATGCTGTGATGTGTTGCTCAGATCCCTATTCAGGACTGAAGAATTTGTTTTTCTCAGCTGCTGCTAGTGCTGTCGACTGTGTCCAACTGGTTTTCATGGGAGGGTAAAATCCTGGCCCACTCATCCCAACTTGGGACAACCCTTAAGGGTCATTACAGCTCTAGAACCCCCTGAGGAATTAGCTGAGGTCTCACTCAGACTTCACTGGAGCCCAACTCCTCCTTCTGCCTAACGCTGCTTTCTTCCCTTCTCCTCCAGGTATTAGTCCTGAGAATACTCTTTACAAATTCTCTGAAAACAAATCATTTCAGAGTCTGCTTTCTGGGGACCAATGTGCAACAGTGATCTTTTATAAATTATTCAACTTCTTTAACCCTAAAAGAAGTTTTCTCTAACAATGCCTATCGCATTTAGGGTTGTTATCAGAACTAAATTAGATAATGTGTTTGAATGACTTTAGCATAGTGTCAGACAGAGGATAGATACCCAATCTGTTACATTCCTTTCTCTTCTTCAGCTAGTTTTCTTAACTGTAGGCTGTTGACTATTCACCTTGTGCAACCATACATAAGTTGGAGAATACTGGATGTGAGAGAGTGTGAAAACTTTCATTTGGTTTGCTCAACCTCAGGCGAAGCAGTCTCATTCTGGAACTAGTTACAAAGAAATATGGTGTACAATATATACCCCATACCATACCAGGCTATGGTTCCCAATGGCTACTTCTGCACTAGTTTTCTCAGAATGCCAAGAAAATGGATGATCAACACTTTTTAAGTTAACAGTGTCACGTTTGATATTTATTTATTTATTTGATATACATTAAAAATTTTTAAACTTTAATTCTAGTATATTTAGCATACAGCATAGCATTAATTTCGGATGTACAATATAGTGATTCATCAATTCCTTATATCACCCAGTGCTCATCACAACAAATACATTCCTTTATGTTTGTTATTAATTGCTTCATGTACTTAGATGCTTTCATATTGGATACATGTATACTTACAATTGTTATATCCCCTTGTTAGATTGTCCCCTTTATTATTATATAGTGTCCTTCTTTGTCTCTTTTAACAGACTTTGTTTTTTCTTAATGTTTTTTTTTAATTTATTTTTGAGAGACAGAGAAGACAGTATGAGCAGAGGAGGGGCAGAGAGAGAGGGAGACACAGAATCCGAAGACAGGCTCCAGGCTCTGAGCTAGCTGTCAGCACAGAGCCTGACGCGGGGCTCGAACCCATGAACCGTGAGATCATGACCTGAGCCAAAGCTGGATGCCTAACCGACTGAGCCACCCAGGTGCCCCCACACAGAGTCCCCCTTAACACTGCTTGTAGGGCTGGGTTAGTGGTCATGAATTCTTTTAACTTTTGTTTATCTAGGAAACTTTTTACCTCTCCCTCTATTCTGAAGGATAGTGTTGCTGGATAGAGTATTCTTGGCTGCAGATTTTTCCCTTTCAGCACTTCAAATACATCATTCCACCCCCTTCTGGCTTGCAAGGTTTCTGCTGAAAAATTACCTCATAGCCTTATGGGGTTTCCTTTTTATGTAATGATCTTCTTTTCTTTTGCAACCTTTAAAATTCTTTATCACTTTATTTATTTATTTATTTTTGGCCATTTTAATTACTTTGTGTCTTGGTATGGGTCTCCTTCGGCTGAATTTGGGGATTTCTGTGCCTCCTGAATCTGGATCTGTGTTTCCCCTCCCAGATCCAGGAAGTTTTTAGCTATTATTTCTTTAAATACATTTTATGCCCTCCTTTCTCTCTTTTCTCCTTCTAGGATTCCTATAATGTAAATGTTATTATGCTTGATGGTGTCACTGGGTTCCCTAAGTGTACGCTCATTATGCAGTATTTGTTTGTTTCTCACCTGTCCAGCTTGATTGCTTTCCATTGCTCTGTCCTCCACGTCACTGATACATTCCTCTGCTTCCTGTAGCCTACTATTTATTTCATATATTATATTTTTAATTTCATTTGTTGAGTTTTTCATCTCTGATATGTTAGTTTTTAATCTCTTGATCTAGGGTCTCACTGATGTCATCTGCCCTTTTCTGAAGTCTAGTGAGTATCTTTATGATTATTACTTTAAATTATCTATCAGGCCCATTACTTATTTCTGTTTCAATTAGATCTCTTACTGTGATTTTTTTTCCTGTTCTTTCATTTGGAATATATTCCTCTATCTCCTCATTTTGTGCATCATTCTGTGTCTGTTTCTCTGTTAGGAAAGTCTGCTTGCTCTTGGCTTTACGAAGAAGAAGTCCTACAGTGCACTACAGTGCAGTGTCCACTGTTCACCAGAACCTGGCACTTCAGGGGAGTCTCCTGTGTATGTTGTTTGCATCCTGCTGTTGTGTCTGAATCACTTTTTCTTTCAGTTCAGATGTCTATCCTGACTCTGACTGTTGTGGGCTGTCCTTGGTCTCTGTGGTGTTAATGGGACCCACACAGGCCAGCTCTAAAGGGGCATGACTGCAGGAAGGTTCAGAGGTGGGACAGTGGTGCTAGCAAAATTTGTACTAAGTCTTCAGTCCTTGACTGGATCCTCTAAGCATGGTAGCCTCCCAGGGGTGAGGCATGCAGTGGCTGTCGGGTACACTGTCTGTGCCTGGGGTGGCTCTGCAGGGCCATGTGCTGGGTTAAGAAAATTTGGTCTGTACCCAGAACTGAGGCCAGCAGGCTCAGGGTGGGCTAGTCCTCATGAAAACTCCTGAGTGAGGTGCATTGCTGGTGGGCTAGGTAGCAAGTGTCTGTGCAGCACCACTTCTCATAGGTTGATCTGTGTTTATGTTGGGGGACAGGGGAGTAAAATGGTTCCTGCCAGGTTTTTTTTTTTTGTCGTTCCCAGAGGAATCCCCAACATGCTCAGAAATCTTTGTAAATAGATCTCACTCCTATTTGCCCCAGGCGTTTCGTAAACTGTCACTCCTATGTTGCCTCTCAGTGGGCTGTTGTTACTTTAAGAGTAGGGACCCAGCTATCACTCTCCCTCCAGCTGGGCAGTGCTCAGCCAGCTGACTTAAAGTTCCTGCCTCCAAGTCCTAGCTGCTTATACAAACTCACAGAATTCAGCCCCTCTGGTTTTCAAGCCCAGACACTGTGGGGATTCATCTTCCCGGTTTGTGCTTCCTGGTACTGTCCCCTCTCTGCAACTTCACTTCTCTCCCTCCTCTGTGGGGAGCTCCCAACCACCATCTGCCCTTCCTACCCTCTCAGCTGTGGCTTCTTGTCTATATTTAGTTGTGGAGTTTGTTCTGCCAGTCTTGCATCCCTTTCCAGTTTATTTACATGGATAGGAGTTGTAATCATGGGATGGGGGAAGCTTAGGATCCTCCTACTCTGCTATCTTCCCAAGCTCCTCATGTGTTTAGGTAGGCAACTTGTGAGAACATGAGCATGCTTTGAGAGTCAGTTTTTTAAAGTTTTATCCTTTCTCCTCAAAAATATCAAACAGTATCAAATACTAAAGTGCTTCACCATGTAAACAATTGGGTCACATGGTATGTAAAGCCAACAGTGTCATATATATGATATAGTACTACTCATTAAATATGGGATGTCTGCAATACACATGTTAGGGGTTTAGCCCAGATAAAGGCTCTTGGAGTGATTGATAATTTGCTTTGATAAACATTTATTAAAAATATTACTATGATAGGCTTGGAAGCTTTGGAGGTAAATAAACCATAATTCTCTGCCTTAAAAAAAACCCTTATCTTTTAGTCCTTGGATGTGCTGGCTATATGGAATTCCTTATTAGTGGGAAGGGATACCAGAAATAAGATGTTAGGGGTGCTATATGGCTCAGTAGGTTAAATGTCTGACTCCTGATTTTGGCCCAAGTCATGATCTCACAGTTCATGAGTTCGAGTCCCACGTTAGGCTATGCACTGTCAGTGCAGAGCCTAGGATTTTTTTCTCCCCCTC
The DNA here is from genome assembly GCF_006229205.1 of Suricata suricatta. Lineage (NCBI taxonomy): Eukaryota > Metazoa > Chordata > Mammalia > Carnivora > Herpestidae > Suricata > Suricata suricatta. Next base: position 127,211,250 of record NC_043704.1, on the reverse strand, counting down.
CATCCGTCCCACCCCCCATTCACGCATGCTGTCTCTCCCTCAAAATAAATAAATAAAACTTAAAAAAAAAAATAAGATGTTAGGTGATTTTTTTTACCATAATAGCAATCTAATTTTTGTGATTATATGTGTAATCTATGTGAGAGTGTAGCTAATGTAAATTGTTCATTCTATCCTTCTTCCTTTTAATAATAAACAACTTTCCCCCACCCCACAATTTTAACTGGGTGTATGTCCATCTAGATAGAGATGAAAATCCCAGCCTCCTTTGCTGTTGGTTGTCACCACATGAGTGCATTCTGGCTGATGGTGTATAAACAATAGTGATGTTTATGGTTTCTGAGTCACAGATTAAAAGGAAGCTTCCTTAAGAGAATGTACTTTGCCACCACTATTTTTCCTCCATACCACTGGCTGGGAGATGGCCCATTCAAAAATGGAATCCATATTTTGAGAATGCAGAGGTTCCTCTGAGCCACTGCTTCTGGAATATTATGTAAGAAAACTATTTTTATCTTATGTAAGCCCCTGTATTTTAGGATTTCTTTGTTATAGCAATTTGGTCTTTATCCTGACTACTACATGTATTATTTTATTTTTCCTTATAATAATTATTTTGTGGGGTTATTTGTTAGTATCCACACTTATAGATAAAGAAACAGATTCAGAGATTAATTCACCCAAGCAATTGGAAAAGCTGGAATTCAAATCTAATTCTTCTCTCCAAATGGATTCTGTTATAGGAGGAAACAAAAACATTTTTAATATAGAAAATAAGGGACCATGGAGACATGACCTAAAGTTCATAAAATCAAGTAAGAATAGTCTGAACTGGAAGTACTTATCAAACCTTGCCTTTAAGAACTGGGGACTTCTTTGAGGATTAAAACCAGAAGAATTAAAGCTAACATACAGAGGAATCATTCTATTTTATAAAGAAAGTCAACTAAGGTTGACTGCCCCAAGAAGAAGTAAAACTGAAAGTATAAATTAGCTGAAGGTGGTTTAGGTTATTCATTCCTGACAGACTCAGGTTAGGGTTTTGTATGTATTTGGGTACATCCTTAACTTGTGATTGTAAGTTTTAAAGAAGAACTGTCTTCCGACCAAGTTCCCCTCAGGGCCTCGCTCTGCCAGAAATCTCAGATGGACTGGCTGGCACAGTATGCCATTCCTTGAATTGTCATGCTGGTGCTAGCATGGCACACGAAGCCGTGAGCGGCTTTGCTGCCAACAACTCCAGCGAGGAAGAAGCAGACCATATGCTAAGATGTGACCTCCGTAAATGTCCTTAAATTCATAGTGATGAACAAGCAGCTGCTTAATAACCATATTTTAAAATTATGTCACAGTTTTGGGTTTTGGAAGAGCATCAATCCACCCTGTATTCACAATCAGAAGACTGTAGATTATCTTTTAGTTGGTTGCTCTTGGAAGTTTCTTTTTGTGAGGACACTTAGAATGAAGGTGTGACTTAGTTTTTTGTCTTTGAGACAGGCCACCTTCCCTTAAGTGTGGCCTCAAGTGATCTGTCTTCTTTCCTTTTCTTCCAACAAGTGAGTTTTGATGCAAATTACACAAATTTGTCCCCACTCCAGCCCTTCTTTTCTTTACTCTGCTTCTATGTATTTATGCTAAAGGAAAGAATGTCCCTCCTTTCAAACATCAAAACTGAGGCCCCCTTTCCTTCCTTCTTTTGTTGGGATATTTTTCTGTCAACTGCCCCTCTTAATTGACTCCTCAACTTTTCCATCTGGTGATCCTCATCTTTTCTTAAAACACACACACACCTTGTGGTGGTTTTGTAATGTGTTAACTTGGCTGGGATGAGTAACAGTTCCCAGAATTTCCTTACCTGTGTATTTCTAGTTAGGGTGGGCCATAGGGAGATTCTTGTGGGAGATTTGGAGGGTAGAACTGAAGCTGTAGTCATGTTGTAGCTCACACACGTTGCCATTTATCTACTGACTCACCCAGTGGCTGTGAGGCAGCAGCCCGGTCTGCAATTGCTCTACCTTCCCCTGTATCTTCTTTCTGCATTCTGATTCCTGGGCCAGTTGTATGTGTGTAGCTCATGGGGAAGGCTCCAGCTTCTGCAGGACAACCACATTCCTAGGATCAGAGGCAATGAGAACTGACACAGGTTTTTGTCCATCAGTGTGAAGCGCCAGCTCATGTTTGTTGGTGCCAGACTGCTCTTGATCTACTCCTATTTCTATCCACCTGCCCTCTGTTTACCCTATGGATTGTGTGTGTGTGTGTGTGTGCGTGTGTGCACGCGCACATGTGTGTACATGTGTATCTCCTGGTAGTTGAATCTCACTACTCATCTCTTGACATTTTTTATCTAACACCCTTCAAATTATATGCTACCCACATTATTCCTTTCTTTCATCTTGATATTCTCCAGAATGTAGTTTGTTTTTAAGTTTATTTATTTTGAGAGAGAGAGAGCACAAGCAGGATAGGAGCAAAGAGAGAAGAGAGGAGAGAGAGAGAGGAGAGAGAATCTGAAACAGGCTCTGTGCTGAGAGCCCTGATGTGGGGCTCAAACTCACGAACCACAAGATTATAAACTGAGCCAAAGGCAGACCCTTAACCAACTAAGCCATCAGGAACCCTCAGAATGTATTTTATATTCAGTATCTAACTATAAAACACTTAAATGTTTCTCAAAGTGATCAGCTGCATGAGAATGCTTGTTAAAATGCAGATCCTGGGCTGCCTGAGTGGCTCAGTTGGTTAAGCATACAACTCTTTTTTTTCCTTAACATTTATTTACTTTTGAGAGACAGAGAGAGACAGATCATGAGCAGGGGAGGGGCAGAGAGAGAGGGACACACAAAATTGGAAGCAGGCTCCAGGCTCTGAGCTAGCTGTCAACACAGAGCCTGATGAGAGGCTCAAACACATGAACTATGAGATCATGACCTGGGCCGAAGTCGGACGCTTAACTGACTGAGCCACCCAGATGCCCCTAAGCATCCAACTCTTGATTTTTGTTCACAGTTAGTGAGTTCAAGCCCTGCATCAGGCTCTGCACTGAGCATGGAGCCTGCTTGGGATTTTCTCTCTCTCTCCCTCTCCCTCTGCCTCTCCCCAACTCTCTTAAATAAATAAATATTAAAAATATAAATAAAATGCAGATCCCTAGACTCCCACTTCCAGCTGGGTTGACTCAGAATTTGTGTGGATGGAGCCTTGGAATATGCAGTTTGAACAAGCTCTCCCCAGACTGTGATGTACATTAAGTGTGAGAAACATGGGTTGACCCCTTGTAAGTGAGAAAGAGTGGTTGACTCACCTTCTTCCCTCTTCTGCGTCTTCTACATTCTGCTTGAAACTTCTCTCTTGAATGGCTTTCTTATTTGTCTAATCCAAATATTCTGGCTTTGGTCCTCAGGAGCAATTGACATTACTGAAACCCCTTTCCATCTATTGTTTATTCCTTATAGCTGTATGTACTGATGGCTCTCCCCTAAAATTTCTGGCCTGTTCTAGTTACTGGGCACCTGCAACTCTGACTTAATTCTCTTCCTTAACTCCCATTCCTTTTTTGTTTTCTTAGCCAGCATTTCCCAGTGTCATGTAATATCCAATTCACCTCGGAAATGTATTGAACAATTACTGTGCGCCCTGTACTGTGCTGGGCTCTGAGAATACAGATGTAAGTAAAATTCAGTCCTTGCACTTACAGAGCTCACAGTCCAGTGCTCTGAGAAACTACAGATTACTAATTATAATTGAGGATAACAAGGGCTTCCAGGGGTGAGTAGTGGGTGGTAAGCCAGAAGGAAGAGTCCAGGGCAGTGTGTTCAGAGGAAGACTTAGTCATCACCCCAGGCAAGAATAGAATTGAATGAGGAGTTCCAGTAAAAAGAAGAGCCTGGTCAAAAGGGAGAAGGTGTGAAGAACCAAGGTGCACTCTGGGACCTGTATATAATTTGTTTTGTCATATGAGGGAATGACAAACATGAGGCTGAACAAGTAAGCTGTATATACCTTGTTAAGGAGTTGGTCTTTATTCTAAAATGGCATTAGGGAGTTTTAAGCAGCAAAGGAAAATGGGTGACAGATTTGTGTTTTGGAAAGACTACTGTGGTGGTGGTGATAAAAAGGTGGTGTCCTAAAGCCATGGAAATGAGTGAAGAGGCTCTTGCAGGGGCGACTGCGTGGCTCAGTGGGTTAGGCGTTTAACTTCCACTCAAGTCATGATCTTGCAATTCATGAGTTCAAGTCCTGCATCAGGCTGTGTGCTAACATCTCAGAGCCTGAAGCCTGCTTTGGATTCTGTGTATGTCTCTCTCTCTCTCTCTCTCTCTCTGCCCCTCTCCTGCTCATGCTCTGACTCTCTCTGACTCAAAAACAAATTTTGAAAAAACATTAACAATTAACCAAAAAGAGGCTCTTGCAAAATCTTAGTGAGGGATGGTGAGCCCCAGAACCATACGTGGCTGAAAGTGAAAAGTTATCCCTGAGGTAGGGTTGACAGAGGTCAGTGGCTGATTAGAGTGTAGGAGGCGGATGCAAGATGGCGCCTTGGCACCCTGCCCTAGCACATGGCGAGGTACGGCCTGCTGGCCTCTAGTGCTCCCGCCCCCCGGCCAGATACCGCGATGAGTGAGCGACCAATGCGAGGCCATGGAATGGGTCAGCCCTGCCTCTGCCAGCCTATCATGAGCGGCCGTGCAGCCTGGGCGGCAGGTATATATGGGGGAGCAAGCAGCGGGGAGGAGGAAGAAGAAAGAAAGAAGTGGACAATAAAACTCTCTGCAACAAATCTCGAATCTCGGTGTCGTGTGTCTTTCCAACCGCTGGCGGTTTGGGCGGCGACATTAGAGGATTTGGGGGACTGAAAGATAAATAAGCCTAGGATAATATGTAAATTTCTGGATAAAGCAAATAGGTTATGTGCATTTATCTGAGATAAGGATGTAAGGAGAAAAGCCAGGTTGGGTTGGGGCGGCAGGACAGGGGACAGGAGTGAAGAGTTCACTTCTGGGTCTACTCAAGTGGAGAGGCTCAGAAGACAGATAAGCAGGGATAAGCAGGCTTGCTCAGGGGGGTGTGGGTCTTGCCAACCTCATTGATGCTCTTCTTTTAGGACACCCCAAGTCATGGGTACTTGACTGAGGTTTTATATAGAGGAATGACTGCCCAACAAATTTAAACAACTAACAATTGGACCCATTTATTAGCCCTCCCCTCCCCAATACTGCTACTCAACATCTCTTTCCTTCCTCCTCCCTACTCTCCCCACCAGCACTGAAGGGGAATTTGTGGGAGGCTGAATAATGACCCTTCAAAGATATCCATGTCCTGATCCCAGAAAGCTGTGAATATTCTACCTTATGTGGCACATGGGAATTTGCTAATGTGATCAACTTAAGGATTTGGAGATAGAAGGATTATCCTGCATTATCTGAGTGGGCCAATGTAATCAGCAAGGGTCCTTATAAGAGAGAGGGATGAGGGACAGAATCAGAAGAGATGTTTTAAGGAAAGCAGTGGTCAAGATAATGCAGAGCCATAAGCCAAGGAATGCAAGTGGCATCCTGCATCTGGAAGACGCAAAGGAATGGCTTCTCCACTAGAGTCTCCAAAAGGAACCCTATCTGCTACACCTTGACTTCAGGCCAGTGAGACTGAATTTGGACTTTGGATCTCTAGAACTGAAAGATAATAAATGTGTGTTGTTTTAAGACACCAAATTTATGGCAGTCTGTTAGAGGAGCAATAGTACACTAACACAGAGTGTAGCAAGAATTGAAGCTGGAGGGCAGCACAATGGCCATAGATGTTAGTACAGCTGAAGCCTCCAATCTGCTTCATAGTGCTAGGTTACAACATCCTTAAAGGCCCCAGTGCCCAAGTTTATTAGTTCTTGGTTAGATACCAGTAATGGATGCGATGATTCCCCAAGCAATTATGCTTTGTTGTCATCTCTTTCGCTAATCCAGTGGTTTCCAGACAGTATGCATTGGGAGGTGATTTGGAGGCCTCACCCTCAGAGTTTGTAATTCAGTAGGTCTCATGTAGGGCCTTTCTGATAAGTTCGCAGATGATCCTGTTGGTCTGGAGACCACAACTTTGAGAACTACTATAATGTGTTTGTGTGTGTGTGCATGTGTATGTATGTATATAATATATATATGTTCACATGTATATATATACATACACACACACAGACACGCACACACACATATATATGTATATCTCAATGTTCTTTTACTCACTCTAGGAGTTGCGGTATGGAGTCTTTTCTCCCTTTTTTTTTTTTTATTAGACTGTCAATTCTCTTAGGTCTCATTCAGAGTTTAGCAATGTGCTTGACTAAGTAGACATTTCATGAATGCTTGTTGATTCCCTGTGTAGTCCTGTCCTACTTCTGCTCCCTAAAAGTTAAAGACCCACCTCCTTTTAGCAAAAGATTCTATTGCACAAAGCGTTCTTTGAGATGCAGAATTTTTTACAACCCCAGCAAATTTCATTGAGATATAAGCAGCTGCACACTATTTCCAATGAATTGTGCATGGTCTACGCTGTGTGTGTGTGTATGTGTGTGTGTTTTTTTATATAATCCTGGAAGACTAAGTTAATTATCTTTTGGTTGTTGGCAGCTTCTCAATAAGAGATCTGTCAAATGTACTACTATCATAAGACATTTGGTGACATAAAGAAGAGCAAAATTAGGTAAGAAGAATAAACATTTTCTCCCCACTGGGGACAGGAAAGGGGGTGAGAAGACAGCCCAATTAGTACTTTAAAATGCTCTTTCTCATGAAAGTTTTCAGGAAACACAGTGTTGGTTTATACTAGTTAACACTGGGTTCCCAGACATGATGCAATTTTTGTTTCAGTGCAGCCTTTCCCTGACAGCTCAAACTTGACTCTGCCCCAGAACCATTTTCTAGCCTGATGTGACTCCCCAGTTGAGTTCTGCAGAGAAGAGGCACTCAAAGCAGGTTTTTAATTTTCATACTGTGTTTAGAATTTTTGTGTTATGTTTAAAAAATTAAATAAACTTAAAAAAAATTTTTGTGTTAAAGTGTCTAGAGACCCTCGTGTACCAGATTCTTCAAATATTCTTTCTAGTTAGTTGGCTTGAAAAATATAACTGGCCATTAGAATATGAATGTGATTTCCTATAGAATGGTAAAATACAATTACAGTTTTCTTTTATTATGTAATCATAGTGATTTATTTTTTAGAATAAGGTTGCACGGTTAAAAGGCATGTGCTTATACATGATTGACCAGATAGTACCCACCTGACTTTGCCTCTGCTGAACCCAAATGCATCTTCAGAATCCCCCTCAACACATTATATTATATGGGTAGGAGTGTGGACTCCAGAGTTAGAGCTGGGCTTGACTGTCCACTACTGCAGTTACTAGAGATAAGGCCTTAGTCAAGGTGCTAATCTCTAAGCATTAGTGTTAGTAAACGTAAGTAATAATACTTTTCTCACAGAGCTTTTTAGTGAGCTTAAATGAGAAGATGTACACACATTCCTTAGCACAGGGCCTGACACAAAAAGCTTCATAATATTAGCTATTCTTCTCACTATTATCAATAGCTATTAAGAATGGGCAAAGGACAGAATTATTTTTGAGTGCCACCCCTCCCCCATAGTGTTCAGATCATAACTGGGCAGAGTCTTTATTCATTAGGTTTCAAAGTTTCTTAACTAACCAGGCTCCATCCCTTTTGGTATGATGACACATTTGAATGAACACCCAGTCCCCTACCCAACTGGGGTACAGCCCTTTGACTCTAAGCTCTGTTTTCCCTGCAGCCTCTCATCTCCTTTAAGCCATCCTGCTCAAATGGTGGTTCAGACATAAGGGAAGCTCTGCTGCGTTGTTCAGGACATCCTCCCAGTCCTTGGAGGGCCTACACTGGAACCGAGGAGCATACGACTCACCACCTGCTCCTGTCTCTCACAAGAGTTTAAAGATATTGAATGCAAGAACTGCTCTTCCATTCAACTTCCCAATAATTTCTTAAATGCATCCATTTCTCTCCATATGCATGCTGCTACTTTTCTAATTCAACACATCATTATCTCTTTCTTGAATTTCAGAAACAGCCTCCTACATGGGCTTTCTCCTTCCAGTTTTGCCTCCCTCCTACCCCATCTCCATTTTGGCCAGTTTGATATTTTAAAAATGCAATGCTGACCATGATTCCTGCTTAAAATTCTTCAATGCTTTCCTAGGCTCTTGTAATAAAATACAAAATCAAGAGCCAGGCCTACATGACCCTTTATAAATTTGCCTCAGCTTATTTCCCCATCCCATCTCCTATCCTTTTCCTCTCTCTGCATCACGGCTAAACTGACATCTTTCAGATCCTCAATGAACCAACCACTTTCCTTTCCCAGGGCCTTTGCACATTCCATTCCTTTTGCCTGAATGATATTTCCTCAACTTCTAATCTTCTTGACTCTGGTTTTCCTGATAGGTTTCAGTTCAGGGGGTTCTTCCTCAGAGAGTCTTTATTCATTTCCACTCCTTAATAGGTTCTATTCCCATCTGTTATTTTTGCCAGAGTGATTTGTATTTTTTTCTCCATAGAGCTTAGCACTATTTGTAATTCTACATGTAACTCTTGTTTAGTATTTCTCTCTCCTTCTATATTGTGTGATATAATAAGTCTCCCAGCCCAAGAGAAATCTTATTTATTTATTTATGATTTATTTATGTATTTATATATTTATTTTAGAGAGAGAGTGCATGCAAGTGGAGGAGAGTGGCAGAGGGAAGGAGGGAGGGAGGGAGAGAGAGAGAGAGAGAGAGAGAAAGAGAGAGAGAGAAAATCTTAAGCAGGTTCATGCTCAGCATGGAGCCTGAGGCAGGGCTTGATTCCACAACCCTAGGGTCATGACCTGAGCCAAAATCAAGAGTCAAACACTCAATCAGCAGAGTCACCCTGATACCCCTAGCTCTGGAAAAGTCATAAGCAGGTTCTGGTGAGCCTCAAAAATGTAAGAGTAGAACCTTTCCCTCCATACTGTCCTATTGCCATGATGGATTGTAAGGGCCCCACCCTTCCTTTGGGGGTGGATGCTTACTGTGTCCTGGTATTTTGCAATGGGGTGCCTGTCCTCATGGAGGGAGCTGGATAAGGAATGAACTAAGTTCAGGGAGAGGAATGTATTGCTTGAGCTGGAAAGTTGCTTGAAATATTATGAGTATACAAAGCTTTCTGAAACCAACTGCAACAACATTTTTGTAACTTAATGCAATAAAATTAACTTCTGCTCACATAGGAACCTAGTGCAGATGTTTCTGATCAGAGTGGCTACCTTAGGTGGCTCTCTTCCAAGCAGGGATCCAAGAACCCCGGCTTCTTCCATCTTTTGGCTCTGCTATGCTCTTAGACCTTGGAGTCCGTCATTTATATCTGACAGAACAGGAGAGAGGGAGCATGGAGGATTGCATTGGAATATTTATGAACATGATAGGAAGTGGTGCATATCACTTCCTCCCACATTCTGTTGGCCAGAAGTCACTGGTTTGTGATATGGTTTCATCTAACTGCAAGGGAGGCTGGGAAATAGAGCCTAACTATAAGCATGGAGTTTAGATGGCTGGAGAAAGGATGGCTTATATGGGCCAAGGTGTGGGTGACAGGTGGTGTTGGCACATGCATCCTTGACTACCATCTGGTTCCTGGGTATCCACAAATTCTCCTCTTAGTGGCCCTTGACTGACATAGCTCTCATCCATGACCCCTTCATGACTGTCCTTCCTATCCCCACTGGTCTCTATGGAAATTCCCTTGGTTTCCATCTTTCTTTCCCCTTTCATCTCAGACAAATCTTTTGTCACTTAGTGGGGTATCTGTGTGGGGTGAAGTTCATGCTAACATTTGCTCTATGCCTACTGTCACTTTTATTCCTGTAAGTACAGGAAGTCTCTCCTTTTTTCTCTGTCTTCTACTTATTACATCTCTTCCCTGAGACAATGAGCAGAGCCTAGCCCTAGCAGGGTTTTCTTCGCACAGAGAGTCATGACACCGAGGCTTTTCTTTCCAGGAAGCAACTTTATTCCAGCCAGCATCGCTCAGTTGGGTTTGTACCCAAAGAACTGAGCCCTGAACACCACGTGGCATGGTTTTTTAAATGTATTTTTTACTTCTTTGTCTCCTGTATATGGTAGCACACAAACATGAAGTCTGATTAAACTGGTCTCATGTTACAAGGTCGTGAGGAATGTTGTCACGTACAGGAATAGCAAGGTGATCTTGAGGTGGTTTTTTTTTTTTCTTTCTTAGGGAAGGGACCCTACCACATAGCTACCCGAGTGGGAATAGGGAGGGAAAAAACTATTGGGAGAAAATAACATTGGTTAGTATTTCAAAAACATTGTCCTACAATGAACATAAGATCAATGAAGGTAGACACTGTGTCTGTATGTATACCACAATATCTCTAGAAACTAGCAAAGGGACTCAGTAAATATTTACTGAATAAACAAATGAATGAATAAGTTCCTGAATGTTGTAAGAAGCAGTGTTCCTCACAGATAACCTCTTGCATCCTGATTCTTCCATACCTTCCTAGGCTTTTCAAAAGGGAGTGAGTGGTGCTTTTTGACCCCCACAGGGAGACCAGGGAGAGAGCTGAGGTGACAGTGCCCTGCACTCGGCAAGTTTGACATCCTGTGTTATGCTCTTTAAAAATTTTTTAATGTTTATTTTTGAGAGAGAGAGAGAGAGAGAGACAAACAGAGCAGGGAAGGCACAGAGAGAGAGAGAGAGAGGAGACACGGAACCAAAGCAATCTCCAGGCTCAGAGCTGTGAGCACAGAGCCCGACGCAGGGCTCGAACTCACACACTGTGAGATCATGCCCTGAGCTGAAGTCAGAAGCTTAACTAACTGAGCCACCCAGGCACCCCTGTATTTAGCTTTTATATACACACACATATTCCCAAATATACTTAGAGTGAAAAATAATAATAAATAAAAATAATGCAAGACAACAGGACAGGAAACAATAATAAAGGGAAGATGAATAAAAACTTGCAGTGCCTGGCACATAGGAACCCTATAAATGTTCACTGAATGAGAGAAAAGGAGAAATGCTCAGCTTTCCCCATTCAGAGACTGAAATGGGCAGTTTATGGACATGCATTGAATTCCAATGTCCTTTCTTTAAAAATTTACTAAAGAGAGCTATGCTGTAGTCTGATCATAATGTCACTCTTGTCCCTTAGTAACAGACCAGGTTTGTTTCTATAGCTGATCTGACTCAAGGATTGTGGGAGTGTCGTCAAATGCTGGAGGAGCGTTAGCCCTCATGTCAGGGATGGCAGGACCAGGAGGTACTGAGATGGTTTCCATCCAACACTAGTAAGGAAAGTGTTGTGGCTTGAGATGGATTCTCTACCAGGGTTGCTCTGTTGATATTTTCGAAGAGGGAAGAATTCAGTGAAAACCTTCTTTCCTTTTTGAAACCTCTCAACATTTGTGGCAAACACTATAGGTTGGCACTGCCAACTCTCATATCAAACCCCTTATTTCTGGCCTATTATGTGAGCTGAAAAAAATACACCATTCCTAAATTCCCTTGTCGCCAAAGAAGCTGTCTGATAGAATTCTGGTTTAAGGGACATAAGTGGCCCCCTCCTTTCCCTTCTCTTCTACTTTGAATGGACAAGATGGCAGCAGCTGTGGTTACCACTTATGACTCTGAGGGAGAGGTCAAGAGATGTTGGCCCTGACATTGCTGAGCCACTGAACCAATGGGAGCAGACACCTGTCTTTAGACTTTCTCTTATGTGGGAAAAATGAACTCCTCTTTGTCTAAGGTCCTGAAATGAAGGATTCTGTCACTTGCAGCCCAAAGTATCTCTTACTGACAGCTCCTTTTTCTTTTATTTTTTCCAGATAGAAGTAAATAAACCAGCTATATTTAAATAAATATGAAAAAATTACACAAAATATTAAAATAAGATTTTAAAATATGCAATTGTAGAACAGGCAAAACAGTTTGGAAAAGAACAAAGTTGGATTCACACTGCCTGATATTAAGACTTTACACTAAAAGCTAAGAATTTATAAAGTCTTTATAAATCAATACACTGTGTTATTGGCAAAAGGATAGATACATAGATCAATGGAACATAATACAGTGTCCAAAAAAGATGGACTTGAAAAATATCCATCACTACAGAGCGTTTCCCAACACAGGAACTATTCAATTCCCGTTACCTCTTCTACTTAGAGTTTCAAGTCAACTCAATTCCCGGTTACTTAACCTAAGACAAATTGTAATCATAATGAATATATTTAAGACTAAATTCTACATTAGCCTTTCCTTGATTAGGCTACACTCCTCTAATTTCAGGTCTCCTTGCTATTCCCCTCTGATCTCCCTGGAATTTCAGGAAAATTCCTTTGCTCTTCATGTAAGCCCGTCCAGGCACTGTCCCTTTACCACCTCTAGTCTGAAGCAGGTGCAAGGATTGTTCTTTCCGGTGTTTGTGCTTTCCTTTTCCTGCCTTTAGTAATTTTCTTTCCCAGACACATCATCCATCTCCCTCCTCCAGTTGTCCTTTGGTTCCACAATCTCCTTACTTCTTATTTATTTCCCTAAACTGTGAATCAGTTTAAACCTCCGGTAGGTTACCCTTTTCACAAGGTCTGTTCCACAACAGAGGCCTTATCGGTAATCTATCTGAAGCACTCTTTCCCCAGATGTTAGCATGCCCAACCATGTCTGGGCATTAAGGGATCCAGCTGAATATCTTCTCAAGGAAGCCTTCTTGACTGTCTATCTCTGCACCCTGCATCATATCACCCAGTTTTTCAATTCTCTTCAAAGCTTTATTAGCCTCTAGCTATCTTGTTCATTACTTTGTTTGCTTTATTACTTTCCATTGGTAGCATTTCTATACATTAGTAACAAAGTAGCTGAAAGACAAATTAAGAAAACAATCCCATTTACAGTTGCACCAAATAGAGTAAAATATCTAAGAATATACTTAACCAAAGAGGTGAAATGTCTATACTCTGAAAACTAGACAACACTGATGAAAGAAATTGAAGATGACACAAGCAAATGGAAAGATATTTCATGTTCAGGGACTGGAAGAAAAATATTGTCAAAATATCCCTATTACCCAAAGCAATCTACAGATTCAATGCAATCCCTATCAAAAAAGGAACAGGATTTTTCACAAAACTAGAACAAATACTAACATTTGTATGGAACCACAAAAGACTCCAATAGCCAAAGCAATTTTAAGAAAGAAAACAAAAAGCTGGAGGTATCACAATTCCAGATTCCAAGATATACTACAAAGCTTTAGTAATCAAAACAGTTTGGTACTGGCACAAAAATAGACTCATAGATCAACAGAACAGAATAGAGAGCCCAGAAATAAACCCACACTCATATGGTCAATTAATCTATGATAAAGGAAGCAAGAATATGCAATGAGGAAAAGACAGTCTCTTCAGTAAATGGCTCTGGGAAAACTGAAGAGCTACATGCAAAAGAAAATAACTGGACCTCTTTCTTACACCATACATAAAAATAAACTCAAAAGGATTAAAGACCTAAATGTGAGATCTGAAACCATAAAAATCTCAGAAGAGAACACCAGTTGTGATGTCTCTGACATCAGTCATAGAAACATTTTTCTAGCTATGTCTCCTAAGTCAAGGGAAACAACAGCAAAAGTAAACTATTGGAATGACATCAAACTAAAAATCTTTGGCACAGTGAAGGAGATGATCAATAAAACAAAAGGCAACCTACTGAATGAGAGAAGATATTTACAAACGATATTAATTTCCATCTCCCTTTATCTAAAGCTCCATTGGAACAAGGACTTTATCTGCTAAAAGATGACATTTGTCTTTGGTTTATAATAAATTACTTAACCTGAGGGGAAAATCCATAAGTACAGTGTTCTTGTTTCCTTAGAATAGTCCAGGTTATTTCCACGTTTTATTTACAGCATTCTCAAAAGTGTGCCTGGTAGATGGTGAGAATACTTTTCTCTAAGTTTTTTTTATCTTGGGTGCTTAGCACTAAGAATTCTAACTAAAGATCACCGATCAATTCAAAAGTGTACATGCACCCTGATGTTTATAGCAGCATTATCAACAATAGCTAACTTTATTATTTTGTATTTAAATTTCAGATAGCATACAGTGAATATTGGTTTCAGGAGTAGAATTCAGTGATTCATCACTTACATACAATACCCAGTGCTCATCATAAGTGCCCCCCCTTAGTACCCATCAACCATCTAACCCATCCCCCAGATACCTCCCTCCATCAACCCTCAGTTTGTCCTCTGGTGTTAAGGGTCTCTTTTGGTTTGTTTCCCTCTCTTCTCCCCCCATCCCCATATGTTCATCTGTTTTGTTTCTTAGATTTCATATATGAGTGAAATCATTTGGTATTTGTCCTTCTGTAATTAACTTATTTCGCTTATCATAATACATCTTAGCTCCATCCACATCATTGCAAATAGCAAGGTTTCATTCTTTTTGAAGGCTGAATAACATTCCATTGTATATATACCATATCTTCTTTATCCATTCATCAACTGATGGACATTTGGGCTCTCTTCATAGTTTGGCTATTGTTAATAATGCTGCTATAAACATCAGGGTGCATATACCCCTTCGAATTGCATCAGTGCTATTTAAAACCATACCTCTCTGAAACAGTGATGCCATCAGCCTCAATACAGATTTGATCTAAATCAGGGAATAGTTAGATGGGATAAACAAATTCTAACTGACAGCCATGTCAGTGAATATAAAATTATTTCTTTACTACAAAGATTTATTTGACCAGTTTTAGTAAATTCAGAACATTACAGCAGATTTTTTTTCCAATTTTTTCTTTAACAATGTTGTGACAATGAACATTCTTATACATTTAGTTTTGTATCCATGTGCAAAATTTCATCAGGATAAATTTCTGTATGTAAAATTGCTGGTTCAAATAGTCTGCAAATTTACAATGCTGATAGTTATTGTTCAGGGCCATTTTAAATATGAAATTAATATAACAATCACTTCACTAAAGCAAGCTTGTATTTCAGTTGCAATTTCAGAGTAACAAACTTGTATTTCACAAACATACTAAATCTGCTCTCCCTAATGAAAAATTTTTAGATATCAAAACTATATAATTATTTTTTGCATTCCCAAGCTTCCAATTTAATGATCTCTAATGACTGTAATGGAGTGAATTCATGGATTATTAGCAATGATATGCCTTCTTTGTTAATTTTAGGCTATTTAATGGTCACAGATGGATCCCTAGTTTACACATCTCTCCTTTTTATAGACGAGTCCCAGTGTCTATAAACTTAAGGATATAGTTAGTTGTACACTAACCTCTGAATTAAAGTCAGTCATTGGATTTTGTTTTGAATCACACACTAAAATCACAACATACTAGAGCCATGAGGGATCTTATAGATCTGTAATCGGCGTGGCCTAATTTATAGTTTGGGATGTAGATAAGGCACCACTCAGGTGGGCTTCCAAAGTTGAACATGTGAACAGGAAATACCATGTCCTTCCCTGGGAGCCCCCTCCCTTGATATGCCAGGGCCATCATGGTCCCTTCCATTTCTGCTTCTAGAGTCTCAGTAGAGATGTCCCCTCAAGGCCAGGGGACTCCACTACCCCACAAGAGGCTGGTGGCTTTCAAGGCACCGCTAGTGTAGACTTTTGCTTGGGCCACTGCTCTTCCTTTAGGGGCCAGAGAGAAGATTCCCAGACATCAGGAGTAAGTTCCACCAGTGGTGAGATCCCGGCAAACATGGCCTGGATGCCCATTCCTGTAATTCATCATGTTCCCTCACGCAGTCACTTGTCCAGGACTCAAGCCTGCTACCTGATTCCTGGGTTGGGTCCAGTCCTTGTGTGCGCTGATTTACAGCCTCCTTTTTGAGTTCCTATGTCTGTGCAGAGGCAGGGCTGGTGGTCCTATTTTTTTCTCTTTGAGAGTGAATTTATCTGAGGGGTCTCCTGGCCATTCCCTGACTTTGAGCCTTGCTCAGGGCAACCTCCAGTCCAATCCAACTTATTTTAATTGCTAAGCCTAAGTATTGGGGTCTAGATGCCTTCCCACCTTCATCCTCTAGGAGTGTCTTGGGCTCCAAATGCAATCTTTAGGCTGCAGATCTCAATACTCTCTCTTTCCCTCACACATAGATACTAAATTCCATTTCAACCATTGATCCTACTGTAGATACGTAAGTGCAGTCCCTCATGTTAAAATGAGGAAACTGGCACAGGGAAGTAACTCACTCAGGGTCACACACATGGTCACAGGAGATAAAGATCTTGCTTTCTAAATCCTAACTCAGGGCTCTGTTATTTCCAATGAGATGTTTCTCTTTTGTGGGTTTTCTCTGGTGAGTTTTGAAATCCCAAGCCATTTACTCTCTAGCATTCTTGGCCACATTCCATGCCACCCATCTGAAATATGCTTAGACATGCTGGATACCTTTTTATTTACCTAGTAGTGATTTCCAGAGTCAAAACCAAACCACTCATTAAAATCAGCTGCTCTTTCAGAAAACCCACATCATTATTCCCCTTCATTAGGATAGAATAATCAAGGGCTAGTGCTGAGCACATTCATTGCTCCAGAATGTGCTTTGCTGCTTCTCTGTGATCCAGTGACTCTAGAAAATACTTAAGCTGCAGCCGAGCCTTTGGTACATGTTTCCTTTCATCATCTCCTCTGGACTCTCCATTAGGTTAACCTTTTGAGGTATTTTCAATTCTGTCTCATCCTAAACATTTGTCACTTGATGGACAGCTTAGGGAAGCAACTGGAAAGCAATTAGAAAGGTAAGAAATCATTCTGACAAGCAATCTCAATCCACCAAGTCATGGTTCTTATCTTCTGGTATTGGAACCCTCATCCATGGCCTGGAATCCCAGACACAGGCCTGCACCTCAGGCTGATGGCTAACTTTAGGTGGGATGTGTTGTTTGAGAGTGGACAGGTTATGGGTGGGGGGAAGGGAAGGGTAGTAGGAATGTTCACATTTAGAAGTCCTTCTGCTGAAGAATTCTATTTCAAAAAGTCTGGAGATTGTTAGAATATGAGTAGTTAACCTGCCTAACATTGGATCAGATTGCCAGCCAGCATTTTGTCAGAATGGCATTCTACAAAGACAGCTTCCAGAACTTCCAGAAAAGTACCTTTTAGGAAATTCTGTGTCTATCTTGATTTATCTTTATTGGTTGACATGCAGAGAAGTCTTAATTCTCTAGGTTTGTACCTCCTTATTTTACTTAATGTGGAAATGCCACTTTCAGTTTTTCATATTGGCTCATCTCTCTCTCTCTCTCTAAGAGAAAGCTGCTCAGCCCTGGCAGCACATTGAATCAGCTGGGGAACTTCTAGAAATTGCCAGTTCCCTGGACACACCCCAGAGCAATGAAATCATCCCCACTGAGGGGGGGACCTAGGCATCAGTACAAAAATTTAGAAATCTCACATGATTCTGTTGTGGAGTTTAGGTGCCTTAAAATTACTACCTCCAGGCAACAATTTGCCTGAATGCTGAGCTCTATGCTTTGTGAGGGTAAAAACTGGTTTGTTTACCCTCACTCATCCCTGACACCTGTAATACCTCCTGGCCCATGGACAGACAGTAAGTATTATATTTACCGATGCAAGGAATTCATGCTTATTTTGAACTTCATAAATATGTAGATAAAGAAATGCTGTCCTTTTAGGATGCCTGGGTGGCTCAGTCAGTTAAGCATCCAGTCATGATCTCGCAGTTTATGAGTTCAAACCCCACATTGGGCTCTGTGCTGACAGCTTAGAGCCTGGAGCCTGATTTGGATTCTGTGTCTCCCTCTCACTCTGACCCTCCCCTGCTAATTTTAGAAAAGGAAATACCCTCCCTTTTACCTAGGGATAGTGTTGCACATCTGTTGTCATGGCACTAGATTCATATTAGAAGTTTCTATGTACTCTGATTCTTAAATTACAAGGTCATGAAAGGCTTATGGTCCTGGAGGATCAGGACCATGACTGTTTACCAACTGGAATGGAAGTATTTTAATATATTAAACATAGGTTTTCTAGTACTTGTGTATAAACAGGCCACAGTGGTTTGGTTTTGGTCTCTCTGTTGCCAAGGATTTTCTAGTCTCAAAAGCTGTATGTGATCTGGTGCTGTCCCTTCTCTGACTTCTGCCATTGTCCACTTCCTTCTCCTTGCACCCTAACCACACTGCCTTTTTCTGTGTTTCTTCAACACTGACAAATGGCTTCTTGCCTGAGGGTCTTTGCACTTGCTGCTCAGTCTGCTGGAACATTCACCCAATCGGAGGAGTTGTCAAGTCACATTGCAGAGGGCATAGAAACAAAGATGGGAATGACAGCAGCCAGTTTGGCAGTCTACCACATGGCGCCTCTAGGAAAATATTCAGTCTCCTAGATAAAATGCTCAGCACCTAAGATTTCTCTTCTCTTCTCTCTCTTATTCTCTCTCTCTCTCTCTCTCTCTCTCTCTCTCTCTCTCTCTCTCTCTCTCTTTCTCTATGAGTGCTCAAAAACATTCTATTTTGGCTGCCAGAATCTGAATATTAACTATTTTTCTTTATGTTTCTGCTGTAAATCTAATTGTCTTTCCTCCTGTTTCTACTCTATACTCCTTGTCCACCTCCTTCGCCAGATAAATGCTTTATAGTGGCTAAGGAGAGGCTTCGTATGAAAATACAAAGGAGAAATACACATTTATATGACTTAAGATATTATTCCAGTTACAGTAGTTACTCACAATGGGCTCAGGCAATGGGCTGAGAACTTCCAACACATTGTCCCATTTGATCTTCCCAAGGGCACATCTTACACATAAGAACTGAGACCTTGAGTGGTTGGAGAAACATTTACCTAGGTAAATGGTGAAGCAGAATTTGACCTGAGGACTGCCTGACTCCATTGCCCATGCTCTTCATCCTTACAATCTCTGTTTCTCTCTGTCAGATCTGTAAGGTCCCCTTTATAAAGCCCGAGAATTCCTATGTGTTTAAAGCTTGTTTACTACTCTAAGAAGTATGTACTAACAGCATACTGCGATGCGAAAATTCTTTAAAAGACAGCAGAAAGAAGCATGACACAGAGAGTGATTGTAATGGCAAAAAAACCACAGGAGAATAATAGGACAGCCTCCATACAGAAGGCTTTTATTAATCCAGGGAAGTGGCAGCAATATTTCATCATGAAGCAGTATCTAGCAAGAATGGGCCACCAGGCTGAATTATATTTGAATATCTTATCTTCATGTTGGGCACATGAGCAAGGGTACATATTATATGCATGATTATTTTTCTCTGGGTTAAGGCATGTTGTTGATGCAATAAATTTCTCTTGGGGGACAGTATCCCATTTAGGCTTCTCACAAAACCATGGTTTCCTAGTCCTAAATTCAACATTGTCGAAAAAGAAATTTCTTCACAGCTTCTATCATTTCTACTTAATCCTAAATTATTAATACTTTCAATTTATTCCTAAGAAGTTGCTATTTTACTTTCCAATTATTCAATGGGGAGATTTGAGTGAAAAAAAGGTCAGCATTTATGTATTTTTTTCTCGTGCCATGCTGTTATAAAATAATGACAAAATATGGTCCCTGGACCAGCAACATACACATTACTTAGGAAACTTGTTTGAAATACAAATTCTTGGGACTCACCTTAGACCATATGTGATCTCCTAGAAGCTTTTTAGTTTCAATTTTTGCATTTAGGTTTATAGTTCATTTCATGTTATATTTTTCTATATACTTATCCAGTTGTATGAGCATCACTTATTTAAAAGACTTTTGTCCAAAATCAGTTGACTTTAAGAGTGTGGTCTATTTCTGGTTTCTTTAATTTGTTCCATTAACCTATTTATCCTTTATGACTACCGTACTGTCTTGATTACTGTACTTTTATAATAAGTCTTGAAATCATATGGGATGAGTCTCCAACATAGTTCTTTTTTCTCCCTTTCCTTAGATCATCTTTAATTTGTCTCAGCAATGTTTTGTGGGTTTTGGTGCATAGGACTTGCATGTCTTTTGTTAAATTTATTCCTAAGTATTTTCTATAAATATATAAACCATTACTACCATCCATCTCCAGAACTCTTTTCATCTTCCCAAACTGAGATTCTGTACCCATTACACACGAAATCCCCTATTCTTCCCTCCCCCAAGCCTCTAGCATCCATCATTCTACCATCTGTTTCTATGAACTTGACCACTCCAGGTGCTCCATATAAGTGGGATCATATAGTATCTGTCCTTCTGTGACTGGCTTATTTCACTTTGCATCAGGTTCATCCATGTTGTAGCAGGTGTCAGAATTTTCTTCCTTCTTTAAGGCTGAATAATATTCTATTATATGTATTTGTCTTATTTTGTTTATTTATCCATCTGTGGATTCTTGGGTTGATTCTTTTTGGCTGCTGTGAATAATGTTGCTATTAATATGAGTGTACAAATATCTGTTTGAATTTCTGCTTTCAGTGCTTTTTAGTATATACTTAAAATGGTATTTTGGGAGCGCCTGGGTGGCTCAGTTGGTTAAGCATTCGACTTTGGCTCAGGTCATGATCTCACAGTTTGTGAGTTTGAGCCCCACATGGGGCTCTGTGCTGACAGCTCGGAGCCGGCATTGGATTCTGTGTCTCCTTCTCTCTCTGCCCCTCCCCCACTTGTGCTCTGTCTCTCTCTGTCTTTCAAAAATAAATGAATGTAAAAAACAGTTTTTTAAATGGCATTTTTAAGATTCTCTTTTCTAAATGTTTATTGACAAAATATGGAAATACACTAATATAACACTGTATGTTAACTATAGTGGAATTAAAATTAAAAATATAATAAGTTAAAATTTAAAAAATTAAAAAACAAACTATAAAATACAATTGAGTTTTGTATATTGATCTTGTATCTGTGCCTTTTGCTAAATTCAATGATTAGTTCTACCAGTTGTTAAGTAGATCCTTTACATTTTATGCATATAGTCTTGTTGACTGTGAGTAAGTAATTTACTTCTTCTTTCCAAACTTTATGCCTTTTACCTATTTTTCTTGTTTTAGTGCATGGCTAGGATCTTACAGACAATGGTTAGGAAAAGTAGTGAGAGCACATATCCTTGCCTTGCTCCCAATCTCAGGGTGAAACTGTTTAGTATTTCACCATTAGGGAAAACATTACTTGCATGTTTTTTCTTAGGGCCTTTAATCAGATGGAGGGATTTCTTTTCTATTCCTGCTTTGATGAGAGTTTTTAAAAAAATGCTTTATAAAGGTATAGTCAACATACAAAAAAACTGCACAAGTTTAATGTGTAAGCATACCTTGTTTTTTACACTTTGCTTCATCGTGCTTCGCAGATACTGCATTTTTACAAATTGAAGGTTTGTCGTAACCATGTGTCAAGCAAGTCTGTCAGTACTATTTTTCCAAAAGCATTTGCTCATTTTGTGTTTTTCTGTGTGTCCCATTTTGGCAATTCTCACAATATTTTGAACTTTGTCCTTATTGTTATATTAGTACAGTGATCTGTGAGTTCAGATGATGGTTAGACTTTTTAGCAATATTCTTTAATTAAGGTACAGTATACACTGTACCTTATAGTATAGTATAGTATAAATGTATAGTATGGTGTAAATAGAACTTGTATATGTACTGGGATACCAAAAAATCTACTTGACTCACTTTATTGTGATATTTGCTTTACTGCAGTGGTCTGGAACCTGAAATATCTCTGTGGAATACCCATATAAAATTTGATGAGTCTGAACATATGCAAACACCTATGAAACAACAATCAAGGTAATAAACATATCCATCATCTCCAAAAGTTATCATATGTGTACATTGAATTTTGCCAAATGTCTCTTCTGTGTCTATTGAAAAAATCACCAGCAAAGGGTAATGAATGTTATGATTCAATTCCTGAGGTAAGGTGAAAGTCCCAAATGCCTTGTTTATTTTGCTGCCTGGACAAAATTAAGATTTTATAAACTAATGAGGAAGAGAAAATGATTGTTGTGGTGGCAATCAACAACAATGTTCATAATACACCCTCTGACTCAATTTTGGAATTTTGTAAAGGTTATATTGCAACTAAATTAATAGAATAACTTGCTATATTTGACATCTTGTTTTACCCATCCACCCCGCTCATGCAGTCAAACATGTCTTTCTAAAATACAGATCTGACCATTTTACAGCTTTGCTCAAAAAACTTGCTGGCTCCCTTACTAAAGAAGAAATTCCATAGCCTGGCATCCAGTGCCTTTCTGCATTGGGCTCCCTGTTGTCTTTTTAGCAGTATCTTTCAGTACATTTCTTTCTGCCTTATCACCCAACATTTGCTCTTTCTTTGACATGCTGTGCATTCCTGTGTCTATCATTGCTGGTAATGCCTTCGCCCTCCTTATGTACTCCACAATCCACTCATTTTTCAAGACCCAAATGCTGCCTCTTCCATGATATTATCCCCAGTATTTCCAGTTGCTATGGATCTCTATTATCTCTGTGCTCCTATTGTACCAGTAATGCTCTCTTGTAGGAGATAGCAGAAAATATGTTTGGATTATGTTTTCCTCAGCTCTGGGGCTCCACATTGCCTCATATAGGGATGGCAGATATTACAGAAGCCGTGAGTCTCCATTTGTGGGCCCGTGGAAGGTATTACTAAATGATTACAGCATGATTTTCCACCGTGCCTCAATGCACTTCGACACCTCAAAACATTATTAATTTATTGTTAATGACTGCTCCAGGCACTTATTCCCGTTGGATTAAATGAAAACTGCATTCCATCTCTAGTTACATTTATGGCCTTGATCATAACAAAAGCTTAATGCTTTGGTTAGTTGAAGTGAGTTTCACTGCATAGACTCCAGGGATGGTTTCCACCAGGGACTAAATTTTTTTGGGAGAGAGTAGGAAGATAGAGGATTATAGCCGATTATAGAGCTGTAGCATTATAGCTTGTGGAGGAGCTGACCACATGGAAGAAATCTGTTTAATAGTGACAAGCTCTTGCTGAAGGGAGGCCAGGCTGTCAGACCAATTTTATTTTCTTCTCAAGAAACTCACCAGGAGACCTTGTTATTTTCTGGATTTAGAATCTGAGAATCAGACAAAGCTCTGTATCAACTGTCTGTAAGGCTATACCCTGGGAATCTCATGGGCCAAGGAGAGGAGTGACAGTGTTTCTGAATGCCATAATCCATTTCATTACTGTGGGGCAAACTTTTATCAGTCATGGCCATAAGATCCCCCCTGGGACTAGCGGGTGTCTACAGCCAATAGAATCCTTTAAACCATGCAGTCTGACTAATGTTCAAAGGCAGTTTGGGAAATGACAGTCACTTGGGGTTTTTTGACCCGTCGTCAAGTTCTTGGAAACCATATGAAGGCTATACTGTCCAATGGAATGGCCATTAGCCACATTTTTTTAATTTAAAAAAACTTTTTAAAGTTTATTTATTTATTTATTTAGAGAACATGTATACACCAGCAAGAGAGGGGCAGAGAGGGGAAGAGAATACCAAGCAGGCTCCACGCTGTCAACATGGAACCCAGCACAGGGCTCTATCCCCCAAATAGTGAGATCATGACCTGAGCCGAAGTCAAGCATCAGACACTTAACCAACTGCCACCCAGGCACTCCACATTTGATTTTTAAAGTTAAGTTTATTAAATTTAAATAAAATTAAAACTTTAGTTCCTCAATCACACTAGCCACATTTTAATTGCTCAACTAGCCACATGTGGCTAGTGCTACCACATCAGACAGATTTCCATCATTTCAGAAAGTTCTAGTGGACAGCACTCATATAAGACTTCCTATAAAAAACTTGAACTCCTTTGCACTGTAGTTTAGAGTTTCTGCAGAAGTTTAGCTTTGCAAGGACCAATTATATTGTATTTCTATTATGTATATCATGTCCCTATTTTATTTATGTTTATTTCACCTAAATAAGTGCTTTCCTCTTTCAAGGCCTTTCTGTTTAATGTCTCATTTGAGAAAAATATCGAGGAAATATTTATTTCCCATCGTTTGAGGCCTGTGTGGTAAGCAGGATTCTATTATTTATCTTCCGTTGTTTCTTTATGGTGGTTAATATCTTCCCTGATCTCTATGAGTTCCTTTTTCCAAACCTCTGCCTGCTAAGTTGGCTATGTCCTGCATGGTTGTTTGAATTTAAATTACCTGCCATTTTGCTTTACTAAGAGAGATGTAGTGAATTCAGTCATTACAGGAAGGGACTACTGGGAAATAATGTGCCATAAGGCTCCTATCTATTATGACATTTTTATTCTTGCCTCCTCTCCCACATTAAATAAAAGCTATTGTTTATAGGGAGATGCATTAAAAATAGGCCGCACAATACAATGTGGATAAAGCTTTCACATTGGTTTTAAATGGGGTTCATTTGAAATGACTTTAATCTTGGTTATGGTGACTATTCAACATAGCATTCTGATACAATTCAAAGCTATATGTTTATTTTATTTATTCCTATGAAGATAAGATTAAATGTTTTTAATATTTTTAAGTAAGGTGAAATATAAATAAACAGAAATAAAATGCATTGTGGCATAGGAGACAAAATCTAATCTCTATTTCTACCCCTGTGGTTCTACAGATTGTTATCTTTCCTTGCAATTTCCTACTAAGGCACTTCTTTGAAGAAGGTCTGGATTGGCTACTTAGTATTCACATATTCGCTTTATCCACATGACACTGAGGCTAAAAACTTGGCTTATATTTGGAAAAAATGAACCCAAACTTTCCCTTTCTGGTTCCATCATTGTCACACGACCCTGCTTCAGACCCCCTGTAGACGGACGCTCTATTGTACAGAAGGCTTTGAATCCCAGCTCCACCCTTCCTGGACCACAACAGTTACTTAACATTGTGTATTTTGTCTTCTTTGTCTTGAAGATGAGTTAGATTTCCAAACCTACATTATTGTATTTTCCTGAGATTTAATTAAAGCCCTTAAACCAGTACCATTATTTTTCACTTGGGTTTTAAGTCTAAATCATTTTTCTGTGACTTTAAACTTTTAAAATTGAAATGTAAATACTATGTCCCCCCAAATTCACATGTTGAAATCCTAGCGCCCAATGTCGCGCTGTTAGGCAGGGATGCCTTTGGGAGGTGATTAGGTCATGAAGGGATTGCCTGCATGAGTGAGATTAATGCCCTTATAAAAGAGACCCCACAGAGCGCTCCCTTGTCCCATCCACCACATGAGACACAGCCAGCAGTTTGCAGCCCACAAGAACTTGACCATGCTGGCAGCCTGAGTATGGCCAACTATGAGAAGTAAATTTCTGTTGTTTATAAATTATTCAATCTGTGGTATTTTACAGCTAAGATAACAATTTAAGTACAGTGAAATGCACTGATCTTAAGCATACAGTTTGATGAATTGTGGTAAATGCATATACCATGTAACCCACTATCAAGATATGAGATTTCTATCACCCTATTAAGCCCCCTTAGTGCTTTCCCAATCAGTTCCTGCTCCTCCCCAACACACACACACACACACACACACACACACAACAATCACTATTTTAATTTTATAGCCGGAGCTTATTTTTGTCAGTTCTAGAATTTCATCTGAATGCAATCATAGAGTATGTACTCTTTTGTTACAGGCTTTTCTCACTTTCCATAGTAAAGTATATATCTGATATTTATCTCTAGCTTTATATTTTATAATATTTAATTAATAATTATGTATATGGTCATGGACCACATATGGGAAAAATTGGAATTTCTTTAAAACTGAAATATAACAAAGAGCAAATGGCCTAAAACAGGTTATTTTTTTAATATGCTACTGTGTTTGTGTGTTTTTGTTTTTATGATAATGTCTTTAGTTTGCCTTACTTTATTTCTCATGCAATTTTTTTAATATTTAATTCACATAAAATATATTTATCAAGCTATGTAAACGTTACGATTATATAATTCCAGAATATTTTAATCACTCTC
The DNA here is from genome assembly GCF_006229205.1 of Suricata suricatta. NCBI lineage: Eukaryota > Metazoa > Chordata > Mammalia > Carnivora > Herpestidae > Suricata > Suricata suricatta. The sequence continues at coordinate 127,185,216 of NC_043704.1, read as the reverse complement.
AAAAGAACTTCCATACCTACTAGCAATTGTTCTCTGTTCCCTCCCACTCAGCTCCTAGGAGCCACTAATTTACTTTTTGTATCTATAGATTTGCCTCTCTTCTGGACATTACATATAAATGGCATGCTAAAGTATATGGGCTTTTGTGTCTAGCATCTTTCACTTAGCGTGATATTTTTAAAGTTACCCAATGTGTAGCACATATTAGTACAGCTGACCATTGAGCAACACTGGGATTAGGGGCACCAACCCCCTTTGCAGCTGAAAATCTATGGATAACTTTTGACTCCTCAGTAACTTAACTGCTAGTAGCCTACTGTTGACTAGATGCCTATTGATAACAAAAATAGTTGACTAACACATATTTTGTATGTTATAGCATTATATACTGTATTCTTTTTTTTAACTATTTTTAAATGTTTATCCATATTTTGAGAGACAGGGAGAGACAGAGTATGAGTGGCAGAGGGGCAGAGAGTGAGGGAGACACAGAATCTGAAGCAGGCTCCAGGCTCTGAGCTGTTAGCACAAATAGCCCAATGAGGGCCTTGAACTTACGAACTGTGAAATCATGATCTGAGCTGACATCAGCCACTTAAGTGACCAAGCCACCCAGGCACCCCATACAGTATTCTTATAATAAAGTAAGCATATAGAAAGAGTTACTAAGAAAACCATAAGGTAGAGAAAATACATTTACGTACTGTGCTGTATTTATTGGAAAAAATCCATCTATAAGAGGACCTGCACAGTTCAAACCTGTGTTGTTGAAAGGTCAACAGTACTTCATTTCATTTTATACATGAATGATATTGCACTGTATGGATATTGCCACATTTTGCTTCTTCAGTCATCAGTTGGCAGAAATTTTGGCTTTTGCTACTTTTTGGTTATTTTAAATTTTGCTTGTGCTTATCAAGATGATGAAGATACATAGATCAATGGAGCAGAATAGAGAGCCCACAAATAAGCCCACACTCATATGGTCAATTAATCTATGACAAAGGAGGCAAGAATATGCAATGGGGGAAAAACAGTCTCTTCAACAAATGGCGCTGGGAAAACTGGACAGCTACATTCAAAAGAATGAACCTGGACCACTTTCTTATGCCACACACAAACAAATTCAAAAAAGATTAAAGACCTAAATGTGATACCTGAAACCATAAAACTCCTAAAAGAAAACCCAGGCAGAAATTCTTGGTCATTGGCCTTAGGGATATTTTTTCTGGACCTGTTTCCCCAAGCAAGGGAAACCAATAGCAAAAATAAAACATTGGGACTACATCCAACTAAAAAGCTTTGGTATAGCAAAGGAAACCATCAACAAAATGAAAAGGCAACCTACTGAATGGGAGAAAATATTTTCAAATGATATATCCAATAAGGGGTTAATATCCAAAATATATAAAGAACTCATACAATTCAATATCAGAAAAACACAGATCATCTGATTAAAAAGTTGGCAGAGGACCTGAATAGACATTTTCCCAAAGACATCCAGATGGCCAACAGACACATGAAAAGATGCTCAATATCACTAATCATCAGGGAAATGCAAGTCAGAACCACAATGAGATATCACTTCACACCAGTTAAAATGGCTAATATCAAAAAGACAAGAAATGACAAGCATTGGCAAGGGTGTGGAGGAAAAGGAGCCTTCATGCACTGTTGGTGGGAATGCAAATTGGTACAGCCACTGTGGAAAACAGTGTGTGGGGGTGGGGTCCTCAAAAAATTAAAAATAGAACTACCATATGACCCAACTATTCCACTTCTGGTTATGTACCCAAAGAAAACAAAGATAGTAACTCAAAAGATATGTCACCTTGATGTACACTGCAGCATTATGTGCAATAGCCAAGATATGGAAACAAATTAGGTATCCACTGACAGATGAGTGGAGAAAGAAGCTGTGGTATATATAAAAAATGGAATATTACTTGGTCATAAAGAAGAATGAAATCTTGCCACTCAGGACAATGTGGATGGACCTAGAGAGTATTATGCTAAGTGAAATAAGTCAGACAGAAAAAGACAAATTCCATATTATTTCACATATATGTGGAAACTAAAAAACCAAAATCATCACGCTCACAAAAAAACAACAACCCAGAAACAGACTCATAAATACAGAGAAAGAAATTAGTGGTTGCCAGAGGGGAGGAGAATGAAGGGATAGGTGAAATAGGTAAAAGGGAGGAAGAGATAGAAACTTCCAGTAATAAAATAAATAAGTTTATGAGGATGAAAAGTATGGCATAGGGAATATAGACAATAAATACTGTAATAACTCGATATGGTGAAAGATGGTACATACACTTATTGTGGGGAGCATTTTGTAATGTATATAATTGTTGAATCACTATGCTGTACACCTGAAACTAGTAAATATTGTACATCAACTAGACTTCAATTAATAAAACAGATAAATGCAAAAAAAAACCTCACAGGGTATATAGGAAGAGTAAAAAAGCAAAAAATAAGTATGTCGTTGGAAGAGGGAAAAGAATAGTCTTCTCAACTAATGGTGTCAGGAAAACTGGGTTTTCACGTGTGAAATAATGGAGTTTGATTCTTTCCTCATACAACATATAAAAATGAACTCAAAATGGATCATAGGCCTAAATCTATATGCTAAAATTATGAAACTGTAAGAACACAGGAATATCTCTTCTTGATCTTGGGCTAAACAGCAATTCCAGCTTTTTTGTATTTATTTACCCCTTTAAAACTTATAGGACATTGTTTCTATATGTTATTTTATTTAATCTTCATTGCATCCCTTATACAAAAATAGGTGACATTATTTTTATCTTCTAGGTAAGGAAACTAAAACTCAGTATGGTTAAGTAACTCATCCAGAATCAACCAAATAGGTAGCAGACTCTAAAACAGGACCTGTGGCACAAAAGCTTGCACTCTTCATGGGGCAGTGCCATTCACCCTGGGGTGGAGACCAGAATGACCCAAGACCCCGAAGTCTCGCTATTACCGCATGCAAACTGGCCAGGCAGATGTGTGCTGCCTCCACAGCTCTCCTCGTGATTTCTCCTTCGGCACAGCTCATGCTTGGCTGTGAATTGCTTACGATCCAATGGTTCCCCTCTTTGTTCTTTCACTCACCAATAGGTGTATGTTAGTTTGGCCATTTGTGTGACTGCTATATACCAACAACTATTCTGGGCACTGGAAATTTAACAATATGCAAACTAGACAAAAAATGTCCTGCTGTAATGGAATTTACATTCTAAATGGAGAAGATGGACAATAAGTGAAAGTACAAACCTGTTTGTTTACTTATTTAATGTTGGGAGCGGTATGTTCTTAAAGAGAAAGGAGGGGCACTTGGGTGGCTCAGTCAGTTAAGCATCCGGCTTTGGCTAAGGTCATGATCTCATGGTTTGTGGGTTCGAGCCCCACATCGGGCTCTGTGCTGACAGCTAGCACAGAGCCTGGAGCCTGCTTCAGATTCTGTATCTCCCTCTCTCTCTGACACTCCCCTGCTCACGCTATCCCTCTCTGTCTCTCAAAAATAAATAAAAAACATTTAAAAAATTAAAGTAAAAGAAATAGGAAAGAGGGAAGATGAATCTTCAGGCACTGGGGCAGGAGATCTGTTGTTCTAACAGAGTTGGGAGGAATGAGCTTGCTGGCGAGGTGAAGGAGGTGGGGAGTAAGCCACCCAGATATGTCATTGGGGATGTTCCTGGCAAAGAGAAGAGCAAGTTCACAAGCACTAAGGCAGAAGGGTGCCTGGCATTTTCTAGGAAAAACCAGTAAGCTGTGGGACTGAGCAGAGTGATCCAGGAGAAGGAGAGCAGGAGAGATAAGGGGGCAACCATGGCAGGACCTATTTGCCATTTAACGTTTTTTTGGCTTTTACTGTGAGTGAAATGTAAAGAGGATTCTGGGCAGAGGAAGCACATGGTTTGTCTTATATCCCTAAGGGATGTTGTTTTCCAAACTCCTCAGGAGCTTCCTGGGTATAATCAGAAACTGCCCCACCTTGCCACACCCAAAGAGGACAGGAAGAGACCCAAGAAAGAGGCAGGCCCCTCCAGATTGGTAGGTGGCAGGCTCAATAAGCAAGGTAACTTACATACAGGGTGGCTGCAAGACATTAGTAGATGTCAGTAGATCTCTGTACCCACCTGCCACATCGTAAAAGTTTATATAGAGGGTTTAACTGGATTCAGTTATGTATGCCATCCAGATGGTCTCAACACCACATCATTAACTCTCACGGCTGTGTCCTTAGGGCTGCTCTTGGCAGCAGAGAAGGTGAGTGGAATGCACATTCCAAGGACAGAGGAGAGCGTAAAGAGCTTCCAAATGCTGAAGTCACATCCTCTCCATGACCTCTTCCAACAAAAGTCATTCTGAAGGAGCCAGATAGACACTGTTTCCTTTGTCTGACTTAACCTCAGAAGTCACACAACATCATTTCTTCCATACGTTATTGGTAGGGGCAGTCTCAAGCTCAACCAGGTTCAGTGGAAGGGATATAGGTCCTGCCTCTCAGTGAGGAGTGTCAATCACATTGTAAGAGGAGCATATAGGATCAGATATAAATCGGTGCACCTATCTTTGGGAAAATACAATCTGCCAAAGATTTAGTGACTATTAGGTTCATAAGCTATTAGGTTCAGGGTTTTACCTTAAGAAGTAGAGAAGAGCTAAACACTCTGAGAAGAGACAGGAGATTATGGTAAGAGCTTTTACTGCCAATTTTAGAAATTTTTTTTTCCTTTTTTTTTTTTCCTTCCTTGTAGACCATTAAACTGTTGGTTTGGGAAAATGTCTGCCTGTATCTGTATCTCAGGTTCAGTCTCATTAGGACAGTATTTGTGTAGTTTGCTGGATGACAAACTTCTCAAAAGGATGCAAGGAAGCGACATATGGTGGAGTTGTAAGCAATTACTGAAGGCCCTTGGGAGTTTACTGAAGGCCCTTGGGAGTTTGCAGGCATCACCCATGGGAGATTAGAGAGCACTTTGCTGTGAGGCTGTTCCCCTCCCTAATAAGAGACCAGTGAATTCTCTAACCCACCTTGTGCTTAACTTCCACCAAGAGAACCAGGGTGAGTCATACCATTTACCTCTGTAGATTTAGATCTAGGGAAGAAAACTCTTCTCTCTCCACATATAAAGTCAGCACCATGGACTCAGTTTTAGAAGACATTGGTGGTGAGGTCCAGGTTAGAGAATACACCAAAAATATCCACAGTCTCTAGATAAAGACTGAGGGGTAAAAGGTTGAATTTTTTTGTGTTATGAAAGCTCAGATAAAGTAAATGCAAATATGTGGGCCAAATTTGGGGAGTTATTTGGGATGTTTCCAAATTCCCAACCAGTATGTATGCTATAGGTGCAAACGTAAGAGCAGTATTTTCTGCCTTTGCCCATACACAGTCCAGTCAGAGGAAGTTCTCGACTTCCTGTCTGCTCTCCTGAGCAAGGTGACATAGAACAGAAAGATAGCTTTTTTAAAAATAAAAAACACTTAGGTCACAAAATTTTAGAATTGATCTCAAATCTTAATGCTGTTTAAATGGACCAGATATTTTTGCAATTTTCAAAATATCTACATCCAAGGTTGAACTTTATTGATTGGTTCTATTTTAATCAGCTTTTGACTATTGGAATCTTAAAAAGTTGGACCATTAAATTGCTACAAATGTGGCTTGTCTGCCTGGCTTCTGTGGAAGCATCGACGTCCAAGGGAATGGTGGGCACGGTAAGAGCGTTGTGAAGTCCAGGTTGGCTTGGTGAAGACTGAGAAGTGTTTGGCAGTTAAGGAAAAGTGAGGGAACCAAGAATAGAGAAGTTAGTTCCCCTAAAAATGGGTAATTTCATGGGAGCACTGTGGAAAGTATTTGGAAAGAAGGTAGTAGTGGGAGGTTGAGTTGGGGATGAAGAATTTCAGACCAGTTCTAAGGTAAGTTTGGGAAAGAAAAATGACCTAAGAGGGTAGGAAACTTATATTTTGTGTTCTGGGAGATAATACAAAATTTGAGTAACTCAAACTTTGAAGAAGAATAAAACTTTATGTAGTAGAGTAACTCTCTGCCTTATGTGGTAGATACTTTTAATCCTCACTTGATCCTGTCTGTCTCTCTTCCTGAACCATCAGAGGTTACTCTTGTCCACTCATCTTCTGTTTGGATAAGGCCATGTAACTAGTCTGGCCCCTGAGCTGTGTGCAGAAGTGGTATGTGAACCAAAGTATTCACTTGCTACTATAAAACTCTCCATTCTCTCCTCTGCCTTTAGAACCTGAAATGCTCCTGATAATGGAGTTTCACTAATCTGGGTCCCAGAGTGAGGACAACATGGACTAGAGACCAATAGCCACCCATTGCCCCACGAATTAAAAATGGACAAGTTTCATGAACAAGAAATACTTGTGTGAAGCTACTGAGATTTGGGGTTATTATTTCAGCACAACCTAAACTGTCCTGAAGGACAACTCAGATGTACAAAAACTATAATACTATTTTCAATAATTTGTTTCATTTTGCTATCAAGACTGCATTTTGTTGGAGCCTAACAAGGGAATTTAAATGTGCCAACTAATGTTAATATATGTATTAATTAATACCATTACACCAATATCATATATAATACCATTAATACACATACACATATATGTCCTTGATCCTTGGACAACATGAGAGTTAGGGGCATCAAACCCCTGAGCAGTTGAAAATCCATTCATAACTTTTGACTCCCCCAAAACTTAACTACTAATAGTGTACTGTTGATAGGAATCTTTATGGATAACACAGTTGATCAATGTATTTTGTATGTTATATATATTATATACTATATTCTTAGATTAAAGTAAGCTAGAGGAAAGAAAATGTTATTAAGAAAATCATAAGGTAGAGAAAATACATTTACAGCACTGTATTTATTGAAAAAATCCACATATAAGTGACGTTAAAACCCTTGTTATATATATCTAGAAATACCTCTATACCTAGGTACCATGTTGGCTGGAAAAAATTCTGAGAACTGGAGCTGGGAAAAAATCATATATATATATATATATATATATATATATACACACACATATATATATATATATATGCACACACACACAAAAGAATTGATATAAATTAGAATAAATTTATATAATTTATTCTATATATTTTTATTTAATTAAATGTATATTATATACATATATGTTATATATTTTAAATATAATGTTTATAATATAAACATATACATATGTATATGTATACATTCATACATGTATGTGTGTATATATATTCCCCCCAACCCCCCACCATGCTTGAGCTCTCGGGGTTTTTCCAGCCAGCATGGTATCTAGGTACAGAAGGCAGCCCATTTGTCCCTCTGGCAGAAGGGAGGAGAGGAGTTTATGCTCTTCCTGGTCCCTAGATACTCTGCTGACTTTGCAGAAATTTATGGCTAGGACTTTTTCTGACCCAGTTCTATCCAGGTTTTCTAGGCCTGCAGATTCTCTGATCTCAGGTCTTGGCGAGATCCCATCCAGTAGCCTTGTACCAGATATCTGTCCCCTGGCCCAGCCTTTATGGTCAATATAGTTACCTTTCCATGGCAGTACTGTGCAGGCTTGATAGTCTTTATCCTTGGCTACTTTATCTTGTTCCCCTATTGGCCTGTAGGCATGTCTGATTCACTTTCTTATTGCCTCCTCTCTGTCTTAGATTTCTTTCCTTTCACTGTCCACTCCCACTGCCTGAGCTAAGCATCAGAGAGACAGGAGGGCTGGGCCTTTATGGACCAAACTAACTCTTCCTTTTACAGTCTCCACTCCCCTCAGTCTTTCCTTTCCCTTTCACATAGGGTATGACCTGCCTTTTCTGGCTGGTGGGAATGACTCTAAGTTACTTCCTCTCTTGTTCATTTGTAGATATCTTTGTTCTAAGTGGTCGCACCTCCTTCCCCAAGGCATTAAGCTTGGCCTTAATGGTGAACATGATTTATAGGAGAACAAAACAAAGACTCAGGTTCACTTTTTCCTGATAATCACATTAGCATTTATAAAGTATTTTCTCCCTGGAAATTCTGCCTACTTGCCTGATATTGTTGGCATTTGCTAATTTACTTGGTGGCAAATGTGTGGTGAGCACTTTGAGGAAGGTGGATGACCCTGGTGTCAGCCCTGAGGTTCAAGTTGGTGGATTGACCCAGGAAGCTCCTATCACTCCGTGGAACACTGTATGTAAAATATTTGCCTGCAACAAAATAAACTCAGGGTATAACCTCCAGTTCCCCTGGAAACCCAATGGGAAATATAATTCTTTCTTTTAGGTCTGCCAACTGCCTTATTATCTTAAACCCCATAGCCTAATTTCCTTTAGGGTCTTATTCATGGAGTCATGACTTATTTCAAGACTGCCAAGGAGCAAGTGAATAAATGCAGAGACATTAATTTTTTTTAACCTTTTTTTGGTCATGTGGTTGGTCTTGAGACCTTGTGTGAATTTTGTATTAAAAGAAATGATCATTTTTGTACAGAGTATTTCGTTTGATTTTGTACCACTCTTATGGGATGGCCACATAAATATGATGTCCATGGATCATTTTAAGCCAAACCCCAGGGAGGCTTGATGCCTTTAAGCCTTGAGAATTGTTTGACCTGGAGACTTTTAGTTGTTCTTTATGAAAAATAATGATTACTCAAGAGCTTTTAATTCTTTTTTTAGTTTGCTGCTGAATATTTTTAGCCATGCATGATCTTATATTTGTTGAGCTCATGATACTCTGTCTTTCATCTCTGCACCAAACAGATCATACTTCAGGATTATATTTCTCTCTGGTGGCAGAGACATTACAGAGGAAACTCACCTCCACTCTTTAGTTAACACAGCAATGATGGGAGTTTGTTCATAAGCAGATGTGTGGCATTTTGGACAAAAGATGCATTCCTGAAAGCTGCCTTGAAAGTGAATCTCTTTATTTCAAATCCTATGACCTTATTTAATGCTTGGATAGCTTTTGTGCATTACTTAAAAATATGTCAGATCCACCTCTTATGTGAGCTACTTCTATGGCAACTAGTTCCTGCAGACTTTACTCTGGTTTATGAAGGGGCAATTAGACTGAGACTTCCTATGGGCTCATGCCATGACCATGTACCTTTAGTTTCATCCCGTGTTGCTTCTCTGATACCACATCATGGGATATTGCCCTGCACTTACAGATATTCAACTTAGAAATTCAGGGGGAGTAAACCCTCACTTGAATGCCCTTGACCAATGGGAGAGAGGAGCAGATAGATAAATGCTTCCTCTTTTGTCCCCAGGGTAGATAATCTGAGAAACAATTCATAAGCCTCCTTGGAAGATTCTGGTAGATCAAATACTGTCTGCTCATAGGAATGGAAAACTCAATAAAACATTTTTTGTGTTGGCTTTGCCTTCTTCTGGTTTTGCTTTTCCTGTCCTACAGCCTTACTCCCTATAAATCATATTCCAAAATAACCTACCTGCAGAAAATTTTGCCTCAGATTTTACTTTGAGGGGAACCAAGTCTAAGATAATAGTATTCTTCTTTTTAAAACAATGTTTTCTTTTGTTTCTTATCTTTTCTCATTAAAGCCTATAAGCAGAGAGTTGAAGATACAGAGAAGAGTGTGTGAGTTTGTTGAATATATGGATATGTGCGTGTGTATGTTGGAGTGTCCAACTGTATCCATAACCATATATAGTAAATATTTGGTAATCCACATAAAAAGACAGGCAGATGGATTATTACAATATCATTTATATTTGATATTAAGATGCATTCATTCCTTCGTTTACTGACAGTCAAAATTCATCTTACCTTTTCTAATCCTGGCTTCAAGTTCCTTCCTACTTAATACTTTATAATATATGATCCTGTAGTATAATGGTGGGGAAGAGATCTTAGAGAATCTACAAAGCAGATAAACTGACTTAACTGTAAAAGTTAAATTGGAATTATCTTCTGGTTTGGATAATCCACATCTTATTCCCAATTGTTAATGTGAATAATTAAGGATTGATTGAATTGATAATGATATAACATGATTTCCTTTTTTAAAAAATATTTATTTTTGAGAGAGAGGGAGAGAGAGAGAGATTGAGAGAGAACGTGCACACTAGCAGGGGAGGGGCACAGAGAGAGGGAGAGAGAGAATCCAAAGCAGGCTGCATGCTGTCAGTGCAAAGCCTGATGTGAGGCTCAGTCTCATGAACTGTAAGATCATGACTGAACTGAAGTCAGATGCTCAACTGACTGAACCACTCAGGTGCCCCTAAGATGATTTCCTTTTACTTGAGACTGGAAACCTGTCCAATTAGTGCTTCCTAGAGGATATATTGTTAATATGGCTATCAGGAGAATGGTTCATATAATTTAGAGGATTAAAAGAGAAAGGGGTTAGAAGACCTTCTTAGATGAAGCTGGGATTCCTCTGAATTCTAGAGCCTCAGGATCATGGAGGGGGAATCTTAATGACCATTTCCATAACCAATGTCTTGAAAAGGAATGTGTTCCCCTGCTGTGGTATTGTGATTTACATTAAATACATATTTGGCCTCTATTCCTGGCACAGAGCTCTTAAGACCCTTGGAATTTCCTAAGTGAAGAGAAAGTTGTCTCATGTTATGTTAATGACATGACGTTTGGAAAATCTCTAGGTAACCTAAGGATGGGAGGTGGTTGCCAGGGGAACCAACCTTGTGATTAGAGAGTTTGAACTTTTAGTCCCACTAACCTTCCATCCCCACCCCTATCTCCAAGGCGGTGTGAGGGACTAGAGATTGAGTTTGGTCACCAATGGCCAATGACTTAATCAGTCATGTGTATTTAACGAAACCTCCATTAAACCTCAAAAGGATGGGATTTGGAGAGCTTCCAAGCTGGTGAACACATGGAGGTGTTGGATGAGTGGTATATCCAGAGAGAGCACATGTATCAGGCTGTTCATCTGTATCCTTATAATACCCTTTGTAATAAACTGGTAAACATAAGTAAATGTGCCTCTTAATTCTGTGAGCTACTCTGTCAAATTACTTGAACCTAGGGGGTTGGTGAGTCAGAAGCACAGGTGAAATCCTGGACTTGTAATTGGCGTCTAAAATTGGGGGAGGAGATGTAATTTTGTGGTGCTTAAGCCCTTGACCTGTGGGAATTGATGCTTCCTGGAGTTAAACTAAATTAACTAAATTTAACTAATTTAACTGAATTGCATTAAACTGTAGGACACCCAGTCAATGTCTGCTGAGTATTGGAGAATTGTTGGGTGGTGCTGGGCCAAAAAAACATATATTGGGCCTGCCTAAGAAGATAGAATTCCATCAAAATCTCAAAGAAATAGACATACTGTAAGAAGCTTTAGAGGAGGGGATCTCTACAATCTTGTGATCTACCAGAGATGCTGAAATTGGGGTTCTGTCACTTGATAACATGTTCCAAATGATTTTTTATCTTATTATTGCTCTTTTCTGAGCAACCAGTAGATACCATGTAGTTCTGGTTTTTTATCTTTTTGCCAGGAGAGGAAAAAATTAGAGAAAATCTTTTCTCATCGTTGTATTATGTGGGTAATTAGTCATCTCTTCAATCTTCTGTTCGACTTTGATCATTTTGTTTCTTTTTGTGAATTATAAGCAACCATGATTGCTCACACGTTCTTTTAGAGATCTTTCAATATTACACCAGCTGGATAAAGAACCGTAGAAGTTGATTGTATTAATTATTTTTGGTAGCAAATGACAGAAAGCCAAGTAACAGTAGGTGAAATGATGATGCTGTGGTGTCCACAGATCTCAAGGACAGGAGTGGGGCTGAAATGCCAATCTTGGGCAGACTTCTCTCTTCACCATTTGCCTGTTCATGTCTTTATTTGTCTACCTCATTTTTCTCTTCCTTATTTTTTAAACTGGCTTTGCTCTGCCTTGGATTAGAAGAATATGTGGCTATTGACAGGACCCACCTGAGCTTTCTATTTATAGTTTTATTCATCTAGAAAGAGATGGACTCTCCTCATTTTCAGTTACCAAATCCCTGGCCAAAGATTCTGAGTGGCCCATCTTGGACCAAATGCTCAGTCTGGAACCAATCTGCTGGACAGATTCTGGGAAGTGATTGGCCCAGATATCTTCCCCTGGACCAACAAACTGTGGCCAGGGGACATTTTGTACAAGATGATTGGTCCAGAGGTTATCATGTTGATACAGAAGGGAAAAAATGAGGAAAGAGACTATTTCCAGAAGAAAGTAGAGGAAGGGTGGAGGTGACTCTATGTAGTTAGAGCAATAATTATTCATCATGCTGGAAGGAATTTGACCCCGTCTAGTCAATATGGTAAATTTAACCTAGAGTTCTACATCTCTTTTGGAGCTGGGAATATTAAATGGTTCCTTTAGATAAGTAAGGGTGTTTTAAAAATATAGTTCCCAATTATGACATGGATAAAGATGATGTAACAATTCAACATAAATATAAAGTCTCAAAAAACATGAAAATACTGAAATGCTGATGGAATTTTAGGATGTAATAAAAATGAAATATCAAATAATTATAATTTGGCTTAATTCTCTCAGCTACTGAAATGCCCTTTCAATTAAATGTGTATATAGTTTTATTTGTTGTTATTAGTTGTGCAGATAAGACATGATTAAGCAATCTAGCTCTGGAGGTATTTTGCTTGGCTTCATATTTTTCTTTGCCATTTACTAGCTCTATGGCCTTGGAAAAATGATTTAACCTCCCTCTGCCTTAGATTATTTATCTGTAAAGTAGGGATAATTACTATAGCCTTTTCATAAGTCATTATGAGTATAAAACTAGTTAATACATGCACAGTGCTTAGAACAATGCCTGGCATGTGGTCAGCATTAAAGAAATGTTAGCTATTGCTATTAGAATAATCTTTGAGCATTGTTTTTTCTTCAAGACTATAAATGAATGGTACAAATGGACTTTCTTGGATATTTTTTTGATTTTCATTGAAATGATCACTTAAAATGGGCCCCTTGGAAAAGTTCATGAGCTCCATCTCACAGAAAAATACAAGGGAGAGGTTTCTGGTCATGGTTCAAGGGCTTGAGGAATATTCTGCCATAGACATTCATTAAGACCTTTTAAAAATATTCCATTTTATAGATGTTCCACACCCTCTCCTTCCAGGCACATGGTAGAATTCTATATTCCATCTATGGGAATTTGAGTGTGGCCATGTAATTTGCTTTGGTAATGATTTGTAATCTTTCCCGGTAAAAACTTTAACCAACTGAGCCACCAGGTGCCCTAAATGTTTATTTTTGAGAGAGAGAGAGAGAGTGAGAGAGAGTGGTGGAGTAGCAGAGAGAGAGGGAGACAGAGATCCAAGGCAGTGAACTCACGGACCACGAGATCATGACCTGAGCCAAAGTCAGACGCTTAACCAACTGCTGGGTAGAAACTTTAAGAGTTGGGGTATGTTTTGCTGCATTCTATTTTCTTTCTACCATGACAACTGGCAACTTCTAAGAAAAAGGCTTCTGCATTAACCTGAAGCCCTGATTGACAACTCAGAATGGACATATGGTATGGATGACAAAAAAAATTTTTGTTGTTTTAAACAACTGAGATTTCACTGTTTTTGATTCCAGTGGAATTGAAGTCCTTTACTAAGGCCTCCGATAAGGAGAGTATCTTCAGTCATCAGGTCTGGCTGTTAATTCATGAATGAACATCTGCCTCGTTATGAGATCAATTAAAAATCACATTATAAAGAACAAACATTTTAATGCAGGACAAAACCCCATATTTTTTGCAATGATATAGTTATTATTTAATAGTCTGGCATCAGTTGAAAATTTATATTAAAGTAATAAGTTTCTAACCCAGCCTCACAGAAGCAGAACTCATTTTTAAGGCTGCCTGGTAAGGCCCATCCACCCATCATTCTAACCCTTCCAAATACTAGTATTGATAAACTATCTTTTATTGCTCTAATTTTAATGATCCATTTCATCTGTGTTCTTCTTTTTCTGATCTAAGTTGTGACACTTGATTTTCTCTGCCCAGAAATTCTTTCAAACTAAGTCAAATTAAATTTATTATTTTTTATCCATCTTGAAACATAAGTTTAGGGGTACCTGGGTGGCTCAGTTGGTTGAGTGTCCAACTCTTGATTTAGGTTCAGGTCATAATCTCACAGTTCATGGGATCAAGCCCCGTGTCGGGCTCTGCACTGACAGCATGGAGTCTGCTTGGGATTCTCTCTCTCCCTCTCCCTCTGCCCCTCCCCTGTTCACACTCTCTTGCTGTCTCAAAATAAATATGTAAAATTAAAGAAAACAACATAGGTTTATTTAGCCCTTTAAAAAAACGTTTCCTGCCATTCCTGGGCTAGGAATGTCTATATATCTGGGTTAAGGACCAGTTTCAAACCTGTGGAAATACAGTTTTACTGGGGTCACAGATTTGCCATATCATTTCTTCCATATCTGACTGGCCAACAAAATCTCTTTAGTGCTTTTTCCTCAGGAATGTCTCTTGATCCACTCACTCTTTTGCACCTGTTGAGTAGTGCCACAGTTCAGATTTCCTCGTCCCTTGCTCATAATTTCAAGCTTCCCAACTGGACTTCCTGATAGTGTCTCTCATCTACCATTGGAGTTACCATTTTAGAAACCCAATTCTAGAAGCTCATTATCTGCCCAGGAGATAAAGTGAGTCTTTTAGCATTTAGAATCCCTCTTGCACTGTGTTCCTTCTCCCACCTCAAGTACCCACAGTTCTCAAAGACACATTTTCACCATTCACTGAAAATATCATAGCTTTTCATGTCCTGGGGCTCTGTCCAGGTGCCCATCTACAGGGCTCTGAGTTTAAGGATGGTGAACTGTCAGAAAATATCTTCTTTTTTCTATGTATTCCTTTATTTCTTATAATAATTGAGCACGGCTTGCAGAATGATAGCACACACACATTTAGCACCCAGGTGTCGACTGGCCTCCGATGCCGTGTCTGGGGAACTGAGTGTTAGTACTAATTTCACTAGTTGTGGGATCCAGAGGAGGACACTTAATTTCCTGGAAGCAACTTCCTAGTTTTTAAAGTAAGTGGTAGGACAGACAGATTTTCAATGGAGGAACAATTGACACTGAGGCAGGACAATTTTTCCATGTGTGAGACTGTTTTCACATTTCAGGACACTTCAAATCTCTGGCCTCTGACTAGTAGCAACTCCTAATCTTTATGACAACCCAATATGCTTCTGATTCTAGACTTCTGTGACTCTTGTCATTTTTTTTTTGACAGCTGAGTATATGGCAAATGCCTCTTCATCTGAAATCAAAGCTAATCAGAAAGCTCAAATAACCAGTTTAATTTTGTATGTGTTGAGGGAGTGGAAATTGTGTATTCTGATTGTATGTTTGTATTTTTAGGAGAAGACAGATGATAGGCAAATAACTTGTGTCAATTCTGAAATGTTATATTCAAGACACATCCTTGGGTTACTTCAGATTTACCCAATCTCTGATCCTTCTGCAGCTTTCAAAATGGTAGCCATTAGCCATATGTGTCTATTTAAATTTCAAGTCAAATTAAGTAATATTTACAATTCAGTATCTCAGTTGTAGTAACCACATTTTGCTGCACACGTGGCTGGACCTGTGGCTAGTGGAGAGGGTATTGGATAAGTGCGAGGTACAGGACACCTCCTTCAACACAGAGAGCTCTGACAGAACAGTAACAGTCCTAATGTAAGTAGCAATAGCTGATTCAGTCATTGTCATGCCAAATTTTATTTTATTGAGTTTATTTTTAATACTGAGAATGTTATTATATGTTAATTATTTTGCAATCCAGACATGAAAACCTTTTCTCCACCCATTAAGTAAGGCTGAAACCTTGGGGCACCTGAGTGGGTCATTCAGCTAAGCATCTGACTTCAGCTCCAGTCATGATCTCTCAGTTTGTGAGTTCGAGCCCTGTTCTGGGCTCTGTGCTGACAGCTCAGAGCCTGGAGCCTGCTTCAGAATCTGTGTCTCCCCTTCTCTCTTCCCCTGCTCACACTCTGTCTCTCTCTCAAAAATAAATAAACATTAAAAAAAAGGAAGGCTGAAACTTCCTTGTAATTATTAAACTACGCATTCAGGAATTAAGATATTTTAAATTTTGTGTAGAGGATCAGAATCTGGAAGAACTGGCCATCTAGATTTTTTTCTCTTTCAATTTTTAAAAAAGTTTTAATTTAAATTCCAGTCAATTAGCATACAGTGTCATATTAGTCTCAGGTGTACAATACAATGTTTCAACATTTCCATATGTTACTCACTATTCATCACAAGTGCACTCCTTAGTCTCCATCACCTATTTCACAGACACACACAGACACACACACACACACACCCTGGGTAACCAGGAGTTTGGTCTCTATAGTTAAGACTCTGTTTCTTGCTTTGTGTCTGTCTGTCTGTCTCTCTTCCTCTCTTTTTCCCCTAGGCTCATTTGTTTTGTTTCTTAAATTCCACATCATGGAAGCCTAGTAAGACCTACTTCTCTGTTTCCAAGAACCCTGCAAACATAGGCATTTCCACAGGCACCTCTTCCTCCTTATATATGTTTAGAGTCATTAGAGACAAAAAACATCACTTGGATTTTGTACGAGTCTTTTGACTGTGAGAGTTCACTTGCTGAAGAGGGCTTGCTTACTGCCTAATGTCAGGAATAAAGAGTTTATGTCTGGAGGGGTCTCTCTTTCTTATTTTTTCCCTCCTAGAACCTAAATGCCTGCACCCTGTCCCAGGAGGCACGACTGGGCTTGAAATTGCAAGGTGGATGAGGCAAGTGTAAGATCACAGGTAGGTTGAGGTGTCCCTCATGACCACACGTGTTATGTTTTAATTAGTGGAGCTTTTCTCATCTCTGTGACTGTTTCAATTGCCCATGCGAGAGCCTTGCTTCTTAGATGAAGGCTCACAGAGTCCCTGGGAGACCCAAGAAAGATTTATGGCTGCTTATCGAAAAGTTCCAGATGGTTTCCAGTTACCACAGCTTTAACTCAACTCACAGTTAGAGGTAAGCTATCTGTAGTAAGAGTCCAATCCAATTGTCAGGCCCTTTTACCAACTTCTAACTGTGAGACTTCATTCCTCTTCAGAAAGCCCTTTTAAATGGATAAATAATCTCTTGTATTTGGCAGTAATCTTAGCCCACATTGATGGAATGCTTACATTGTACCAGGCAGTGGGCTAAGATTTTTACATATATATTTCACTTATTCCTCCCAACTGGATGAGGAGTGTTTTATTATTAGCCCTGGTCTCAGAGATGTTAAGTAACCTACTGAAGGTCACGCAGCTAAGAAGATATAGGGCTGAGATTTGAACCTAGGCAATCTAACACTAGAGTATGTGTGCATGCACATGCACACACACACACACACACACACACATACAATTCTATTAGATTCTTGACATGCTTTTCTACTCCACCTTCTTCATGATCCTATGAGGTATAAAAGGGAAAAAAAATAGATTCCGATGCCAGAGAAGTTGTTTTAGAGCTCCTAAATTTGTTGTCCTCAGACAAGACCATGCCTGTAACGCACTCTGTCAGCTCTGCAGAGGAAGTGGACACAAATGGAAGGAGGGGACCCATCTGGAAGCCAAGCAGGAATCTGCATTGAATCCGCATTGCATGACAGACTCTTACTGGTTAGACTGCTCTTTTTGTCAAGGGTAGCAGAGATTCCCGTAAACTCGGGAAGGGGACAGCTATTCTGAAGCTACATTTGGGGCAAAGGTGGATGAGCAAAAGTGTCTATTCATGTCTCTGCCACAACGTGGATGGAACTGGAGTGTATTATGCTAAGTGAAATAAGTCAGTCAGAGAAAGACATATACATGATTTCACTCACATGTGGAATTTAATAAACAAAACAGATGAACACAGGGGAAAGGAAGGAAAAATAAAATAAGAAAAAAGCAGAGAGGGAAAGAGGCACCTGGGTGGCTCAGTCAGTTGAGCATCTGACTTTGGCTCAGGTCATGATCTCACGGTTCGTGGGTTCGAGCCCCGCATCAGGCTCTGTGCTGACAGCTCAGGGCCTGGAGCCTGCTTGAGATTCTTTGTCTCCCTCTCTCTCTGACCCTCCCCTGCTTGTGCTGTCTCTTTCTGTCTCTCAAAAATAAATAAAAAAAGCATTTTAAAAATTTATAAAAAAAAAAACAGAAAGGGAGGCAAACCATAAGAGAGTCTTAAATACAGAAAACAAAAACTGAAGGTTGCTGAAGGGGAGGTGGTAGGGGGAGGGGCTAAATGGGTGATGGGCGTTAAGGAGGGCACTTGTGGGAATGAGCACTGGGTGTTATATGTAAGTGATGAATCACTAAATTCTACCCCTGAAACCAATACTACACTGTATGTTAACTAACATGAATTTAAATTTTTTAAAAAAGGTGGGTGGGGACTCTCATGGAAGTCTACTTTGTGGGTTTGGTCTTCTAGAGCCAGGAGGTGGAGAGGGACTGGGATCTGAGGTCATGTGAGGGGTTTCAGGATCCACCTTTGGGCTCCTCCACTCTCAGGCTCAGCTTCTCTAGTGCATCCAGCCCTCTGTGCAGTGCCCACATCTGCCCGCCACCAGCAACTGCCTTCTTCTTCCCTTATTTCCAGTTCCAGTAATGAGAGAGGAAATCTGATTGGCTCAGCTAATACTCATCGTATCTGTTTGGGCAGAACCCCCAGCACCCAGGAGGACTTGCCTTCCGCAGATAGTTTGGTGACTTCTGTCAGTTGCCCACCCAGGCCCAATCAGCTACCCTGGAGGGCTGGCACAGGGGGAGAATGGCGGGGGCAAAATAAATGGAAAATCTTGGTCATCTGGACCAGACCTTCTGCAGAGGTGCTTTTTCAGAAGCAGCTGGGGATTTGGAGGCACTGACATTCATGTATCTTTTACAGAAAAAAAATACTGCATTTTTGCATAGCTAGATTAAAGTCCACTCCTGTGTAGTCAGTGTTTACATTTTGGGAGGTGATTTTTCAATTTTCTCCAGATTATGTAATTCCACACCTAATCAACCCAAAGTACGCATTCCCTCCTCATCCCCTTGCAAATTAGATCTAGGTAAAATTCCTAGGCTAAATTTTTTTTTTCTTTTAACCTGGAAACATATTGAGACTCTAAGTCACCCTGAAACATGACATGCCTTTTTCTGAAGGTCCCATGTGGGATTCAGGTTGAGGTTTTCAGACCTTAAGTTTTATTCTTTATTATCTTCTCTGCCACCTAATCATTCTAACATAAATTCTGGGAGTTACTAGTGTTTTCTGCTTGCATATATCCTACTTAGTGTTTCTCTGCTATGGCTTTATAGTGGACTCACTCAGGGTACCTTAAAATATTGCAGCCCATGGCATACCTACAGAAGTTATGATTTGTTTTGTGAAGGCCTGGGAATGAGTGAAAAGCTCCCCAGGTGTTGTTAACGTAGAGCCAGGGCCCATGACCACAGTTCTCAAAGCATGGTTCCTAACCAGCCGCATTAGCAGCATCTGGAAACTTATCAGAAATGCAAACTCTGGGGCCTTATCCCAGACCTGCCGATTTAGAAACTTTGGGGGTCGGGTTCAGCAGTCTGTTTTATCAAGCCGCCCCAGGTGGTGCTGATCCAGGCTCAGGTTTCAGAACCAGTGGTCTACATAGAGCTGTTGAATTTATTTTACCTCTTCACAGACCCCTATCTCAAGCCTTTGAACTAAGCCTTTTGGAGGTGGTCTCTTGAATCATATTTGTCACACAGCTTAACTGACTTACTAAGAGCTGCGTTGGGCTGACTGATGGCTTGGCAGAAGGTTAATTGTTTGATATTTCAGTAATCCTCAGCTCATTTGTCTTTGATTATTAATTACCAAAATAAAATAGCTAAGTCCAGTCCTCTCAGTGGGCTCTCTTTATTATTTTTTAAATGTGATTGTTACCCTAATTGTTTCAGACAATCATTTTTTCTCCCCACGCCTGTTCCGTGACATGATAAATTGGCTGGATGTTAAGTGGCTGCTTAGTCTATCTTCAACTGCCCTTATATGATTTTTCAGTTTTTTTCTTTTCAAGACAAAAGACCTAAAAATTGTTTAGCAAGATTTTTGATGCTAAATATTTTTACAAACACATGGAGTATAATACATTTGCTGTAAAAACAAATACATATTGTATAGGATATCAATAGGATCTAAAATTTCAGTATGCAACACAATGTTATTGTATTATCATTGTCTTTATATGTCCCCCACTGAATATGGGGCTTCTGGGGGGGGAGTGCATATCTTATTCTTAACTGTCTGACAGAGTGGCTGATGTGTAATAAACACTGTGCACATGTTTGGTGAATGACTAAAAGATGTGAATGAATGATGGCATCATCCAACACTAGCTGGTCATATCCAGGTATCATGTTTATTTTGTGTGGAGGCCACACTGTAGAAGGCTTATCATTGTCATAAACCGAAGGTGGAAAGTCATACTGAGAAGATGAGAATTATTGGGTCATGGAAGGGTGTCTAGGAGAGGAAAGGGGAATATTGCATGGGTTTGGAGGAGCTCCCTTGTGAGAATGGAGCCGATTTTCCCTTTCCCTATGAAGCTGGGGAAGACTCAATACTGTCCTGTCAGCAAATGGAGTGGAAATCATAGCTTGGCATGAGGGAGTACAATTATTATAATAAAGGAAAAGGAATCAAAATACACTAGTGGGAATGCCCTACTTTTTAAATGTTTATTTAGTGTGTGTGTGTGTGTGTGTGTGTGAGAGAGAGAGAGAGAGAGAGAGAGAGAGAGAGAGCAAGAGAGCGAGCCTGAGTTAGGGAGGGGCAGAGTGAGAGGGAGAAAGAGAGAATCCCAAGCAGGCTCAACAGTGTGGAGTCTGATGTGAGGCTTGAACTCTCCAACCTTGAGATCATGACTTGAGCTGAAATTAAGAGTAAGATGCTTAACTGACTAAGCCACCCAGGTGCCCCAAGGGAAGGCCCTTCTTATGCCAGGGGGCTGAGGTGTCTGTGGTCTGTGGTGTGGGGGAGAGCTATGGGAGTGGTCACCCATCAGGAGCATATTCCCCAAAAGTAGCATCTTGACAATAGGTTCTTTAAAGTGCAGTGTTTAAGAGTATGATGAAAAGGCATGGAGCAGGTGAATTACAAAATTCTCAAAAAATGGTATCATGTCCGTCCCTCCAAGTCAGACCATGGCTTTACTTGTAGAAAGGGAAGGGATGACTGTGTTGCTAGGAAGCAGTCTCAAAACAGAAGGGTTACCTCTTGATGCAGCCCGTTTTCCCCGTCAAGCTAAACCAGCCTGACCCTACGCTGGCAGAGAGGGATTGGAGCATCTGACTGTGGGGTGAGTGGGGTGGTCCTCACACAATGCAGGAGAGTCCACAGAGCAGTGGAGGTTAGTGAGGAATGTTAAGGATATGAAGGTCTTAGAATCAAACAGAGCTTACTTTCTCTGTGACCTAGAACTGGCACATTTGGCAGGGTGGTATAGTGAAGGGCAAAGGACCCTGAGCTGAGAAAAGCACAAAAAGAACCACTTCTGCCTGTTTTTCAAGTGGGAACACAATAACGTTTTTCTTTGATGAAAGATTTGGATTTAGGCATCTCCTGACCACTCTAGTTTATCTTTCCAACACCTTCCTCCTCGGTATTTCCTCTACCAGCCCCTAAACCATTTATTTCTGTTCCATTTCCTTCATGATCAAAGTTCAGCTCTGTCCAATGTAATGGCTGCTTCCATTTCCAGCTCACTTGCACCGGATATGGCAGAGAGCAACAATCTATCACTAGATGAAAATATGGTTTGGTTTTTCACCCACACTTGGGCTGGGCTCCCAGCACACACAAATATTTTATTAATGGCCAAAAATGAAGACTTTCTGGTTATTATGAACATAAGCAGGACAACTGGCCTTTACAGGCCTCCTTTTGGTTCCTTCATGGGGCATGGTCGCTCCTGCCTCAGGGACCTTTCTACTCCCCTGTCTGGAATATGCTTATGCTCCGTTTTCACCAAGCTAATGCCCACTCATCCTTCAGATTTCAGTTCAAATGTAGTAATTTTAATATTAGAGAAAATGACAATACTGGTATCTCGGTATTTGTTTCAAGGTTTAACACCATTATTATTATTTTTTCAAAATGTGTCAGCATAGCATATTGGTTAAGAGCATGGACTCTGGAGCTAGATTGCCTAAGTTTGAATCAGCTCTTCCATTTACTACGGTGTCACCTTGGGCAGGATTTTTCACCTCTGTGAACTTCAGTTTCCCTACCTGTAAGTGGGGATAATACTAGTACCCACCCCATAGGGGTGCTCTAATATCAAATGAGTAATGGTTATTAAAAATTGATTAATTAAAAACAGAAAATTAATATTTAATACATTTACATACAAACATATTCAAGCCTATTCTAAAAAGGAAATGAAAATATTACTTTATGAAAATACTAGGCATATTTTTCTGTTACAAAAATATAATTTCTAGAAATAAAATATAATTGATGCTACCTAAAAATGACTAAAACTTGAGTAATAAGGAAACTATTATGAAATAATTTTTGCTCTTTTGAAAAACTATAGTCTTAAAAAATAAAAAAAATGACAATCATGTCATTATTGCAACTCCAGAGCATTGGTTATGCAGAATCATCTGGCTATTGTAAGCTCTGGTCCATAAATGTCAAGAAGAGATTTTAAACTAGAACATTTTCTTTCCTTCCTCTCCGATCTTCAGATAATACCGTCTCTTAATTGATAAGTGGAGAAGTTATTTTAGAACATTTCCCCCCATAGGAACTACAGAATTCCACAGGATCTTTTTATTTTTACTTTTATCATTCATTTTTTAAAGTTTATTTATTTTGAGAGAGAGCGAGCGAGCATGTGAGCAGGAAAGGCAGAGAGAGAGCGAGGGAGAGAGAGAGAATTCCCAACCAGTGTTTTGCTGTCAGCTCAGAGCCCAACACAGGCTTGATCCCACAGAACAGGGAGATCATGACCTGAGCTGAAATCAAGAATTGGACGCTTAGCCAACTAAGCCGCCCAGGTTTCCCTCTTTTTCTTTTCTTTTTCTTTTTTTTGAGTGATACTCAGAAAGTTTTTGTTTCAAAGGAAGCATTTGTGGTTCATTTTTGTCGTGCTTAGATTTCTTATTGTATAGGTGAAGGTTCTAACAGTATGATCTGTAAATGTGGAAACTGTTACCTTCCTGTCCCACTTTTTCAAGATGGTCTCTTTCCACTGTTATTTTCCTTTTTTTTCTTGTTATTTTCCTTCTTTTTTTTCTTATCCTGGAGGAATAAAAGAACACTTTACAAATAATTGCAACTTTGATTCAAAATTTTAATGCAGAATGCAACTCAATATTTCTCAAGACATGTGATTCTGGCTTTAGTTTTTTTCAAGATGCCAGAGTAACATTATACCAACAAAATATGAGCATTTTCTACTTAAAGATTTTGAGATATGCTGGATGCCAGAATGACAAAAACAGATTTTGCAATCAATGCTCAAATGTCATTTACGTAAAGAATCCCCTTTTCTTACTTCTCAAACTGGATTAAAGCTGTGTGTCACAACAGAGGTCTGCAAACTGTGGCCTAGGGGGCTCCTGTTTTTGCAAACAAAGTTTTGTTGAGTACAGCTCTGCCTATTCCTTTACATAATTGTCTATGACAGCTCTTGCAATACAATGGCAGGGTTGGAGCTGCAAAAGACACTGCACAACCCACAAGCCTAAAATATTTACTCTTTGATCATTTACAGAAAAGTTTGCCACCTATTAGGTACCTATACCTGTCCTTCAAAACCCCAATACAGGGGTGCCTGAGTGGCTCAGTCGATCAAGCGCCTGCCTCTTGATTTCGGCTCAGGGAATGATCTCATGGTTCATGAGACTGAGCCCTGCTCTGTGTTGACAGTATGGAGCCTGCTTGGGATTCTCTCTCTCTCTCTCTCTCTCTCTCTCTCTCTGTACCCCACCCCAGCTTGTGCGGGCGTGCACACACACTCTCTCTCTCTCTTTCTCAAAATAAACTAAAAAAATGAATACAATTTGTAATGATATATCTTGTGATTATTTTATTAATGTTAATCTCTCACACTATTCTTTAAGCTCCATGAGGGCAAAAAAGCATGTTTATTATCCTTGCTATTACATTTCCAGCATGTAGGCTAGTGTTGGCACATAGTAGTTGCTCAATAAATGCCTGTTAGTTAAATAATTAGGTTATATAAGATCACAATTTGGTAACAAATACTGCCTCTGGGGTAAACCTACATTTCTGTTGAAACTTGTAGAAATACAGTGGTGAAGAGCCAATGGGATAATATACAAAGTGTGCAGTGTAATGTCTAGAATATAGAATGTGCTGAATAAATGACAGCTCTTATTATATAAAATCCTCCAAATTGCCTTTTTAAAATACTGTAGTGGGGCACCTGAGTGCCTCAGTCGGTTAAGCCTCCTACTTCAGCTCAGGTCATGGTCTCACATTCATGGGTTCAAGCCCCATGTCGGGCGCTGAGCTGTCAGCTCAGAGCCCGGAGTCTGCTTCCGATTCTGGGTCTCTCTCTCTTTCTCTCTGTCCCTTCCCCTCTCATGCTCTGTCTTTCTCTGTATCAAAAATAAATAAAACATTAAAAAATTTAAAAAATAATAAAATCCTGTAGAGACTTTGTCAAATAAATGCACAAAAACATTATGAAGTGTATTCATTCCAGGGCACATGTTTATTATGTATTTACTGTGTGCCTGGTGAAGCCACTTTCCTTATTTCATGTCTTCTGAGTTTTACCACCCTGCCATTTTTTTTTTTTTTTGTATTGTTACTGGCTAATGATATGTATTCTAGAAAAGAGGATCAGTGGAGAAGTTAGCAGCCTTGCCAAAGAACAGGTCAGTTCTTCATTTGTTTGCTTGTTGACCAGGGCTCCACATTACAATCACCTGGGGAACTGTTAAAAATAATGATGTTTGGGCTCCATCCCCAGAGGTTCAGGTTTTATTGGTCTAAGGTGGTGCTTTTTAAGCTTCACACGTGGTAAGCCAATGGTAAGACTGTTAGTTTTATCAGTTAAGAGGTGTTCAATGAATATTTGTTCAGAGAGATTGAACACATAAACAGACAATGGCCAGACCATAAATGACAGAAGAATTCTGACCCACAACCTCTGCAGTTAACCTACAAGGATCAGGACTTAGTAACTGCCAACGTCCCCACTTTTGTGCCTTCCCCACCTTCCAACTCAAGTGGTGAAGCCACTTTCCTTATTTCATGTCTTCTGAGTTTTACCACCCTGCCATTTTTCCCCCCTTTTTAAATTTACACAGACGTTTAATTAGCTTTATTTACAGAGCAGGGATTTTTTTTTTCAGTCTCCAATGGTGCCTAGATAACATCATTAGGCAAGAATGCCAGTTTAAAAGAAATCTATGCGGAATCCTAAAAATAACAGATGTTGATGCTCCTCAAGAAAGGGCAAGTTTGACTATATCAGCAGCTCTTTCTCTATGCCTCAGTTACTCAGAAGCAATTCTGTTGCAGTCTCTACATCCCATGATTTTGAAGACAAGGCCACTATTACTGCATTCCTATCAAAGCCCATAGCACATAGGTTTTCTATTTTTTTGGTGTACTCTGGACTAGAAACTGGTGCTCCAGCATACACATGTGCCCAAAGTCGAGCTGTCTGTTTGAACATTTCAGGATTTTGTTTGTACTGATTTGCTACTACTTCGTCTTGTGGATCATCTGGTTCTGCAGCTGCCAAAAGGGCTTGCAATGACAATAATACCGTGCGGAGAGTCATTGCTGCTGCCCATTGATCTTTCAGGATATCCAAACAAATAGCCCCAGTGACAGAACTAATATTAGGATGCCATATTTTAGTGATAAACCTCTAGCTAGCCTGCCTCTAGCATCCTCATACTAATAATCTCCAGTCAGGACAGGCCTGGAGCCTTCCTATTTATTTTCTCACTATAAAGCTTTCCTTTCCTCCTGCTTGTGTTTGCATCTCTGCCAAATGCAAGTGATGGTAGCTGACTCCCTTGCTGTACCAGACTCTAAATAATTAGCTTCTTTTCTCATTTGGTAGTCTTCATTTATTTTCACAGTGCTATTCTTCTTGCTACTGTTACTAGTGTTGCACAGATCAGTATACAGACTTTGGCTTTTCTTACAACCAGGAAAATCATCTAACAGAATCCCACTGCGATTGGGTTAAAAAGTAGAATGAATATGAGGATTCAAGGGTGTCTCAGACAATTAAAAGACCAGGTCCAGTTGGGTCTCAGGAACACATGAAGGGAAGGCTATTGGGAACCAGGAAACTTCCTCCATTCTGTCTCATCCTTTTTCTCTGGGCATCTGCTTAATTCTTTCTTCTTGGTTTAGACCACCTGTCTCTATTTTCCAGCCCACATGGCAGAATAACCACTACCAGCAACCTTTAGATTTTTATCTCCTCAGAAGAGCTAGGCCAACTGGAATCTCTTATTCTACATCCACATCCCCAAGGAAGGACCTCAGTGGCCCACTGAGGAGGTTCATTTTTCTGCTGCTCTATTGTGACCATGTGAAATGCTGGAGAAGGTCAGTTCCCACAACAAACACACAGGGTGCCCGAGGGAAACACTTTAGCAATACAAATTTAATAAAAAAAAAAAAAGACAGCTTGATTTAAATGCTAAACTCACACCAAATCCTTTGTTCAGCTGTTTTGTTTTTGTTTTTGTTTTGCTCCCTAGTGATTTCTATCTCATCTGGTGATGCTTCCCTTGTATAACTTGCACTCTCAGGCATCCTGGGGTTATTTAACATTGTAAGGAAGATTGTTCTTGAGACTATGGTGCTTCAGAAAACCTTGTGTGTGCCTCTCTACCTTATAAGCTTACCTGCCCATAGGAGTGTGCCAGTGAAGTCCATGCCCTCACCATCTCCCACTGTCTTTTAGAAGTATCCTTCACCTGTTCCTTGAAGAGAGAAGTTGATACCCTAGCCACTGCTAGGATCCATGCTATCATTTTAGGGGTTTTATGTCCTTGGATCTTCTTACTCAGCAGACCTAGGGTTGGAACAGCTGTTTGGACACTGCCCCCCTCCCCCACCAAACTTCCCACTGCACCTGTCTCCACTTATCCAAAGTGATGCTATTCGCCCTCACTTGCCCATCACTCCGCCAACTCACAGGGATGCAGAATCAGCAGGAAGGTACTAGGGATCGAGTAAGAGAATTTCTGGAAGTGGAATGAGCTCAGAGTCATCCACTCCTAATCAACTCAGGCACTAAAAAAATTCTGGGCAACACAAGGAGGCAATTAAGCATAAGTGTATGCCATTTGCTTTGTAGGTGAATATAAATTGCAGAGACTAGAGTTTTGAGACAGTGCTCAAGCCAAAACTAGGGCATACTGTACTTCTTCCATCAAATCATATACCATAAGTACAGAGGAGCCCATAGGATTAAGCCCAGAATTGATACTTTCAAAGGAAGCTTGGAGAAAAGTGCTGCTTCAAACATTCCTGCCACCATAAACACAGAGCATTGCACTGAGGCTTGGTATCGAAGATTTACCGAGGACCTGACACATTTACCATTATGCAAATAACATATTCTTACTTTTCCCAACCGTGAAGTTCAATTAATGTTTTATGTGAAGTCAAATAGTCTGCGACTCCTTAAAGTTCTAGTTTTAAACAAGCAGGGTATTGTCAGCCGGCTTTGATGTCTGCTTATCTCTAAGCAAGGAGAGCAGGAACAAAGATATCTGGGCGTTTTACACTGGTTATGTAATCGCGGAGTTCAGTCTCTTTGCCCTTTTCAAGGTCTTAGGGACTATCTGATCTGACATTTCCCAAGCCAGATAGCTGAGGACAGCTTCTGAAAGACCATCTCTCTCTTTCATTCCCCTCTCCGCAGAATATTTTACATGAGTTTGCACTGCATCTGATCCTTCACCAGAAAGGATTTAATAGGTAGGCCTTTAGAACTGGAGGACGCCGTAACCCAGATGAGAGGGATTGAGTTTCCATTCCCCTGCTTACTCATAGAGGCTGGAGCAAGACACCTAGATGCTTTTGAGGCTTGATTTTTTTTCACCAGTCAAATGGGAATACTGTGGAAAGCAATGTCTTATCAAATGATAATCAAAAGAGATCCTGATGTGAAAGTCCTAAAACCATTTACTGGGCACTTACTGTATGCCATGTAACCTACCAGGGCCTGGAGATGCAGTGATGGAGCAAAGATAGACATAGTCACTTTTCATATGGGTTTACTTGTGTCTTTTGAAAAGTTAGGTATTCATTGGTTCTTGGTCTTTTGTCTAAGATCAAGTGTGGAAAGTCAGATATTCAGTTTTAGAGGGCACAGGAACAAATGTAAACTTTAACTGTGATAAATGCCCCAAGGTGGAGGTATATGGAGCTGTGAGAGGCTGTATTAGGGGCATGTTTCTAGGCTGAGGTCAGAGAAGCCTTCTCCTGTAGTGGCAACCGAGCTACAGTCTGAAGGGACAATAGGAAGTCACTAGGGGAAGAGGTAGAGGACAGCATTCCAGGCAGGGAGAATGGCATGTACAAAGACCCCATAAAGAAGAGATTCTATGTCTCTTGTATGCAAGGGACTGAAAGATCATGCAGAAGGACCCCTGGCACCTTGCTCTCCTGCTGTTATAATTAAGGGTACACATTGCACATGGAGGGGAGAATAAAAACAACTTTGCATCCTTAGATGACCATTAAAAAAATCAGAAAAACCACATCGAATCCTACTTTTCAAAATGAATAAAGCATCGAGCCCTGTCTCAGAAATTAAAAACAAACTTTATCTCTGACTTTTGTAACTTTGATGTCTTCAGATTAATAACAGTAGTTGAAGATAGGATTATCAAGTGAGGAACTTCTGGTTTTTGAGCAATGAAAATAATCAGACTGATTTGTAACTTTATAACATTTTTCTTTACATACTCACATTTTCCTTTATTCAGGGTGTCCACTCCTCTGAAGGTTGGGCTCTGGCAAACAGTGTAAGGCTTATTTCCTAGGGCTTGAATCTCCCTATGGGTTCTCCCTCGATGTTTGCTAGTCGGACTGGAATGGCCTCAAGGGAGTCTCGAGGGGTTTAGTTGGGGCCAGCTCACAGAGTCCTGCAGGTTATGCTTAGAAGTCTTGTCTTAACCTTCAGATGAAGGAGGAAGCCCCTGGGGGTCACAGGGACATGATCTCTTACACTTTGAGATATCTCTCTGCTTGCAGAGTCAAGAGAGCATTAGAGATTGACAGAGAAGTGCAAGTGTGTAGGGAAATAGGCTCTACTTACATAAATGGCTTAGAGAAAAAGCTTAGGGCGGAAAGCCACCACCATGGGGCAAAAACGCTTGAGGTTATCTAGCAAGATATTGTAATGGGATCAGGAGTAACTTTTAATATCACCTGCAGGAAATTACCTTCCATCTGGTGCTAATGTACTATTGAGCTTTGATCCAAAGTCTACTTGCCCCCCTCCCCAGACCCTTTGCTTCTTACACCTACAAGTTAGTGATTACTGTCTGATTGTTCTCTCCTTGTTCACCTGTGTAAGATCTTGTTTTCTTCACATTCACCAGGTGGGTAAGATCTTGTGAACTCAATAAACACAGTGACGAAAGGCCTGTTGGGGGCTCTTGTTCCTTCTTGCTTCTCTTCTTTTGCTCTTGCATCCCCTCTATTGCTCGACAGGACAGAACTCCAGATTCAAAGTCTGTGACACAAGTTAGGAGACCACTGTAGTAGCAGAGTTGAGAGAAGACAGAAGCTTGTCCTGGGGTGGTGAGGGCGGTGGTGGAATGGAGAGGAGAAGGGAACTGAAAAACATTATGTGGAAAGTGAAGAGGACTTGATTCTGGCTTGAGACCAGTTAGGTGGTGAAGCCGTGCACTGTACGGGGAAGCTATGTTATGCCCAAGTTCTCATTATTGTCCCCCCAAATCAGAAACCGCCAGGGAGACTGAGTCACGCATGCAAAAGCAAAGGGCTTTATTATTACGGGCTTATAAGCTCGGGCTCACAGACTTTACCAGCGCAGTGGATGCAGGCTGAGCGCCCCGAACAAAGGTGGGTAGGGCTCTTTATGGGGTTAGGGAAGGGGGAGTTACAGGAAATTGTGACATAGGTATAGTGACTCAATCACTATCACCTATCAATACTGGCAGTAACTTTAAGCATTCATTGATACTTTTGATGGGAGCCAATCACAATGTTTAGAGTATTGACCAATTACAGAGTGGGCCCAGGATCCTCACGTAGGGCTTGACTAGCCTCAAGCAATAGGAGCAATAGGTGATTATCTATACTTCTATCTTTAGGCCCGCCCTTAGAAGTGTTAAAGGTGTTAGCTGGCCTTTCCTGATTGGGTGTTACAAGGGTTGCCCCTCCTTCCTTGGGCAATGTGTGCCCTTCTATTGTCTAATGATTCTGAGAAGCCGAATTCAGACCTGCTTCCTTACAGCTACTGGAAGATGGGCAGGCCTGGGGTCTTAGAAAGTGCGTGTGTAGGTCCAGTCTGATCTGGTTTTCCAGGAATTGAATTCCTCAGATGATAGAACACTTATACTCTATTCCAAACTAAAGGGTGCTTTAAACCCAGCATTCCCAAAGTTTGTTGTGTAATCCTTTAAACCTCCTGGTAAAATGCACAGAATTCATTCCTTTGTCAAAACGACTATTGTATTTCCTTGGAGAACTTACTTACAGGTATGTATACTGCTCCCCCCCCCTCCATAGAGAAAGAATTAAGCCAGAATCTCCCTCTTTTAATAACCGCTTGTGTTTACATGGTATTTTTAAATTCACAAGATGCTTAACCAGAGTGCTACTCAAAGTGTGGTCTCCAGAAGGCAGCGTTAGAAATGGGAAATTTCTAACAAGTGGGAGCTTGTTAGAAATGCAGATACCCAGACCTTCTGAATTAGAAACTTGTATTGCGGGTGTTAGTAGGGGGAGGTCTGCAGTCTGTGTTTTGGCAAGCTCTCCAGGTGATTCTGCCGTATGCTCAAGTTTAAGAAGCACTGCTTATCATGTAATTTCTCTTTCATGCTTAACAGTAATTATGGAAAGTGGATTTTTTCTACTTTTTTTGCTAAAGAACCAAGACTCTGGCCGGTTAGATGACTTGCTGAAACATACAGACGGTGGTGGCAAAGGTTGAAATTCAGCCCATGGATCTTCTAAATCTACATTTAGTGCCTTCATACTCTTCTTACTTGAAATAAGTGCAAGGATCTTAAGGGAACAGATAAATAAGCTTTAATGGGGACAGAGGGTGGAAGGGTGAGTTTGGAAGAGATGCAAGGGTATCTTACACCAAATAATAAACTAGCAGATTATGGTTTTCTGCTTAGGGAGGGCCTCATAAGTGGGAGCAGGGGTGTGCTGGAGCTTGCTGTTACCAGTTCATGAGAGGCCATAATGCACATCTCTTCCAAGTTCTGCGTTCATTGATGATATGCTGGTAGGTTAAAATAGACCAGGATTGGAGTGTTTACATCACAGATAATGGCAAAGGCTACAAATCAGGGCTCTTCACTGTACTCCAAAGGGCAAATTGCTACATAGTTTACCAGCACACCCCTGGGGGAGAGTCAAAAGATCCCAAAGACAAATGTATCATAAAATAGGGAAGGAGTTGCTAGAGAAGTGGGGCAGGGACACTGTGATCAAGATAAAATGTTGCCACTTATAATCATGAGCCAGATGTTTCTTCTATGGATTAAGATAACTGGGAACAAATAAAGGTATCTTAAATCTTAAGCTTTTAGCTGAGCTAACCTAGTCAGGATGGGACAAACTTAAGAAATACACTTATTTTTGAGACAGAATAACAAACATTTTAAAACAGTGGTCTCTAGTATTTTTTAAACATGAAAAGCAACATGGACAAGATTTTCATAATAATACTTGTCAGCCTTTTCTCCAGCATTGGCTTGAAGTTGCTTGTAAGAACTATTGGACAAAATGGTAAGAGGTGCCATTTAACAAGACCTACAGAATCTGGAAAGAAATGATCTTTTTCCAAGATCAGGTTTATATTCTATTTCAGTTAGAGTTTAAGTTGAATGAAATTATATGCATTTTTTTAAAAACCCAAGGGAGAGAAACTCTAATTCCATTGACCTATAGATTCACTCTGGGAGGCTTGTTTAAAATGGAACCTATCTCAACTAAAATCTGAATACATCTTGACTTAGAAACTAAGAATGAAAAATTAAGATGTTGGGTTTTTAACTCAGAATGTCCTAAAACTTGGCTATTGAAACCAGTGCTAGGAATCACCTATATCCCCCTAGCTGCTGTAGGTCTCTGCCCAAATCCACCTCCAGCAGGTCCAGGGCTCCCTGAAGGATGAATGGTGTCAGTGAAAGAGAGTGAGAGAGCCTTTGCTTCTTTCTTCAGGCAGGCGGCTCTATGCTTACCTGAGAGTCAGCTTTATTTATTGAAAAAATGTATGGGGTACAAAACAGAAGTGGCAATTGCCTTAGACAATTTCTGATAACAAATTCTTTGGTAGGTAAAAATGTCTCAGAACATAGATTGGTGGAAGACTCATGCATAACCTTTATCAATAGGAAACATTTCACATATTTTTAACATAAGAAGGCAAGTCATTCCTGATAGTCAGGCACCTTGGGGTCCGTGCTCAAGCAGAAATTGAGTGGGGGTAGATGCGGGCTCCATCTGACGGTGGGAGGCCTTGCAAACCCACTTTGCCTCACAAGATTTTTCCTCTAATAAATTCAGAGAGACCCAGCTTCCCGCAGGTCTCAATCTAGATTTCACATTAGAATCACTAAGTGGGGGGTCGGAGCCTGTGTGGCTCAGGTGGCTAAGTGTTTGACTCATGATTTTGGCTCAAGTCATGATCTCATGGTCATGGTCATGAGATGGAGCCCCGTGTTGGGCTCTATGCTGAGTGTGGAGCGTGGGATTCTCTTTCCACCTTTGCCCTTCTCCCCCACTCACACACACTCTCTCTCTCAAAAAAAAAAAAAAATCCTTTCCCACCCCCAGGTTTTTCCAATCCTCTATTTAATATTACCGCACTAGCACTCTGTAATTCTTCCTAGCATGCATCACAGTTTGTCATGACATATTTATTTATGAGATTATTATTGTAGACTCCCCCCACCAGTCTGTCAGCTCCATGAGGGCAGGGATTGAGTCTAGGTTTTGTTCACTATTCATTTATTTATTCAACCAATATTTTCTGAGTGCCTACTCTGGGTTGGGCTCTGTTCTAAGAACTAGAATATTGCTTAGAACATAGTAGTCACTCCATAGAGGTTTTGTTGGTTACAAAAAGGCCAAAAGAAGCAATGTATGGAAGCATAAAGAGGCCACCCATAGCCTTAAAGTGTAGTTCTCAGAGTGATTTCCAGACAAGGTATTTCAGCATCACCTGGGAACTTATAATAAGACAAAAATTCCTGGGCCCCACTCAAGACCTATGGGTCTCTGGGTGGGGGTGGGTAGGCAGCAGCCTGGTCTAACAAGCACTCCAGGTGACTCTGATGGATGTAAAGGTTTGAGACCCTCCTCACTGAAGAAGCTGGAGGAATTGGGAGCTGATGATATGCTTCAGGTTTTGTATTGGCATCAGTTAACAAATGCCACCTTTGGCCCTCCCACTGACTGCCTCTGCCCATCCATTTTTGAGGCCCCCCCACCTGCCTCAGAAAATCTAAAAGTTCAAAGTGACCATCAGATTTTTAACCTCAAGGACAGCTTTTCTATCAAGCAATGGCCCATACCTTTAGGAAGGTGAGAACGCACAGTTAGATGATGATCACTCATGAAGCACCTCCCCCCTTTTTTTGGATAGAGCATGAGCAGGAGAGGGGTATAGAGAGAGGGAGAGAGAGTCCCAAGCAGGTTCTGCAATGTCAGCCCCCCCAAGCATCCCCCATGAGGCACTTTTAAAACCTTGAGAATATTTTTTTTAAATAGTTGGCTGTGTCAGGAATCAAACACACACAGCCTTATAAATCAGAGATGGGAGTGTTGATTAGTTGTAAGGTTTGATCCCACCTTGTCCTGTGGTACCTGTTGCCAACTCCGGCTGCCAGCAACCCTTATTTGTGTTTGTTTCTCCTTTGCTCAAATGGACAAGAATTTCTAGAGAGTCGCCAAGCCTTGCCGTTTGGTCCACTCTCCAGTCCCACTTACCAGCTTTGACAAGGCCCGCCCCAGTGCTGCCGCTCATCCCTTCTGTCCTCTTGTTCCCACTCCTGAACATCCACTTTCCACTTCCTCCTGCCAGCCCCTCTCTGACCTCTTTCACCCTCCACTCTGACCCTGCCACTCCTCTTAGAAGGTTGAGTCCATGGGGCGCCTGAGTGGCTCAGTCAGTTAAGCTCCAAGTCTTGATTTCAGCTTAGGTCATGATCTCATGGTCTGTGGGTTTTGAGCCCCACATCCATCTCCATGCTGACAAGGTGGAGCCTGCTTGGGACTCTTTCTCCCTCTCCCTGCCCACCTCCCATGCTCTATTTCTCTCTCTCAAAATAAATGAACTTGAAAAGAAGGTCAAAGAGTCCAGCACACTGCCTCTCAGCTCCCTTCTCTCATCCTCACCTTTCTGCATTTTTACTTGTTTCTTCTTTCCTTATTTTCCATTTCATTTAGAAAGGATTTACTGAGAACCTTTTATGTGCCAGACACAGTGCAGCCTGTAATCCTGCTCTCAGGGTGCATTCGGGAAAAGCTGATTAAAAAAAATATGCAAGCAAGCAAATATATACAGTATACAAATATGTGAGACAGGATAATTATAAATTGCAACAGGAGCCACGAGGGAAATTAACCAGGTCCAAAGAGAGAGTAACAGAAAGAGGAAGTGGTGATCTGTTTCTTTCCAGGGCTTTCTTCCCTCTGCACATTGATTCCTGCCTGGTTTGCTTCCCTGGTTTAATTACTATTGTTTCTTTCTCTTACTTCCAATCCTTTCCTTCTGCCTACAAATAGAATTGACTCACTCACACTGTAAAACAGATCTTCATGATTCTAAGATTGTTTTACAGTTGGTGTTTGTTCCCGCCTCTCTACTGAAACTGGACCTTCCATTAAACTGATATTGCTTAGTATTCTTGACTTGCTTATGTGACTGGGTCTCTTTTGATTTAAACCCATTCCTTCCCTCACTTCTGTGACGTGGAACCAACCTTCTTCTTGAACCTTTCCAAATGTGCATCTCTTCTTGTCTTTCTCACTTTGACATCTTCACACTCCCCTTCTTTGTGACATTGTTTTTAATTTTCCCTAGGCAGAAGTGACCAGGCTCTTTTCTGCTACCTCACAGTTCTGGCCTTAACAAGTGGCCACACTCACTGCCCTTCTGTAGCATTTTCCTTTTCCTTTCTGGGCCTGCAATATGCCCAAGGGCAAGAACTGTGAATTCAGCCTTCTGATCCCACCGCAGGGCTTTGCCATGGAGGCATTCAGTAAATATTTAGAATGGATTGCTCTTAGTGATGGTATTTGGTAGGTATCCTTAAGGAGCACCTTAAAATAATTCTTCATTATTGTGATGTATTTGTGCATTTCATGGATTTTAGGATCCGGAAGCTGGGAATTTGATATTTCAACTAGGGAAGAACTGGATTCTTACTCTAAAACTAAAAGCCAGGGCCATCTGTAGCCCTGGTGTCTATGAACAGGACCTCAGTAAAGGCTGCCATGGCAACACACAGCATTGCTTTGTTTTAGGCAGCATAAATTAACCTTTTAAAATGTAGGACTGTAAAGGGTTATGTTATTTTTGTAAAGTATATAATTACATTTTTGCTTTGAAATATCCTTCCCTCCTGCCCTGCATTCCCACCATTATGACTCTGGTGGCTCATTAGGACCGTGCTCCTTTGCTACTTTCGCTTCCCAACGAACAGAAGCAACTTATTGGATCACATCTGGCATGTTAATAGATGTACCTTTGTACAGTAAATGAAGTGCTGTGGATGCATGGGTGTTGTCAGGCTTTGCAGGAGGAGAGAGCTTGTTCAGAAAGTGTGGACGGCAGTGAGACTAATGAGTGGCCTCTTAGACCATGTTTGATTCAGCCAGACCAAGCGTGAGATGATAGGGCCCTTCAGGTGACCCAGAGTATGGACCCGGCAGTGAGTAGGAATATGGCTCTTAAGTACAGATGAACCAAACTGCCAGCCCCAGGTTTGTTCATGATCTATGAACTCTACTGAGTTTTACTTGAATATATGAAGACCCAACCACAAATCAGTAAGAACCAGAAAGAGAAAAGCATTTCTACTGATTTTTTTAAACCAAGATTCAAAATGCTTTTTTTTTTTTTTTTGCAAGTCCTATTCACAAATACTGTTCCTCTCTCTCATCAATATGATGACACCGAGGTTGGAATAATGGAGCATAAATGGATAATACCTTATGGGTAAAAACCAACCTTCAAACATTGTCCAAGAAGGTTTTTTTTAAAACATATCTTTTAATATTTCAAAATAGGTCACAATTAGACATTAACAATCCTAAACTCTCATGTTACGTACCAGGTGTAGGAAAAGAAGTATTCATCCCTTTTTCCATGATTATCCGTTTGTAGAGAGGTCTATTTTTTGGAGGCCTATTTGTTTAACGTGATCATCCAAACTCTGGGAGCTGAGAGGGGCAGAGTTATAGGGAAGCCTTCAAATACTCGGTTATGCATGATCATTCTGCTTGGGAGCAAATGGACAAAGTATGGCACATTTGAAATTTTCTGAGGTCATTTTCTAATTCTATGCTAATATTAGATGCAAATGTGATGAATAATATAACTCATCAGCTGTAGCCACTTGATAATTATTCTCATTAGGCTCATGTGTAACACCATTTTCCTCCATGAGAAACCCAAATTATTTTATAAATTTTCACTTGCCAAATAAACAACAATTCTCACACTCTGAGAGAAAGACTAGTGCAAGGTGCATTTCAATGAGTCTAGAAAAGGAGATGCTCTTTTTTATTTAATATTTTTAGTTCTACCTGTTCTTCTCAGATATATTTTTACTTTACTCTTGGTAGTTTCCCTTGCTGAATCCCCTTTGCCACCCAATTTTTTGAATCTGTGATTGAAAGTGTTTTCTATAGCTCTCTAAGCAAGTTTAAACTGAAGACTCTTGTGTTTTACCATCCAGAGCAGTAGAATCTACCACTTCCTGCCTCTACCACCAAGCTCATGTTTCGTGAACTTCAGCAGTTAGACTGCAAACACTTCAAGGGCAGGGATAGAGGCTGATTCACATTTGTATCCCTGAGGTTGAGCTCAATGCTTGGCAGTTAAAGATCCTCATTAAGTGCTATTTGAACAACAACAAAAAGAAATGCATACATGACCATTCCATTCTAGTCCAATTTATGAGGTCCATGGAGGAGTTGTAGGAATAGGAAACTATTTAACACAACCCATCACTCTCCTCCCTTTTTGTAACCCTCAGTTTGTTCTCTATAATTAAGAAGTGGTTTCTTGATTTCTCTCTTTCTCTTTCTTTTTGCCTTTGCTCATTTGTTTTGTTAAATTCCACACATGAGTGAAATCACATGGTATTTGTTTTTTTCTGAGTGACTTATTTTGCTTAGGATTATACCCTCTAGCTCCATCCATGTGATTGCAAATGGAAAGATTTCATTCTTTTTTATGGCTAAATAATATTCCTATATATCTATATATCACATCTCTTTTATTCATTCATCAATCAATGGATGCTTGGGCTGCTTCCATATCTTGGTTATTGTAAATAATGATGCTATAAATATAGAGGTTAATTAATGTTCTTGTATTCTCTGGTAAATACCCAGTAGTGTGATTGCTGAATCATAAGGTAGTTCTATTTTTAACTTTTTGAAGAACCTCTGTACTGTCTTCCACAGTGGCCGCACCAGTTTGCATTCCCACAAACCGTGCACAAGCATTCCTTTTTCTTCACATCCTCACCAACAGCTGTTGTTTCTTGTGTTGATTTTAGCCTTTTGGACAGATGTGAGGTGATAGCTCATGTACTTTTGATTTGCATTCCCTGACAGTAACTGATAATGAACATCTTTTCCTGTTTCTGTTGGCTAGGTTGTTCCAAATTCTGAAGGTTCTCAATGTTTGGGGGAAAGAAGAGAGCTCAGATACACCAATGTGTTGGCAAAACAAAGCAGTTAACACAAATGAGCATCCTTTTCTGTGTAGGGATATTTATATACTCATTTTCACTTAATCTTCACCCAATTAGGTTAATATCATCTTTATTTTGAGGTGAGAAATAGAAGCTTAAGTTTATTAAGTATTCAGGGAATCTTTGATGAGAACTGTAGCAGCTCTTGTGAACTCACTACCAAAGAGTTAAAGTCTGGCATAACATCTCTGGTCAGTTTTTCTTTCCCTTTAGTATCTTTAAATACTGTAGTGAGCATCTGTGGGTGTGGGTGAGTGTATACCTGTATGCATGTGTATATGTGCTAAATGTAAAGCTGTATAAATTTAATTTTTTTAACCATCATGCAATAAAATTGTCTTTTTCTTTTGGTGTACAAGCCATTTTTTATACATCTATTTATTTTGGACAGAGTGCAAGTGGGGGAGGGGCAGAAAGAAGGGAACAGAGGATCCAAAGTAGGCTCTGAGCTGACAGGCTAACAGCAATGAGGCTGATGTGGGGCTTGAACTCATGAACCATGAGATCATGATCTGAGCCAAAGTCAACCAGTTGAGCCACCCAGCTGCCCCTCTTTTGGTGTACAATTCTATGAATTGTGTGTGTGTGTGCTATTAGTTTGCATTATTATTGTTTTTAAATGAAGTATAGTTGACCTACAATATTAGTTTCAAGTATACAGCATATTGATTGAACAATTCTATGCATTACTCAGTACTCACCACAATAAATGTAGTCACCGTGTGTCACCACACAATGTTTTTACAAGATCATTGACTATATGACTATATTCCCTATGCTGTACTTTTCATCTCCATGACTTATTTATTTTATAATTGGAATTTTTTCCTTCTTAGTTTCCTTCACCTATTTTGCCCATCCCCCCACCTCCCTTTCCTCTGATACCATATTTGTTCTCTGTATTTATTTATTTATTTATGTTCATTTATTTATTTTGAGAGGGGGGAGAGGCAGAGAAAGAGAATCCCAAGCAGGATTTGTGCTGTGAGCACAGAGCCTGTGTAACGCCCAAGTCACGGTATCCCCCAAAGACCAGAGATCACCAGGGAGACTGAATCACGCATGCAATAGCAAAGGGCTTTATTACGGGCTCACACTCGGGCTCACAGACTTCACCAGCGCAGTGGATCCGTACTGAGAGCCCCGAACATGGCGGGGTAGGGCTTTTATGAGTTTTGGGAAGGGGGAGTTACAGGAAATCGCGACACAGGCACAGCGATCCAATCATAATGTACAGTATCATTGACAACAGGTTTAACCATACACATTATTCAGAGCGTTCATTACTTTTGTCGGGACCCAATTACAACATTTAGAGTATCTTTGAAATTAACCAATTACAGAGCAAGTTCAAGGTCTTATTCGGTGACTATCAGGTTAACTTTAACATTAGGTAACAAAGTCCTATCTAAAGTTTCTATCTCTAGGCCTCACCCTTAGGAATATGGGGAGAGGTAACTGGCCTTTCCTGAGTGGATACCGCAAGGTGGTCTCTTCTGCCTCGGGCACTGTGTAACCGCCTAATAGTTCTGGAGAGACTGACCCTTAGACCTTCTAGTTTAGAGGGGACACTTAAAGCCTGTCATGGTGTCTGTTTGGTTCAGACTCGTGTTCTTACACCTGTTGTGGGGCTTGATCTCATGAACTTGTGAGATCATGCCCTGTGATGAAATCAAGAGTCAGCAGTTAACCAACTAAGCCACCCAGGTGCCCCTCTTCTCTCTATCTATGAATTTGTTTCTGTTTTTGCTTGTGTGTTCATTTACTCTAAAAAGAGTCCATGTATAAGTGAAATCACATGGTATTGTCTTTCCCTGTACAGTTCTATGAATTTTTACATATGCATGGTTTTGTGTTTTCTTCATCATAATCAGGCACAGAACAGTTTCATCACCCTAAAGAACTCCCTTGTGCTGTCACGTGTAGTCATACTCTTCCCCCAGTCTCTATCTCCTGGCAACCACTGATCTGTACTCCATCAGTATAATTTTACCTTTTCAATAATGTCCTATAAATGGACTTCTATAGTACCTAAACTTTTGAAATTGGCGTTGTTTACTCAGTATAATGCCTTTAAGGTGCATCCAAGTTGTATATATCAAAGTTCATTCCTTTTTATTGATGAATGGGATTCTGTTGCATGGATATGCTACAATTTGTTTATTCATTTGTCCATTTCTAGTGGTTGGAGTGATGGGCTTCCCCAAGATGTCCACATCCTAATCCCCAGAATCTGTGTTGCAACATGTTACAATACGTTGTCATCCATGTCAGGAAAGAATTAAGATCCTTAATCATCTGAACTGGCTACTGATAACTTCAAAAATGGAAGGGGCCATGAGCCAAAGAATGCAAACAGACTCTAAAAGCTGGAAGAGGCAAGAAAAATTGATTCTTCCCTAGAACCTCCAGATAAGAATACAGCCTATTAAAAACCTTGATTTTAGCCTGGTGAGACTCATTTCAGATTTCTCATTTCCAGAAAGCTAGAACATGCCCCCAATGTGGGGCTCAATCTCCAGAACCATGAGAGCTGAAATCAAGAGCAGGACACTTAACTGACAGAACCACCCAGCACGCCATGGGTAGTAGTCTTAATTTGCATTTCCCTAATAGCTAATGATGTTGAACACCTTTTTATGTGCCTGTCAGTTAACTTTATATCCTTTTTAGTGATGTGTCTAAGTCTTCAGTCCATTTTTAAAATTGGGTTATTTATTGTTGAGTTTTGAGAGGTCCATTTTCGTTTATTTATTTATTTATTTAAATTCAAGTTAGTTAACATAGAGTGTAATATTGGTTTCAGGGGTAGAACTCAGTGATTCACCACTTACATACAATACCCAGTGGTCATCCCAATAAGTGCACTTCTAAATGCCCATCACTCAATTAATCCATTTCCTTACCGACCCTCCCCCCTCCTCCCCCCGGAGGCCTGCTCCGGCTGGTGCAGGGCTCCCTGAAGGGGTAGTGGCTTCAGTGAAAAATCCACGCAGTTTCTTTCTTTCTTGGTCACCAGCCTGGCATCATCTCTATCTCTCTGGCATCTCTCTGGTATCTCTCTCTTGCCAGGTTTTGTGCCTTTATTTATAGACTTAAGTGTTAACATGACATCAAAAAGTGGAACTTTTACAAATAATTCTCAGTGATAAAGATGCTTTGAAAAGGGTGCAGAAACAGGTTTTACAGAGGCATTTTTGCAGAACTACTCTAATTACAATGAGGTAATTTACACATCATAAGATAACAGGAAGAGCAGATAACATACATATTTTTTGAACCGGTAGTAAATCTTACAACTAAGAAGATAGCAGGATGTTTTCAGTGAGAAGCAGATAGCAAACACATTTTATAACAATAACGCTAAGATTCAGGCATAAACAGGGCTAGGAGAGGAAGAATGTATTTGCTATGGTTAGTAAATAAACCTTTTGTCAACCTTGTTCTTTGATGTTGAAGGTGTAAGCGCCCTAGGCACCCTTGATGAGCCGGCCTTTGCACAGGAGTTTAAGTTGTAACTACTCTTATCCATCCTCACAATGGGCACCAAATTAGCATAAGTATGCACAGTAACTTATGCCTGGCTCTTGTTTGTTTTGTATTCCTAAATTAGGCTTTTTCTCTGGGCCAGAGTAAATATTATTTTTGTGTTCTTTAACCCCCTTTATTATCCATGTCTTAGTTTGTGAAGCTCAATAGAAGAGCCTTTCGATAAACAATTGCAGTGCTTTGTTTAAATTCCTCTTTATAGAGCTGGGAAATGCTTCTTCCCATGAGGTATCTGTGTGGGGAATATCAGTCTGATTTGGAACATTGTGAGGCCTAATCAATAGCAACAGGCTTAATTTCACATAGCAGTAGTAGCAGGAGATGCTAGTTTCCGCCACTCATGGCAGGAGCCCTGCAACGTCTTGCCATTTCCTTACTGTGACCGTGTCATCCAGCAAGGCCGGTGGGGCTCCCAGCACCCTCCAGCAACCCTCAGTTTGTTCTCTACTTAAGAGCCTTTTATGGTTTGCCTCCCTCTCTGTTTTTATCTTGTTTCTCCTTCCCTTCCCATATGCTCATCTGTTTTGTTTCTTAAATTCCACGTATGAGCGAGAGTTCTATTTTCTGTGTATAAGTCCTTTGTTGCACATGGGTCTGTCTGTGTGAGTCTATTCTGACCTCTATTCTGTTCCATTGATCTCTGCGTCTATTCCTTTGTCAATACTACACTGTGTTGGCTAGTGGAGCTTTCTAGGAAGTCTTGAAATTGGATAGTGTGATTCCTCCAGTTTACTCTTCTGTATCAATATATTTTCTAGCTATGCCTTTTGCTTTCCATATAAAATTTAAAACCTGATATATTAAAATATATCAACAAAAATTCCTGCTAGGATTTTGATTGGGATTGGTTAAGGCTAGAGATGATTTTGGGGAAATTGATTATCTTTACTATCTCCATTGATTTAGATCTTCTTTAATTTTTTAATAGCTTTTTAGTTTTTAGCATACAGACCCTGTACATGTCTCATTTTATTTTTGTTTCTTGAATTATTATAGATAGTGTTGTTTTTAAAATTTCAGTTTCTAATTATACCTTTTTAGTATATAGAAATGCAATTGATTTTTTTTTTTTTTGCATCTCTCAACTTGGTAGATTTAGCAAGCTTACAGTATACAAATTAGTTTTAGAGGCTTTTTATGGATTTCTTGAGATTTTCTAAATAGACATTCCTGTCTGAAAATAGGAAGAGTTGTTTCTTCCTTTCTAATTTCTGTGCCCTTTCTTTCTTTCTTTTTTTCTTTCTTTCCTTCCTTCCTTCCTTCCTTTCTTATTGCACTGGCAATGATTTCTTACACAGTGTTGAATAGAAGTAGTGAGTGGTTGAATAGAAGTGGTGAATATCCTTGCCTTGATTCCAATATTGGGAGAAAACATTCTGTTTTCCACTATTAAGTATAATGTTAGTTGTAGGGTTTTTAGATACTCTCCAACCAGGATCAGTAAGTGGCCCTTCTATTCCTAGTTTATGGCATTTTTTACAAGAATGTATATTTTATCAAATGCTTTTCTATACCTGTTTGAAATAATCTGTAGTTTTTCTTTTTTATATTCCTAATTGAATACAGTACATCAATGGGTTGATTTTCAAATATTGAATCAGTCCTCCATTTCCAAAATAAACTGTGTTTGGTCTTAGAATAGTATTCTTTTTATTTATTAACTAGGTTCTATTTGCTAATATTTTCTTGAGGATTTTTGTGTCTGTGTTCAAAGGGGACGTTGTTTTGCAGTTTTCTGTCTGTCTGTCTCTCTCATTCTCTCTCTTGTAGTATCTTTATCTGGTTTTGGTATCAGTAATGCAGGCCTCATGAAATGTATTGGAAAGTATTTCTTCTCTTCTATTTTCTAGATGAGATTATGTAGAATTGCCATTATGCTTTTGTAAATGTTTGATTGAATTTACCAGTGAAACCATCTGGGCCTACAGATTTACTTTTCCAAAGGCTTAAAAAAATTTTTTTTAATTTATCATACACTAGGGGTGTCTGGGTGGTTCAG
The DNA here is from genome assembly GCF_006229205.1 of Suricata suricatta. Taxonomy (NCBI): domain Eukaryota; kingdom Metazoa; phylum Chordata; class Mammalia; order Carnivora; family Herpestidae; genus Suricata; species Suricata suricatta. The sequence goes on along the minus strand of NC_043704.1, from coordinate 127,141,441 downwards.
TCAATTAAGCATTTGGCGCTTGATTTCAGCTCAGGTCATGATTTATGATTTTGAGCCCTACACCAGGCTCTGTGCTCACAGTGGGGACTGTTTCTTTCCCCTTCACTCTGCCTCTCCCCTGCTCACTCTTGCTCTCTCTCTAAAAATAAATTTAAAAAAATAAAAATAAATAAAAATTTACTATATAGTAGAATTGACATATTTTCTTTTGATATACAGTTCTGTGATCTTTAAAAAACTATGGATTTGTTCTTTTTAAGAATGTTTATAATGCAAATTCAATGTGTCTGTTTCTCACAGTTATTTAGTAGTTATATGGCTTTTCTGGCTATTTATTTAATCTTGGGTGAGTTGTTGCAGTTAATGAGTCTTGAAGAATTAGTCCATTTTATTTAAGTTGCTGAATTTTTGTTGATAATGTTCCCTTATGATTCTTTTAATGTCTATGGGGTCTATAATGATATTCCTCCTTTCGTCTGGGATTCTTTTAGTTTCCTTAATCCAAGAATATCCCCATTTTACTTTTATTTCTGAAAGGTATTTTTGCTCGATATTGACTCCTGTGTTGATACATCTTGTCTTTGAGTACTTGACCACTGTTGTGCCTCTTTCTCCCAAATTCTAAGACTTCTCTTGAAAAATCTGCTGTCCTTTGAGTCATTGGTCCCCTACACGTAATGTGTCACTGCATGCAGGTATTTCCATTGTCTTAAGTTTTTAACATTCTGATTTTTATGTGTCTAGGCATGGATTTCTTTCTTTCTTCCTCTCTTTCCCTTCCTTCCTTCCTCTCTTTCTTCCTTTCTTTTTTCCTTCCTTCCTTCCTTCCTTCCTTCCTTCCTTCCTTCCTTCCTTCCTATTGAGGTTTTCTTAGCTCCTGGAAAGTTTTATGACTTTTCACAAACTCAGGAAATATTCATTGTTTCTTTAAGTCTTTTTTTTCAGCACCATGCTCTTTTTCTTCTTCTTGTGGGACACGAAGGACACAACTGGTAGATATTTCCTTTTTTCTTTATTTTTGTCCCAGAAATCATCAAGTCTCAGTTCAGGCTTCTCAATGTATTTTCTCTGTTGTACAAGTAGAATAATTCTCATTGATGTATCTTCAAGACCACTGACTCTTTCCTCTACTATTCCGCTCTGGTATTGAGTCTATCCCATGAGATTCTTGTGACTATATTTTTTTGGTTCTATAATGCCCACTTGTTTTATTTCTGTTTTGTTGCTTTTGTTGTTACTTCTATTCTGTTTGAGAATGTTCATAATTTCTTGTTGAAACTTTTAAATAATATCTTAAGGACTGTCCAATAATTCCAACATCTGTGTCATCTTGGTATTTATGTCTGATGATCATCATTCCCCATGTAAGTTGATAGTTTTGAGATTCTTTGCATGCTAAGTAATTTGGAATTATATCCTAGAAACTTTCAATATTATAAGTCTCTGGGCCTTGTTTAAATCCTATGAAACATATGGAGATTTTTGTCTCAGCAGACACTTGTAGGTTCAGTCTACAAGTTCCAATCCGCTTTCTGTAGCCTGTGGTTGCAGCATCACCTTAGTTTTCAAAGCATTTATAGTGTCATTTGGGCCTGGCTTGTGTGGGTGTACCACTCAATGGTCAGTTCGAATCTAAGTGAGAATCTCTCTGTTAACTCAGTTCTCAAAATATTTGCCAATATGCCAATAAGACCAGATCCAGAATACACAGGTCAGGGAGAGCTCAGGAGTTCCTACACAAATGTATGGGGTTGCTTTCTGACTCCTTCCCCTCTACCATCTCCCAGATACTTCCTGGTTCCAGAGGCTCCACTTTTCAGTCCTTTGTTCAGAAATTGCCCTTCTCTGATTATGCTACTATGTTGGAAGGATGGAGAAAGGGGGAAGTGAAGATCATTGGGATTTAGTCTGCACTCTTGAAGCTGCAGTTCCACTGAATTGAAAAGAAGGTTCCTCTCCTTCAGAATGTTATCTCCTATAGTTTTCCTTTATTTCCATGCATCTGGCGCTTCACTGCCTTGGGTTGTCTGGAAACTGGGGAAAGAGAGAACAAAAGGAGAGAAAATAACTGAGGAATTTGCCTACTATCCCTGTGCTTTAGGAGACCTCTTTTCAGCTCCTTGACCTCAAATTAGAGGGATTCTCATGGATCTTTCTCTATTTGCATCACACTGCTCACTTTGTGTTTCAAGCAGCATTGAATTCAGGACAGAGGATACTTGAGAGGGAAAATGATAAACTCACTTCCAGTTTGGTATTATTTTGATTCTGGTATTCTTTCTCCATCTGCCTACTGCTACTTACTTGTCAGAGACTTTAAATACCTATACCATGCAATCTAAGTTTTGTCGTTGCATTGGATGGGAGAGAAAGATTGGCACGTGTTTACTCCATCTTCCCTGGAATCAGAACTCAGGGCATGTGTTTTTTTGTCACCCAAAATAGTTTTCCCCTTGGTAGCAGCCCTTTGGTTTCCTTTTAGGCAACAATCTTCTTCCCACTTTCAGCCCAGATGCTTACAGAGGAGTTGGATCCATTAATAACCCAGGGTACAACAAGCGATTCAGGCCTAAAACAATCCACTCAACACATTCTTGTGGACAAATTGGTTGATTTAGTATTGGACATAAGATCCACTCCGAGGCAAGGAGCTAGGGCAAGTTTTCTGCTGGAGTTTAGAGAAACAGCACGAGTTCTTTCCCTTCTAGATTTAAATCTGAAAACTTTTAGTACCAGGAGCTGCTGGTAGCTATCTTGCCACCATAGATAGAGGAGAGAGTTCCCAGAATTGCCACTAACACCAAGAGAGGAGAGCAGAGGGAAAGAAAGAAAAACCACACCCTGGTATCACCATTTGAGCCCTGGGTCAAATTTTATCTGAAACCAGTTCCGTCTTTCCCTGAACCATCCAGTATATGGAGTCAATATATTCTCTCTTATTGCTTACTGCACAATGAGTTGAGTTTTCTGACATTTGCAGTGGAAATCTTTCTCATTTTATCAATACTATCATTCTGCATTTCCTCACATATTAAAAAACACGGATTAGTTATAACATATTTGCCTTTACCTTTTCCTTATGGACCTAGGCCATCTTGTTATCCATGTGTCCATTTAACGTGATGAGGTGTCAATAACCCCAGATTCCTTTGGAAATCTTCCTATGCCTGTGAACAGGGGTTAAGTATTGTCACATGCCAAGAGCTGACAAAAAGATTCCATCTGATGATTTCTCCATTATTCCTGATGGAATGTGTGTCCTGCGATGGAAGGTGGGGAGAGGTTGAAATGGAGATGAGTGTATAAAGTTGTAGGCATATACTACAAGCTTTGGTTAAACTGTATCTATTTGAAGTAGCCCAGAGAACTTTATAATTTTTCTCTCATGAAGCTAAGCCTCATGGTATCAGCAAAATCTCCTAACATGCTGCCAGACTTGACTGATGGCTCTCATCTTTTTGCTAGAGTTCAAGGGATGTTGGACCCTCTTGGGGAGGGTGTGGCCTGGTATTGGTAACAAAGTGCTGAGGTGACTCAACCAATCACTTAAAAAACTGGAATTTGAGGGGAAAATAACCACTTGCATCTGAATCCAGACCTGCCTGACTCCAAAGCTCTTCATTTATCCTTGAGTCCACATGATCACTTAAAACACCACCACTTAGAAGCACACATCTGACTGAAACTTCATGCTCACCAGCCAGAAAACAACCATGTTGTCAGTGTTCATCTCCTTTTATGCTATAAATTATTGCATTGACATCCTGGAAATCATAGTCTCTTCCATAGTAACCATAAAGACCACAGTTGATTCAATATGCCTGATATTCCTTGCTATTCCTTCTGTTAAAAGGTGGAGTCTAAGTCTCACCTCCTTTTAGTATTGGTTAATCTTAGTGACTTTCTTGACCAATCAAATGCAACAGAAATGATCTTCTGGGACTTTGGGCACTCGGTCATAACAGGCCTTAAAGCATCTGCCTGAGTGTCTCTCTCTGTTCTTTCTTAATTTACTTATTTACTTATTTATTTAATGACAGAGAGTGAGAGAAAGAGAGAGAGAGAGAGCATGCATGAACTGGGGAAAGGAGCAGAGGCAGAGACAGAGTACCAAGTAGACTACATGCTCAGCATGGAGTCTGATGTGGGGCTCAATCCCACAACTCTGAGATCATGACCTGAGCTGAAATCAACAGTCAGATGCTCAACCAACTGAACTACCCACAAATCCCCTGAATCTCTTGAAACACTCTCACTTGCTTAGAGCCTTGAGCTGCCATGTAAGAAGCCCAATTACACTGAGACTATCATGCTGAAGAAGCCAATGTAGATGCTGCTGTTGACAATCCCCATTGGACTCAGCCAACAAGATACCAGAAATGTGAGTGAAGTCATCTTGGCTGTTTCTTTATTATTCTGTGAGATATCCAAACACAAGAACTTTCTCACAGTTTGAAGTATCTGTCACATCCAAGTACTCTGGTGACCTCAGCCATCCTCTGTCCAAGGTATTGGGCTTGTTTTCGATTTGCAGAAATCACCTACACTGCTCCTTTCTACTCTCAGGGAAGCTCTTTCTGGTGGTTGTGTCACCCTTTCTCTCATTTCACCCAACTCACAGCACCAGCAACCAACATTCCCCTCTGGGATAGCCCCAGCTTCATTTTCCTCAATAAAAACTGTTTGCTTCCCATCAGTGCTGGGGTGCAGGTTGTGGTCCTGTGGTAAGAAGAGTTTGGACTTCTAGGAAACTACAATTGTTTGGTGGAGTGGGGACAGGGGAAAAGGGTTGTTTTGTTCTCCCCTGATGAGTCCATAGAAAAAGGCAAAGCAAAACTAAAATAAAAATAAGATGCCAGTTGGATTTTTCTCTAATCTGTAATCAGTTCTTGGGGTAGGCACTTCATGGTCTCCAGGTCCTGGAAATGTTGAGAACTGAATGATATGCCAGAGAAAATGGGACAGAAGCTCTCAGAAAACGTTCGGTCCTCCTGGAAAAATGGACTTCACATACAAAGCAGCATCTTTCACGATGGAAGTCTTTCTTCGAAATGAAGGCACTGTTAGACCCTTATAAAAATATATAATTTTGGGGGGGCAACAAGACATGCACCCAAGACACTCAGAAGGCCATACAGTTCAGTGGGTGTATGAATAAATGCTAAAAAGATGTGGGAGAGACAGCTATGTATGCCCTGGACTTGCAGGAAAGCTATCTGAAAACCATCTTAAAAAGGGAATATAGTTTCTACAGCCGTTCTCAAATTGCCACTTTGCCCAGATGACCACTTCATGACCTGGAAACAATCTGCCTGTGAGAATTTGAGTGTATGTTTTTCACTGAGTAATGGGACAGGTGCTCTCACATTCTGAGAGGACAGACCAATGTATAATGAATGGTTGCATATGTGGACTCTAGCTTTGGACACCTTGAGTTTGAATCTCTGTTCCTCTACTTATTAGCTATGTTATCTTGGGCAAGTTAATTAATATATCTTTGCTTCTTGAAAAAAATTGCATAAAAATTCCTCCTTCACAAGATTTCCTTAGGATTAAATCACTTAATATATATAAATACACTTAGGATGGTCCCTTTAACATTGTAATTGCTCAATAAATGCCAACTATTAGTATTTAGGCAGTTTCCTCTTTGAAGATACCTCTGAATATCAAGCAATCTGTGGTAGGTTTGTAGGCTCGACTCTAATAAATAAAACACTGATGAATGGATGTAGCCTTTGGAAGCTTAAAGGAGGCAGTATTAAGACATGTTGAAAATAATGTTGCCTTACCTAGCAAGTATTAAGTGTGTGGAACTCACTATCCCAGGAGGTTATATAAGCCAAAAATGTAAATAGAATCAAGGAGAGGTGAAATAAAACTCTAAGTGGTAGGAAATTAAAGTTAGGATGTGCTGAACTTCTGAGGCACAGAGAGCACCTGCTGTTTCTATAGCACTCCCCTTGGTGCAACGATTACAGAGAACTAGCCGGATTGAACAAGGGCCAGGCCTCACAGATCTGTTTAGGTAGCCCTTGAGGGTTAGTGCTTTGATGGCAGAACCGTTCCAGAGCTTACAGTGGAAGCTTCACACCCGGCTGCCCAGAGAGGGCACTCACAAAGATTTTGTCCAGTAGCAGAGATCTCCAAACTCTGGGGGTCATGGTGGCACTATTTTTGATTGTCTACCCTGCAGCGATCCCCTCTTCTTTCTTGCTGATATGACCTTGAGTGTGTTCGGATATCAGGACACAGTATATCAAGTTCCAGGGCTTTGTGTATGATTTGTCTAGACAATTGTGGTCAGCCCACACCCCTTTGCATGATTGGTTTACTTGTGGTCACATGATCTGGTTGAGGCTGAGGTGATAATTAGAGGGATTCAGCTGAGAAGCTTTTGGTAAAGAGTTTTCTCTCAGACTAAAGAAAAAAATCTACAAGTTTTGTTCCTTCTTACCTTCAACACTATTATGTGAAGGTGTGATTTTGGGGGCTACAACATTCTCCTTGCAGTCATGAGGAAAGCTGAAAAGGTGTTAAGCCAGAGTCCTAACATTGGTGAGTGACCAAGACCACCTTAGGACAGCCAACTTCCAGACTCTGTATGTGAAATTACTAATTACTAATTACCCCTATTGTATAAGCCACTTTTAGTTGGATATTTCATTACTTACAGATAAAAGCATCCTAACTAGTACAATTACTGTGTATGTTTTGCTTACCATCAACTAGTGCAGTGCTTGGCATATGGCTAGGAGCTCAATAAGTTTACTGAATTAGTGAAGAACAACACAGTTCAGTCTTACTGCTAAGTCTACTCTTTCCTGTTTCTGGTGCTGAGGGCCTAGGAGGTTACCTGAGCCTTTGCCTAAGTAACCTGCCTACAGTGGCAGTCACTTGTCCACTGAGCCTTGTCTTGCTCCTGCCAGTTCTTTTGTGCTTGGAGTTATGCCCATGGTCAGTAGCGGCTCCTATCTCTCCCTGAGACCAACTTACTCTCCAGATTGTGAAAGGATGGCCTGCTTTCATAAATCCTGTTACTGAGTTCCTATTAGAGAGGATCTTTGTGTTACCTTCTGCTGAACTGCCCAGGCACAGACTGCAGCCTAGCTTGCTAAATTTTTTCTTTTTTTTTTCTTTTTTCTTTTTTTTTTTTTTGTCTATTCCCATATCTTGGAGACTATTTTACCTGCCTTCTTGGAGCACACCCCACCCCGACCCCACCCCAGATATCACCACTGTCTTTTGTGTCTTGTCCAGAAGTGGCAGGATTCGTCTGTTTCCATCACTCAGACCCAACCTCAGCCCCTGATCTGGTATGGTCCATTCTATCATGGACTTCCCGAACCCTGGAGAGGATTGCTCTTGATATGCTCAGAAGCCATTTCTGTCATCATTGGACAGAATTTGGTCAGATGCTATTGAACAATGACAACGATTGCTTCCTCTGAAGGCTAGGAAGCTTCACGTGTGATTGTTTAATGTCAAGTAGAAGCTGAGCTAGAAGAAGAATAAAAGTATCCTTTGCTCATTGTTCACTTCTAGAATTAAAGAAACAGCCCCAGGCTATTTGGAAGCCCTATAAAAAGACATTTCAACCTCACTGTTTATAATATCAAAGAAAGTAAGCTTCTTTTCAATCTTACTAAAATTCCTGAGAATTAGGAATGATGGAGTTTTTTGTAAATTATAAAATTACATGAACTTCCAAAAGTGAAACCTACCCAAATGCTCATCACCAATAGAATGGTAGTTCACCTGTGGTATATGTTTAGAAGACTAGTTCAATGAGAATGAATGATCTACAGCCACGTGGATGAATTTCAAAATGTAATGTTGAGTTAAAGAGATCAGACACATATATACTGTATTTGTTTAAAGTTCAAAAATGGGCAAACCAAATATGTGTTATTAAATATCAGGACAGCAGTTACCCTTGTGAGACAGCAAGGCTCTGACCAGAAGAGAGCATGAAGGGGGCTTTTGAGATTCTGGTCATGTTCTACATTTTCTTCTGGGATCTGGGTGCATGGATGTGTTTAGTTTGCAAAAATTCAACAAACTATACACTTATGAGTATTTCTCATTGAAAAGTTCAAACATAGTTGTATGGCATGGAAAGAAGACCTGGATCAGAAAGCAAGCAAAGATTCACAGAATCCTAGTGGCGAAAATAAAGGCCCTCATTTCACAGAGGGGAAGACTGAGTGCTCTGGAAGTCCAGTGACTCATCAAAGATCATATTAATGGGTCAATATTCAAATCAGAAGTAGCACCCACCTCTGATTCCAGTCCAGGGCTATTTCTTTGAGTGGGCATAAAGCCATTTATATTGTGACCAGAATTCTAGTGATATTTCCTTCTGTGCATCTTCATTTTTTGTTAGATTTGCTTGTGAATCAGGGTTGGGGGAATTTTGTAGGCATATTTATTACTAACAGACACCTTTGTTGCTTAGCTGAGGTCTACAGAGAATAGCACAGATGAGTAGGGCTGGCAGTCACACAGGACCCCAAGCTCAGAAGAGCTCCAGCCTTGATTTAAGGCTCTGTTGTTTCCATCTTGAAATCTTTATTAATTTTCAAACAAAGCACCTAGCATTTTCCTGTTGTACTGGTTCCCACAAATTATGTAGCTAGTCCTGCAGATAAATATTGCTTTGTGGATATGAAAGTCAAATATTTGTAAGCAAGATCTATTTTAAATGATCTAGGGAAATTTGTTATTTAAAGATAAATCATATACAGCAACAAATCAGTTTTGTACAAAGAATAATATCCTAATATATGTATTTTATTGCTAAGTTTCTATGTCACCAGTTAAAACATGGGGAAAGTGAAATAATAAATAAGAATCTTGGAATCATCTAATTTAAGAGCTGGAAAGAGATCTTTAAAATAATCCATGCCTCTTATTTAGCAGATGGGGAAAATGAGGCTTAAAGAAGGGAGTGATTTGCAAAGGAATTGAGTCAACTATGTAGGTGGAAGTCAATCAAAATTGATCTGCATAGTGCAGTATTTTCAACTCAGTGATATTTGGAAATTTCTGGCAAAGTTTCTAAACATTTCTTTTTCCATCCCAGAAAAAAGCCTCTTAGCCAGGCCAAAACATTAAACTTTGCTTTGTGCAGAATCATTTGCTGGAGGGAAAACATACAGGGAAATTGATTACATTTGGTATAAAATAATTACCTTAATGTAGCATCTGCCATATACAATGTTCACTTGGAAGCAGAGTGTCTGTCAGAATGGCTCTGCCTCAAACGGTTTGTTAGCATCAACTTGACCCAACTCTGGTGTCTGCCACATGCAGATACCAGCATCCAACAAAGACCCTGGCATCTGTCTGAAACCCTGGGCTTACATCTTAGCCCACCTCTGTTTGGCTTCATTGAACAGATTTAGGTGGTTGGGTCATGGCTTTGTTCTGCTTTAGACCAATGACATTTCTGAATCCAGAGGAAACATGAATGAATTAAAGCTTTTAAGTAGCTGGTGTGGGCCAGGAGTTCTGCTAGGTGACAGGACAGAACATGCCCCTGTTCTGGGCGAGTCCACAGCCTGGTTAGGGAAACAGGCACATTACAACTCAAGGCAGGGAGTGCTACAGTGCAGATACACAAAGAGTAGTGGGGGTCGTGGGGCTACCTGGAAGCAAAGTAGGGAGCAAAAAAAGTGATGAGTCTTAAAGGATGAGTAGAAGTTAGCCTGATAAGGCCCAGGAGTGGGGTGGCATAGCATGTGGAACAAAGAGCTCCAGGAAAGAGGCTGAAAAAAGCCAGCGAATGGTTTTAAACAGAAGTAGTAAATGCTTCAGAAACATTATTGTGGCAGCAGCAGGGACAATGGATATTGGGTGGGGAAGGGCAAGAAGGCAGGCAGTGGTCCAGGTAAGCAAAGATGAGAGTCTGAGATGTAAGTGCTTCTTACTCCATCTCAGAAAAAGATGTCTGGAAACAGTGGATGGTGATGTTATAAGGACCTGGTCATCTATGAGGGTAGAAGGTAGGAGATAAGAAAACGAGCCCTTTTGTATCACTAAGGTGGTGCAGGTGTAGTGAGGCCATCACCCATCCTAGGCCTTCAAAGGAGGAATTAAAGCAAAAGATGATCCATTCTTGGAGACGCTGAGTTTGAGGTAACTGTGAAACATCTAGATGGCTTTCCACTTAGAACTTTCACCATTTCCAGCAGGAACCTTTTAAACTTTTCTTAAAGTTGTCTAAATATGTATTTGTGATCATTAGATAGATGAGTTCAAATCTCTTGTGTGCATATAATATGCAATGTCATACACCTTTATTTCAAGAGGACACATCATTAGGCATTCATCTTTATGCCACATCTAGAGAGAAGAGAGTAGAAAGGTTAGAATAGTGCAATTTTATTGCTAAGAGGAGCCACAGGAATCACATTCCGCATGAAACAGTTGGAGCTCAGTGAGACTAAGTGTCTCTCCCAAGGTCTCCTAGCTAAGAGTTGGGACTCCAGCCTGGTGCTCTATCCCCAGCCCCATGCAATCCACCTGTATAAAGTTTGCCACCATGTGTTTCCCATACCAACCTGCTGTTTTAAAGGAGAGCTTTGAAAAACTATCTTCTTCCACCCTCTACATCTGCCTGCCACCTAATTTCAGGTTTATTTCTTTTTTCCAACTCTGGTCCAACCATTATCCCTGTCTTGTCTCCCCTCTCTTGCTCTAATGTTTCTAAGAAAAGTGGCTTGGAGAAAATCATCATGACCTTGTAGTTGATTCTGAGGTTTCCAGTGAAGTGGGAAGCCTGGTGAACACCATCAGTTACAGCAGCCCAGTTGCCTTCATTTGCACTGAGAGCAAGCAAGGCCTTGAATAGTCAGAGGCCCAGGAGAAGGCAAAGCAGGAAATTTTGGATCAGCTTTTCCTTCTGAAAGGCCTTCATTGAGAGACCATAGAATCCAAGTCAAGCAGGGATTAGATTCACTAGGAAGACTTTTGAAGTAATACTGTAGAATTGGTTTTTAATAATTTTGCCTGGGCCTTTCAAGTCACACTCTAGAAGGCAAATTATTATATGTCACTGTCAAGCCTTCATTTTACATAAGTTTATGGTTATTGGGGGCCCCTGATAGCATCAGTGTGTACAGCAGAGTTCTGTCTGAATTATAGAAATCAGCATGGAATGTTTCTTTCTAAAATGATTATAGATTTATGGTAGAACATTTACGTGGTGGGACAAGTTAATCTGTCTCTGGACCTTTGTTGTTTTACTCCATCCTTTCTTCTGGCAGAGAGGTGAACTTTAAGCATTAATTAGGTAATGCCAAAGTTAGTCCCTGAGAAGTCATCACTATTGGTGAGGGAGAGTCAATATTGTCTGTCTTATTGTAGCTCCACTCTCAATAATTTAAAGCTGTGGAAAAGATTTGTCAGCATGACAATCATGGAGACTGAAGTAGGTGCCCTGGCCAAGAGCCATGGAAAGTGAAGAAGGGAGGGAAGGAGAGCTTCCACACCCATGTGAGCAGACCTCAGTACAAAAGCATTTTGACGTCTTCTGTGCTCTGCGCATGTTACAGATTCACCTTGTTTTGGTGAAAACTGGGCTTGTTTTGGTGAAGGACTATGTTTACACATCTCACTGTGCAATGCTATCGTATTCTAGTTGCTTTTATGACTTGCTAGTGGGGGCCATGATCTATGGAGATTTGGAGCCATTGGTCAGGAATTCATAGTAATAGTGAATACTATACACTATGTTTCATTTACCATCTACCCTGGGCTGAATACCATCCTAAGTGAGTAGTTTGACCAAAAATCTCATAGTCAGGGCAGTGGTGTCCAGACCAGAACCCAGGTCACAGGGCTGCCATGTCTGAACCTTTTCTATTGTACTATACTGCCTAGTGTTTGTAATCTAATATGGAGGTATGTGTGCACATGGAGATGGAAGATCTGCCAGACTCCAAAGAATGAGTCTTAGTAGAATGTTAAGAATGTGAGAAGACTGGGACTTTATCCAAGTTTCTGAAAATAGTGCCAGCTAGGAAGGCTGCTCTGCCCAGGTTAAGGATATGCTGTGGAATGTGGTTATTGGGAAGATTCAAGATGACAAATGGTGAAGAGCCTGGCACAGAGTGTGATTAATAAATGAATTAATGGGCTCCAGAGGGCCTCTTACACTGCATATTTGAAGCCCTTCTTCACTGCCCCACCTCATGAAAGCCACAAAGCACAGTACTTAAAGTCATTTGATAGACTATGGAGAGCTCATCTTCCTTTAGAATCTGGGGAAGCCCTGGGTTTGGACACCCTGCGGGCATATTTGTGGCTGTTTCTGCCAGGCTCCAGGTATTCACCAGGTAGGTCCTGGACTACCTTGCTCAGTCCTAAGTTTCTGTTTTTCACTAATGACATTCTCAAACTGGGCTGGGGCAGGAAGTTTGCTTCCAGAAGTAATTTGCCAATCCCAGACCACAGAGGCGGGAGGGACCCGTTCTGGCTGCCTGCCTCTGACTCTGCTTCCTGCCCGGCAGGAAGTGTATCCCTTCAAGTGTATCTAAAACTTATATCCTGAGGGCTTCATAGCTCAACTCCCACCTACTGCACTATCTAAAGTCTTCTTTGCTTCTCTTTCTGGGAATTCCCCTTTCTTGTTTGCATGCATATTAAAGCAAAATCTTGTTAAGAATGCTTAATTCAGGCCCTTCACTGAATGGAAGTTTAGGCAACCGATCCTAGGCTTGTTTGAATCCAGACTTCCATAATTCAGAGACAAGAATTTAGGGTCTGCCCCAGGACCCAGTTCTTTCAGTTTTTAATGGAGAGACCTGCTGAACCCATACCTGAATGAGGTGACATTGACTATTCCCAGGTAAACAACAAATCCAGCTTTGTTTCAGACCACATTTGGTCATCTTTGTTTCTTACTAACATATCTTTTCTGTGTATTTGGAAAAGGATTTGGGGTACAGTTTGTTTACACATCTGCTAAATTGGCCACTTTGTCTAGAAGTCTAAGTAACACTATAGTATTTACAATATTGGCTGACATTGTAATACTCCACAAAAGCCCTCAAGGTCAGGGAAATACAACCACAGGTCACTGAATGAAGAGTGCCCAAAGTGTCTTTTCTGAGATATAGAAAGGCTCTCAGCTGCCCTGGCCAAGGGCACAGCTTGCTCTTCAGCCCAAAGTCACAAAGGCCACTTTCTGTGTAGTCAGGAATCTGTGTTCCCCCATCAGCAACCATATGCGTTTGGGAACATTCATCAGCTAGAGAACTCGCTGAGCTGGAAAAAGAGACTTTTCACAGGACAGCCCAAAATACATTTTTTAGACTTATGGAAAACTGGTAGTGACTTTCCTAATATGCCAGCTGCTGACAAGAATTTTTGTTTAAAGATATACCAGGTGGAAAATAAAATAGTACAAGGAAGATTTCAGCAGATAAGCGTTGGCCATTCCAGGTGTCACTTGAAAGAAAAGTTACAGTAAGTAGAAGGGATCTAGGTGGGAACCAACAGTGACTGCTACATTATATATTCCATGCAGGCGTTTCCTTTTTGGAAATTCAGTGGTCCTCTTAAAAGGGTGTGCAGTTAATATCTACATTAGTTTCTTAGTCTTGAAAAATGCTCTATGAAATATACATTGAGGTAGAGCAAATTCTACCGAGCCTGTGTCCTTAATTTGGGTCTGATAGATAGCACCCTTTATGGATTGTGTTTTCATTAGAATAATAATAATGCAACATAGTGCACACATGTGTGTTGTTCTTTCTCAAGTAAAACTTGTGTAAACTAAAGTCTTATATACCCCTAACATTTTTGGGGTCCAATGTAAGAGCCCCAAAATATTTAAAAGGTATAAATCAAGCTCACAAACTGTTAAGTCGTATCTCTCTCCATTGATATATATACATTCATAACATCCTGAAAGGCCCAAATTGAGTTATAATTTTCATATTTCTTGAAGTTCCATGTTGGAATGAGATGGCCATTGGAGAGTAGACCTCCACCCTACGGCTCACCTCCCTTCCTCTGCCCACACCTAACCTAGTCTGTTCTGTGAAGGACCTTGTATTAGTTTAATTGGACTGCCATGACAAACTGCCACAGGATGGGGAAGGAGGCGTTAAATAACAGAAATTTATTTTCCCATAGATCTAAAAGCTGAAAGTCCCAGATCGAAGTGCCAGCTAATTTGGTTTGTGGTTTGCAGATGGCTGTCTTCTTGTTGCATCCACATATGGCCTTTCCTCTATTGGATTAAGGCTTTACCCTTGTGATCTCACTTAATTTTTACTACCTCTGAAAGCCCCCTATTCAAATACAGTCACATTAGAGGTTAGGGTTTTAACATATGAATTTGAGGGAGATACCACTCAATTCATAACAACAAACTTATAGACATTCCAACCTGGATATCCAAGCTCTATCTACATAGCTTGCCAACAATAATTGTTTAGCCATCCATTAGGCCTTAATGTGCTCCTATCAGCAACATGGTCTACTCTTAGAAAGATTAACCCAGAGAAAAAGACTGTAGCTTAGGAAATGGGCTAGACAACTCTTGGCTATAAATATCTGAGGTCCCAAAATTTGATTCGGATGAGTCCCATGCAGTGATGGAAACACTATGTTTGGGGTGTCCAATATGGTAGCCACTAGCCACTTGTGGCTACTGAATACTCAAAATGTGATTACTATGACTGAGGAACTGAACTTCAAATTTTATTTGACCTTAATTTAAATTTAAATTAAATTAAAGCCACATTTGACTGGTGGCTCCCATACTGTTCAGTGCAGATCTAGATGTTGGGGAGCAGGCTCTATGTAATCATATCCTCTGGCCCAACAGCCTCCTTGTCTTGTGGGTATGTAGCAGATTGTATTTTCCACATATGGCCAAGCCTACATATTTATTCCATCCCATATGCTCTTCTTACAATATGAGTGACATAGTCTTTACTAGCAGTTGGGGTCTGTATTCTCCCTAGGCAGGCAATTGTGACTGCTTAGACCGAGAAAGTATGGAAGAAGTGATAATATGTGACTTCTAAAGTTAGGTCATAAAAATGGCACAGCTTCTGACCTACTCTCACTTGTGCTCACACTTTCTCTCTTTCTCTCTTTCTCTCACACACACACACATGCACACACCTTCTCTCAGAACTTTTTGCTTTTAAAACTATAGGAATAAACAGAAAGCACTCAAATGAGAGCAAGCAAAGGCTGCTTAATTCAGAGCTTAAGTAGTAAGGGAGTCAGCCACCATTACTTGTGTTTTGCAGAGATCCAAAGGCAGGTAGAGGAGTGGAAAGGTATAAAGTGGAGAAAATGGAGCTTTCAGATGTGCCTGATTAGAGGATATTGCCATGGGGAAGCTGTAGGTGGGCTAACTGGAAGTGGGCATGGTACATGATTGGTTAGAGGAGCATATCTGGTTTTCTCAGTTGGTCCTAGGTTGGAAATGGGGGCAAAGATTAAGGAGGCTATCAGTTATTGATTAAGCCCTGGCTATTTTGGGCTTATTGCTACAGAGGTTGTGGTTAACTTCCTGGGCTGGTTGCTTCAAGTTGTGGGTCAGAATTCTATTTTGATATTTGACCTAGCCATTGTCCATTTGTATATTCAGTCTCTTGGAACCCAGCTACCATCTTGTGAGGAAGCTTCCCATGTGGAGGGGAACTAAGGTCTTACGGCAGCTAAAACCAACTTGCCGTCCTATGAATGGATCACCTTGGAAGTATATCCCCTAGTCCAAGCCAAGTCGTCAGATGACTGTAGTCCCAGCTGACATCTGAAGTTGTAACTTCATGAGAGACCTTGAACCAGAACCACCAGGTAAGCTACTCCCAAACTCAATACCCACAGAAACCATGAAAGATACAAATGATTGTCATGTTAATCCATTGAATTTTGCAATGATTTTCTGTGCAGTATTAGATAACTCATGAAGGAAAAGAATGCAACAGAAAAGGAGCCAGAACCCTTAAATGTGTGTGGCTGAGGATGGGGGCTCCTATTGCCAGGATCTAAGGGCCACATTGATGAAAGGATTCATTTGTTTTAGCACCTAGGTATTTGCTAGGGAGGATGGGCTTGTTTATACAAAAGAGGAACTTGGAGGACTCATTTGGGATTTTGAGATTAGGAAATTGTCTTACAAAAGCTATAACAAGAGAGCCTTTTGTCCAGAGTGCACAAACAAACTAAAATGTAATGAGACCATTTATTTGCTTGATTGTGTGAACATACAAAAATGTACACATTTTGAAGTAGTCACAGTGGAAAGAAATCTGCTTAAGCCAATGATGCTATTTGTCACTTCAAAAATGCCAGTGAAACTTCTCTTTTGGAATTGCCCACAAAGCTGGATTATGAGCTTCCTGTGAAACCAGACTCATCACTCAAACTAAGACTTGGTTTGTGACCCCAGACAGCATTTCCCAGCTTGATAACCCAACCTACTCAGCAGACTCTGCTCTGAATGGCTTAGAACTCTTTCCAAAACTCCCATCCCCCCTCTGAGGATACATGTCAGAATTATCTTTCTAAAACACATCGTGGATCATGTGCTTCAGTGGCTCTTGGTTGCATAAGAATTAAGCCCCAGCTTCTTAGCCATATTTTCAAAACTTTCTGTAATATGCAACCGCCATCTCACTGTCTAGGTCTATCTTCCCAGAACACAGGATGTCCTCTCCACTGACAGATGACAGGTGCTTTATTGAGCCCTTATTATGTGCCCCATACTGTGCTAAGAGCTTTATATCTCATTTTCTCTTTATATGATTTTGTAGAGTAAATGTTATATCTACAGTAAAGATAATAAAACAGAGACCACTAACACTTTGTACAGTGCTTATGATGTGCTAAGCTATCATCCAATAGAAATACAATGCGAACCATCTGTGTAATTTAACATTTTCCAATTATTACATTTAAAAGTAAAAAACAAGTGAATTAATTTTAATAAAATGTTTCATCAAAGGGCTTTTAGTCAATAAGAACTTATTAATGATGTATTTCATAATCTTTTTTATTTTTAAGTCTTTCAAATCTACTGTGTATTTTATACCTACAGCACAATTCAACTTGGAGACTAAATTTTCATTGGAATACTTGACCCATATTTATATTTCATAAAAAGTACAGTGGAAGAATTAGATTCGCATACCCAAGTTGTTCAAACATACTTAAAAGATTTCTAGTACCTGAATTGAGTGCCTAAAATCATTTGCTTTTCTATTCTCATCATGTTGATAAAAGATGCTTCAATTAAAAGTTTTTAATCTTGATCTCAATCAATTAAAATTAAATAAAATAAAAAATCTAGTTTTCCAGTGCACTAGTCATATACCATGTGCTTGATGGCCACACGTGCTGAGGGATTACTATGTTTGGAACTACCAATCTAAGCACTTTTCTGCTATCAATTTAAACATAGGAAGTGGCTGCTATTATTATCTTCACTTTATAGGTAAGGAAACAGAGACACAGTGAGGTGGTAACTTGGACCAATACACACACTAATAAGCTGAAGCTGAGTTTGGCTTATTTACCCAATGCAACGTAGCTAACAAAGGTTGGACTCAGGATTTGAACTCAAGATTGTTTATGTCAAAAGCCTAAGTCTTTATCCATTGTGTTAGTTGCTCTACACACTTACTTTCTCACTATTCTCCTTAAATGCTTACTTTCTTGTTTCTGGTCCTCTTTAATCAGACTCTTCCCTCTGTCCTTAATGCCTTGCAAGGTTCACTTTGAGTGTCATTCATTCATCTGGACGGACATTTGATCATATTTTCAGCAAATATTGGCAGGAATTTTTCAAATATTTCATGTAGGATATAGCAGTGATCAAGAAAGATATAGGCTCTGCCAGTCACAGAGCTTACAGTCTAGAACAATGCTTCACAAACTTTGGTCTCAGGACCCTGTAGCACTCTAAAAACTGAGGACCACAAAGGGATTATGATTATGTGGGTAAAAGCTGTCAATGTTTATTATATTAGAGAATAAAACTAGGGAACTTTAGACATATTTACTAATTCATTTAAAAATAACCCAAGAGGTCAGATAGGACAATGATGGAGTAGGAGGACGCTAAGCTTGCCTTGTCCCATGGATACACCTGGATAACACTCACATCAGGGTAAATAACCCAGAAAGCATCCAAAGGCTGGCAGGTAAACTCCTCAACTAAAGGTAGAGAGGAGGCCACACTGAAGAAAGTAGGAAGGGTGAAGACAAGGTCTGGTAACAAAGTGGACTATGACTATCTATGGTGGGGAAGGAACCAATGGTGCAGAGAAGGGTGGAAAACAGACTTGCACCCATGAACAGGGAGAATGAATCCCCATAACATTTGCCTTTGAAAGCAAGAGGGGCTGAATTTCATGAGTTCTTAAAATCATCAAGACTTAAAGCCTGGGGAAAAAAAAAAGACTTAAAGCCTGGAATTTTAAATACTACTGGGCACCACTCTGGGAGAGCCTGGAGGGCATTAGGAAGCAGAGTCCCCACCCCTAAAGAAATAGCACAACAAACATCTTGTGCAGATATCGCCTAAAACCAGCGATTTGAAAAATGCCGGCCCTCTGCACACAGCACCCCACCCCGCCCCACCAAGACAGGAGGCAGAGTGATTTGCTTATCTCAGAGCATGTTCTGAGAGACAGGGATCGTGGGGACCCCAGGAACAAAGGAGCTGGCAGGTGCGATTTCCCTCCCATACCCAGCAGCATCAACAATGGTCACCTGTGGGAACCAGTGTGGCTCTTCTTTCCTAATTTGCTTATACCAAGACCCATCCCCTTCCCCCTACCCCGCACCACTTCCCAGTCATGCTTGCCTTACTCCAGCTCTGAGGACCTGAGAAGACCAGCCCAAATCCTGAAAAACACCACAATTTCTGACCGACATGTTTTTCAGGATCTCAGTTCTGATGGCAGGTGTCCTTTTAGAAGTTGACCACAGAACACCTTGTTAAAACATGCCTCACCCCTGCTGGGGACCAAACACTATCCACAACTGGTTGCAAAGAGAGTCTCTCTAGACAACAGGACTGAAGGAAAGAGAGGCCAAGACTCAATGGCAGAGCACATACAACACATATAAGGAGACACTCCCTGAAGCACCAGGGCCTCTTCTTCGCATGGCTATTATTGTTAAGAGCAAGAGAAGTAGCTAACTTTTCTAACACACTGACACAGACACAGAAAGTCAGACAAAATGAGGATACAGGAAAATATCTTCCAAATGAAAGAACAGGACCAAACTATATGGCAAGAGGCCAAAGCCAAATGCAAATAATAATATACCTGATAGAGAATTTTAAGTAATGATCATAAAGCTATTCACGGGGGTTGAGGAAAGAGTAGAGAACATCAAAGATTTAAAAAAAAAATCAGAGATAAAGGACACAATTAATGAAATTAAAAATATGCTTGGAATAAATAGCAGGTTAAATGAAGCAGAGGAATCAGTTAATGACCTGGAAGACAGAGTAATGGAAAGTAACGAAGCCGAAGAAAGGAAAGGAAAGAAAAGTATGCAAACTGAGAATAGTCTTATAAAATGCAGTTACTCCATCAAGCTGAATAACATTTGGATTATAAGGATCCCAGAAGAAAGAAAGAGAGAAAAGGTGGCAGAAAATTTACTTGAAGAAATAACAACTGAAAACCTCCCTAATGTGTGGAAGAAAACAGACATCCAGATCCAGGAGGTACAGAGGTCCTGCTTACCACCACCAAAATTCAACTCAAGGAGGTTTGCACCAAGACACATAATAATTAAAAGGGCAAAAATCAGCCATATGGGAAAAAATTAAAGCGGCAAGAGAAAAAGAAGATAGTTACATTCAAGGGAAACCCCATAAGGCTATCAGTGTTATTTTCAGCAGAAACTTTGCACACCAGGAGAGAGTGTGGCATGATCTATTCAAAGTACTGAAAGGGACAGATCTGCAGCCAACAATACTCTGTCTAGCAAGGCTATCATTCAGAGTAGATAGAGAGATAAATAGTTTCTCAAACAAAAACTAAAGGAGTTCATGACAACTAAACCAGTCTTGCAAAAAATATTAAAGAGAGCTCTTTGAGTGGAAAGGAAAGATCATAAATGAGAGTATGGAAAGTAAAAAACACAAAAGCAGTAAAAATATATGTTTCTGTGAAAGTCAGTCAAGGGATTCACAACATAAAATGATGTAAAATATAACACCGTATACCGAAGATGTGGAGAGGAGAGAAGTAAAGGATTTAAATTTAAGTGACTATCAATTTAAAATAGACTGTTCTATGCAGAAGATATTATATAAAACTTAATGGTAACCAAAAATAAAAAACCAGTAATAGATATGCAAAGAATAAACAGAAAGGTATCCAAATATAGCACTAAAGAAAGCCAACAAACCATGAAAGGGAACAAGAGAAGAAAGGGTCAGAGAAAATCTACAGATAAACACAAAACAAGTAATAAAATAAAATGGCAATAAATATGTATCTATCAATAATTACTCTGAATGTAAATAGACTAAATGCTCCAATCAAAAGACATAGGGTGATGGGGTGTCTGGGTGGCTCAGTTGATTAAGCATCCGGCTTCGGCTCAGGTCATGATCTCGCGGTTTGTGGGAGCCCCGCATCAGGCTCTGTGCTGGCAGCTAGCTCAGAGCCTGGAGCCTGTCTTCGGATTCTGTATACCCCTCTCTCTCTGACCTTCCCCTGTTTGCACTCTCTCTGTCTCTCAAAAATAAATAAGAAGCATAAAAAATATTTCAAAAACAGACATAGGGCAAAGGAGTGGATTAAAAAATAACAGGACCCATCTGTATGCTGCTTATAAGAGACTCATTTCAAACTGAAAGACATCTGCAGATCGAAACTGAGGGGTTTAAGAAAAACTTATCATGCCAATGGATGTCAAAAGAAACCTGGGGTAGCAATACTTAATGTCAAATAGACTTTAAAACAAAGACTATAGTAAGAGACAAAGAAGGACATTATATAATAATAAAGGGGACAATCCAACAAGAGGATATAAGAATTGTAAATATCTTGTACCCAACATGAAAACAGCCAAATACATAAAACAGTTAATAAATACATAATAGAAATAAATGATAATGATACAATAATAGTCAGGGACTTTAACATCCCACTAACATCAATGGAAAGATTATCCAAACAGAAAATCAACAAGGTAACAAGTGGCTTTGAATGACACTGGATCTGATGGATTTAACAGGCATATTTAGAACATTTAATCCTAAAATAGCATAATACACATTCTTTTCAAGTGCACACAGAACATATTAGGCCACAAAACAAGTCTCCAAAAAATTCAAAAAGATCAAAGTCATACCATGCATCTTTTTTTTTAAAGTTTTTATTTAAATTCCAGTTAATTAATTAACACATAGTGTAAAATTAGTTCCAGGTGTACAATTTAGTGATTCACTACTTACATACAACACCCAGTGATCATCACAAGTGTCCTCCTTAATCCCCATTTCCTTTATAACCCATCTCTCCACCTACCTCCCCTCTGGTAATCATTAGATTGTTCTCTATAGTTAAGAATCTACTTCTTGGTTTATGCCTCTCTTCCCCTCCCGCCCCGCCCCCCCCCCCGATGATCATTTGTTTAGTTTCTTAAATTCTACATATGAGTGAAATCATATGGTATTTCTCTTTCTCTGATTGACTTATTTTGCTTAGCATTTTACTCTCTAGCTCCATCTACATCATTGCAAATGCAAAATTTCATTCTTTTTGATGATTAAGTAATATTCCATTGCATATTTATACCACACCTTTTTTTCTCTCAAGTTAGTTAACATACAGTGTAGTCTTGGCTTCAGGAGTAGAACCCAGTGCTCATCCTGAAGAATGCCTTTTTAATGCCTATCACCAATTTAACCCACCCCCAACAACCCTCAGTTTATGCTCTGTATTTAAGAGTCTCTTATTGTTTCTCTCTCTCTCTGTCTGTAACTTATTTTTATTTCCCTTCCCCTATGGTCTTCTGTTAAGTTTCTCAAATTTCACATATGAGTGAAATCATATGATATCTATCTTTGTCTGGCTGAGTTATTTCGCTTAGCATAATACTCTCCAGTTCCATTTATGTTGTTGCAAATGGCAAGGTTTCGTTATCTTTGATTGGTGAGTAGTATTCCATTGCATATATATATCACATCTTCTTAATCCATTTGTCAGTTGATGGATATTTGGGCTTTTTCCAAACTTTGGCTATTGTGGATAGTACTTCTAAACATTGGAGTGCATGTCATCCCTTCAAATAAGCATTTTTATATCCTTTGGATAAATTCCTAGTAATGCAATTGCTGGGTTGTAAGGTAGTTCTATTTTTAATTTTTTGGGGAACCTCCACACTTTTTTCCAGAGTAGCTGGAAAACAGCCACTTTTGTTTTTCCAGCAATTTGCATTCCCACCAACAGTGCAAGAGGATTTCCCTTTCTCCACATTTTTTTCAATATCTGTTGTTTCCTGAGATGTTGAGTTTAGCCATTTTGACCAGTGTGAGGTGGTATCTCATTGTTATACCACATCTTCTTTATCCATTCATCAATTGATGGGCATTTGGCTATTGTTGGTAATGTTGCTATAAACATTGGGATGCATGTATCCCTTTGAATTAATATTCTTATATTTTCTTGGGTAAATACCTAGTAGCGTGATTGCTGGATTATAGGGTTGTTCTATTTTTATCTTTTTGAGGTACCTCCATACTGTTTTCCAGAGTGACGGTGTCAGTTTGCATTCCCACCAACAGGGCAAGAGGGTTCCCCTTTCTCCACGTCATCACCAACACATGTTGTTTCTTGTGTTGTTTTGTCCATTCTGACAGGTGTGTGGTAATATCTCATTGTAGTAGCAATCACACTACTGGGTCCTTATCCCCCTAAAATATTAGAACATTAATTCAAAGGCATACATGCACCCCTATCTTTATAGTGGCATTATTTACAATAGTCAAAATGGAAGCAGATGAATGGATAAAGATGATGTGGTATATATATATATTGCCATTTGCAACAACATGAATAGGACTAGAGAGTATAATGCTAAATGATATAGAGAAAGACAAATACAGTATGACCTCACTCACATGTGAAAATTAAGAGACAAAACAAACGAGCAAAGGAAGAAAAAGATATCTAAGAAACAGACTCTTAACTATAGAGAACAAACTGATGATTACCAGAGGGGAGATGTGTGGGGGATGGGTGAAACAGGTGATGGGGATTAATGAGTATACTTATGATGATGAAAAAAAAATAAAATAAAAATAGCATAATGAATCTGTTATATGTAAACATAAATAATGTATTACTATGAAAAGATGGGTATTTTTTCCAAAACAAAAACATTATTGAATAGCATTGTTTTATAATTTTGCTCCTATCCTTAATGTCTTTATAAAAGACAGCTGGACTCTCATCAATGCTTCTGTCTTTAGTCTGTTGCAATAAGTTGTTTTGGTTGAAGTATATACGTAGAATCGGGCCTCACCCGGATGCGCAATTGGAAAAGAGAAGAGTATGTTAAAAGTCTTTTCAGATAACTGTGAAAATTCTTCTTTGCTACAATACCAGAATTCAGCTAGTGGTAATTTCTTAAAGGTTAGCTGCAATATAGGATCTGAAACCATATCAGTGGTAAATATATGAAACAAAGGTCTCATATACTAAAATTAACTAGTCTATCTTGCTCTTTCAGTGAATCTTAATATGATTTTGTAATAACATGCATGTTCATTTGGAAAACATTGATTTACTGAGTTATACTACTTTTTCAAATGTTGACACATTTCACCATACAATCTATAAAAACCACATTCATTAATATCAGCACTGATCACATAAGAAAAGTCCTTAAGCATTGAGAGGCTGTCAAACTTGTGGTGACAAATACAATTTTTCCAAAATTCTGATTTTTATTTGAATGCTTGAATTTTACCACTGACACCACATACTGTGAATTGTTTTTCTTGAAGTGACAGCCTCACTTTGTTCATTTTTTGAGAAACTGTCTGTCAAATAATCAGGTCTAAGTAACCATAGTTTAACTGCCTGTTGTTTTTTCAAGTAAAAATGTTGCTCCATGAAAACAATGTGCAGCTCAGCTCACAGTCCAGTCACAGAAGTGCTTGTATTTCATTGTGCAGCAGAAGTGCTGTATGCATACTTTCCATTTTGTCATACTCAAGGGCCATTATTTAATAAAATTAATCAGCTTTACTGCTTAATTAAGGACATTCTCAAGTAAAACTAGCATTTATTTTTCTGTGAGTGGGTGGGTAAAGAATACAATGACCAATACTACCATTTGTGGTCACTGCCTTGATTCATCCTAAGGCACAAGCAGCTTTTCACTATTGCTTTTGTACCATCAGTACCAATGTCAGTACAGTGAAAAAGGTAAATAACATCTTAGAGTATTATCATGAAAATAGCTTTGACCTTGTAAACCCCATAAAATGGTCCCAGGATCATGAGTGTTTGAGGACCATATTTTGAAAGCCCATCGTCTAGAAGGAAACTTAATTATACAGGTACATGGGTGAGCTGGCCAACCCCAGGAGGTTAAGGAAGGATTTGTGGCTATTTAAGGTTAAACCAGAAATATATATGCCGAAAGGGTGCCTGGATGACTCAGTAGGATGAGTGTCCGACTTCAGCTCATCTCGTGATCTCACAGATGATGAGTTCGAGCCCCACGTCAGGCTCTGTTGACAGCTCAGAGCCTGGAGACTGCTTTGGATTCACTGTCTCTCTTTCTCTCTGCCACTCGCCCACTCATGCTCTCAAGATATTTCAAAGATAAATAAACATTTAAAAATTAAAAAAAAAAAGACATAGGGGCACCTGGGTGGCTCAGTCGGTTGAGCGTCCAACTTTGGCTCATGTCGTGACCTCACGGTTCATGAGTTTGAGCCCCGCGTCGGGTTCAGTGCTGTCAGCTCAGAGCCTGGAGCCTGCTTCGGATTCTGTCTCTCCTTCTCTCTCTGCCCCTCCCTTACTCGCACTCTGTTTCTCTCTGTCTCAATAATAAATAAACAATAAAAAATTAAAAAAAATATATATATGCCAGTAATACAGACGAATGAAGGAACTAGGTTTGTTGGATAGAACTTGAAAGATGACAGAGAGAGCAGTCAGTGATGAAGCCAGAGAGATGGGCAGGGCCAGCCTGTGAACAGCCTTGCAAATGCATTGCAGGCATCACATCACTTCTGATTAGTCCTGAAAATGTTTAACTAGAGTCTAATCATGAGGAGACAACCAGAAAAATCTAATTTAAGATACTCTCTGCCAAACAACCTGCCTGGACTCTTAAAAAAAATGTCAAGACATTGAAAAACAGAAAAAGGCTTAATTAAAGGAGACTAGAGACATGGCACCTAAAAGCATTACATGATCTTTGGATCCTGGATCAAAAATAAATAACCAACAACAACTATAAAGGACACTACTGGGACAATTAGAGAGATTTGAATACAGACTGTATATTAGGTAATAATATTGTTTCAAGGTTAAATTTTCTGAATGTGAACACTGTATTATGGTAATATAGGAGAATGTCTTTGTTGTTAGGGTATTTAGGGGTGAAGTGTTATGATGTCTCTGATTAATTCAATTCTCAAATGATTCATCAAAAGCTATTTATATGTATATACAGAAAGAAAGAGAAAGAGATAAGACTAATATACCAGAATGTTAATAATTGATGAGTTTAAGTGCAGGGTGTATGGGCATTCATTTTACTCTTCTTGCAAGTTTTCAGTAGATTTGGAAAATTTTCAAAACATTGGAATATAAGGAACTTGGGCTTTATCCTAGGATCAGTGGAATCCCTAAGACTATGATTTTTTTTCTTCCAAGTTTTTATTTAAATTTCAGCTAGTTAATATACTGTGTTATGTCAGTTTCAGGTGTAGGATTTAGGGATTCATCACTTACACACGACACCCAGCGCTCATCACAAAGTGCGCTCTTTAATACCTTTCACCCATTTAACCCACCCTTCGATCCACCTCCCCTCCAGCAACTCTGTTCTCTGTAGTTAAGAGTCTGTTTCCTGGTGTGCTTGTCTCTTTCCCTCCATGTTCATCTGTTAATGTTTCTTAAATTCCACATAAAAGTGAGATCATATGGTATTTGTCTTTCTCTGATTGACTTATTTTGCTTCATATAATACCCTCTAGCTTTATCCATGTCATAACAAATGGCAAGATTTTATTCTCTTTTATGGCTCAGTAATATTCCATTGTGTGTGTGTGTGTGTGTGTGTGTATAAAAGTAACATGATTAGGACTCTTGGGTTACAAGGAATCAAAACCCAATTTGAACAGGAAACTTACTGATTCATATGATCAAATACAAGGGGTGATGCTGGTCTCCAGATTTCAGAATCAAGGTCTCCTCGGGCCCTACCACCCTGCTGCTAAATCTCTCTCCCCCTCCTGTTTGTAACACTGGCCTCATTCTTGGCAACTGCAGGCAGGATTTCTCTGTCAGGAAAGATGGCTTCAGATAAGTGAGAGTTTATTTCCTCACTGCCTCAGAATCCCTTGTCCTCATCTGTCTGAAGTTGACTAATCCCAATGGACTGGTCATATGGGCACTATAGGTTCACCCCTCTGACCAATCACTGAGGCCTTTGATATGAACAGTGGTATTTGGTTCCCCTGATCCTGCACTTGCCTTAATGTACATCAGTTCCTCCTTTTAGAAGCAGATAGCCAAAACAGGATTAGATTTCCAAGAGATTATTTGAAGGAAATGCTGGTAAAGGTAAACTGGAGGGGTGTAGGAGTAGGCTGGAAGAGCCTTCAGACTGTGATGCAAGCCTGAATCCCATCAAAGAAGAAAGGGAAGGAAAGTAGTAGAAAGAATCTCAGTCCACAGCACACTTCTAAGGAAGTCTCCATCAAGCTAATAGACAGTTTCTAAGAAAAGATTTCCCCACTGGAAACATACTACATCAGGCAGAAATGTCCTAATTCTAGACCCTCATCATGCTCAGTGGGGTCTGAGAACTGCAGAGAGGAAGTGTGATCTTGTTATGAACACCACAGGGGATCCCAAGGTGTAGCAGCTGGAGCCTGTCTGTCACCAAGGTCCCGCCTCCCCAGCAGGTTCTTCTGAAGGAGATCTGCACTGTCCACCTCAAGGTTACTCCACCCTGTTGGTTAGAAAAGGGAATGGAGGCAATGGAGGTAGCGGTGCTGAGCTGAAATAGGATTACAACAGTAGCTGTTATACTATTTTTCTCTGCAAGGGAGAAGAATCCTGCCTTTTCTTGGACTCTCGCTCCCCAGTTCTTTGCATGTCTATGTCCTTACAAAGTAATGTATAATTAAATTTAGATTCTGGAGACGATTACAAAAGAAAAGGTGTAAAACATATTTTATATAATAACAGAGTGATCTCAGTCTAGCTGGAGTGATTCCTTTGTGGATAAAACCTGCACGTCCTGTGTAAAGTCTAGTGTTCTAATTTTTTTTTTTTTTGCTTGTCTTAATCAGTCTAAATTCCTATCAGTCTAATTTCCTATCATCCTAACTTAGGTTTTCTGCTTAAACTACAGGATTCCTGTGAGGGTCCTTGTTTCTTATTTAATAGTCATGTTGAGTTAGTGACGGAACTAGAAATAGAAACTAGGTTTCCTCTGTGTTTAACCCTGGTTCCTTGCCTCAGTCACCTTGCACAGATAACCAAGCTGGAACACACTAAGATGGATAGGATGTTGAGTTGAGAGACCTGAGTTTGGTTTGGAATAGAACTGTTAAAAATGAAATGGAATGGAAGAGCTGCAGTAGAAAAGAGTATGGTGGTTCCTCAAAAAAACTAAACATGTAAAAATTAAACGTTATTTTATGATTCAGCAATTCCACTTCTAGATACATGCCCCAAAGAATTGAAAGCAGGGACTCAACAGATACCTGTACACTTATGTTCAGAGATGCATTATTTATCACAGCCGAAAGACAGAAGCAGTTTAAGTGGCCATTGACTGATGAATGGATAAAGAAAATGTGGCATATATATGCAATGAAATGTTATCCAGCCTTAAAAAGGAAGGAACTTCTGATATAAGCTGCTACATCCATGAGTCTGAGGACATTCTGCTAAGTGAAATAAGCTAGTCACAAAAGGATAAGTACTGTTTATGATTACATTAAAAACTTTTAAAAGTTTATTTATTTTGAAAGAGAGAGAGAGACTGTGAGAAGAAGAGGGGCAGTAGGGAGGGAGAGAGAGAATATAAGCAGGCCCCACACTTGGTGCAGAGCCCCACACAGGACCCGAACTCATGAACCATGAGATCATGACCTGAGCCAAAATCAAGAGTTGGACACTTAACCAACTGAGCAACCCAGGCACCCCTGTGATTACATTTAGATGAGGTACCTAGACTAGACAAACTCATTGAGACAGAAAGTAGAACACTAGTTGCCAGAGAACAGGGGAGGGGAAATTAAAAAAAAAAAAAAAAGAAATGGGAACCATCTTGGAAAGCTATCTGACAGTATCAACTAAAGATGAATTTATTTGTTTTTTTTTTTAATTTATTTTTTTGAGAGACAGAGAGAGATGGCGCGAGCAGGGGAGGGTCAGAGAGAGAGAGAGAGAGATACAGAATCTGAAGTAGACTCCAGGCTCTAAGCAGCTTAGCTGTTAGCCCAGAGCCCAATGCGGGGCTGGAACCCACGAACCGTGAGATCATGATCTGAGCTGAAGCCGGATGCTTAACCCACTAAGCCACCCAGAGCCCCAAGATGAATTTAAATATATGCTAGAACCCAACAATCTCAGTCATTGGTATACACCCAACATAACGAAGGGCATCTGTCCACCAAAAGACAGATAGAGGAATATATATAGCCGCACTAGTTACATCGCCAGAAACATTCATATGTCCACCTGTAGGAAGATGAGTAAATAAACTTGGCCTATTTTTATGGTAGATTACTATATAGATGTGGAAATGAACAAACTACAGCTACACACAAGATGAATGAATCTCACAAACATTAGGTTGAGGAAAAGTGATTCAATTATAAAAAGAAGAAACTAAATTTTAGTGTTTTCAAAATTTTTTTTTATGTTCTTTATTTATTTTTGAGAGACAGAGAGAGACAGTGGGAACAGGGGAGGGTCAGAGAGAGAGAGATACAGAATCTGAAGCAGGCCCCAGTCTCTGAGCTGGCTGTCAGCACAAAGCCTGACGCGGCGCTCAAACTCAAAAATGTGAGATCATGACCTGAGCCAAAGCCGGAGGCTTAACTGACTGAGCCACCCAGGCGCCCCTAAATTTTAGTGTTGAGTCAGAATGCTCCTCCCCCACTTTTGGAGACGTGGGGAAGGAATGATGGAGGGGCCTGAGGCTGGCTCCTGAGGTGCTGGTAGTGATCTATGTTTTTATTTAAATGGTGGTCACAGCCATGTACTCAGCTTATGGAATTTCATGTAGTGTTACACATGTAATTTAAGTACCTTTCTGCATCTATGCTTCAGTTTCTGAAAGCTTATTAAAATAATGGATCAGGGGCACCTGGGTGGCTCAGTCAGTTAAGCATCTGGCTTCGGCTCAGGTCATGATCTCATGGTTTGTGCATTCGAGCCCTGCTGTCGGGCTCTGTGCTGACAGCTCAGAGCCTGGAACCTGCTTCCGATTCTGTGTCTCCCTCTCTCTCTGGCCCTCCCCTGCTTGTGCTGTCTCTCTCTGTCTTTCAAAAATAAAATAAAAAAACCATTAAAATTTTTTTAAAAAATAAAATAAAATAATCAGGAGTGGTTAGGATTTTAAAGTTACCATAGAGTTTGAAATTCATACTCAAAATTGATATGGTAGATAGTTTGGGGCCCAAATGTGGGAAAATGGAGAACTTTTCTGCATAAAGCAGGTATCCATGATTTTGTGACTATGTAGGACAGACCATTACATTTTTAAAGTGTACTTTAGGTTATGCTCTTTCACGTATATTCACTACAATGAGCTCCTCATAACGACTCAAAGAGTAGCAATTGTCACCACGGGCAATTTCCAGGTGAGCAAACCAGAGCTCAGAAAACCCAGTGATTTACTAAGGTGTCTCAGCTACTAAGCAATGTATTCAGAATTGCAGCCCAGGTAGACTGGCCCCAAAGCTTGTGTGTCCTCATCCCCCCACTCTGCCTCCAAGTATCTTTGAGTATCTGCCACGTTCCCCTCACACACATGATTTTGTGCCTGGGTAGTGTGGTCCTGGTTATATTGTCTACTCATTTCTACTGTAGAGAAAGAATTCTGTAATTCTTCTTAAAGCTTGCTTTCTTTGCCAATTAGATTTACATTTTATATTGTTTTGGTTTTTATTTCAGTGCTTTATTAGAATTCTAATACATTAAGAGTTATTTTTATTTAAGACTTTACCTCATAAAAGAAGTGTAATGATGTTAAAAGAAATTGAGAAATTAAGAAGTCATCCATAACTTTGTCATCTTAATCCAATTGCTATTTAAATTGTTGTATACCATCTTGTAGATCTGCTCTTGTCTGTTTATTTTCCCCACTTTTCCCACTTAATACATAGCTTAAAGCCTTTGAATTTTTTTAATGTTTATTTGCTTTTGAGGAGGAGGAGAGGACAGATAGAGAGGGAGACACAGAATCCAATGCAGACTTCAGGCTCTGACTGTCAGCACAGAGCCCTACTTGGGGCTTGAACTCACAAACCATGAAATCATGACCTGAGCCAAAGTCAGCATAACTGACTGAGTCACCCAGGTGCCTCTATCTTAGTCTTTAAAGCTACATTTTTAGAAAAAAAACTTTTTTGTATATTTATAGAGTAAAACATTATTGTTAAAACATTTCAAACTGAAAAAATATAAAGAAAAATAAATATAATCTTAATTGCAAAACTGAGCAAGAATCAGTACTAACAATTCACTGTGTTTCTTTCTGGGGCTTCCCCCTTGCCCCCCGTGAGTATATATTATTCATTTAGAAATTGGAATCACACATATGAAATTGTATCCTGCTTTATTTCTCACTTATATTCTTCCAGACCACCAAATACTCTTTGAAATCATACTTGTAATGTCCACATCCCACTTATTAGATAAAAATATATTAAAAGGAAATTTCCCTACATCATTTTTTCATACTTAATGTTTTCTCCTGGTCTATACATACATAAATGTAATTTTGGACATAATGTCAAAAATTGTAAGCTTCTTAGGGGCAGGAGATACTTGAAATAAGTAGCGAAATCTATCCTTGAATTAAAATGATACCTCACCAAAGGTGTTATCCAGAGTGGCAGATAGCCCAGTGAATGTTTTGGATTGTGGTATCTATTATTTCTGGATGAATGATTCAACGGAAACTGGTATCTTAATATTTATTTATGAAGATAATATTGTCTTTACATATCAAGGCAAATAGTCTTTGGCTAAGGATAGCAAGTAATCAGACGTATTTGAATATACTCCAGATATCTTCAGCTTTACATACATACCCACTGCCCTACTTGCCATTAATTTGTTCACCACCAGGTTTCTCTGTGGCATTCCCATGGTGCACCTTCTCCATGCTGTGGTCATGGTGCGGCGTGGTGAACTAGAGTTCTCTAGTGCCTGTCCTTACTCCCTCCACTGTAACTACTTTAAGATGCCTCCAGGCTCTTGGTCAAGACCAGAGAGATGAGGTGCTCCCTCTCCTTTCCATTCCAAGGACTGTCAAATTTCCTCCCTTGAGCTTTCTTTTATTCCAGGATTATTAATAGGAGAAACAACAATTCTCTTTAGAGAAAATCCTTGCCTCTTTTACTAGGGACTTTATTTTCTTTGCCCCCCAAAAGCAAAATAACAAATTAGTTCAATCTTGGCCTGACTCCCGTAGTCTGATTCATTCTTTCTTATCCAGGATTTTCGGAGTGACAGATGTCCCATAAATGTAAATGGGTCAACTTAACTCACGTAAAATTAAAAAACAAAAAATGTGTTGGAACAAAGAGCCACTGCTCATGTTCTAATCAGCTTCAGGCTGTTTAGTTGGGAAAACTGAGAAAGAGCGGGAGACAAAAATTGTAAAATCAGGTTACTGCACGGTGTCAAATAACAACCTCTTTGCCAGTCTCCACTTCTTTAAATTCACTATAATGAAAGATTCCCTGACTTGAAAGCAAAGATTCAGCTAAAATAACTGGCTATACAATGTGGCTTTCCAAACAGGTATTTTCACCAAAGGATCATGACGATTAGTGTTTAGCTTTGAGGCTATTTATTTTAGTCCTGAATGACACCCCTCCCCCCTGTTTGGGGGTATGTGTTGTGCATTCAGTTACACATTTAGCAAGTTATGGGTGTTCTATATGTTGTGAGTATAGCAGTTAAATGTGTTCCAATATAAAACTGCATCCTGTTGATAGCACCAATGGAAATAAACAAATACACTGCTACTTCATTAAATTTAAATATTATTTATGATATTGCAGGTATAAATAAGGTTATGGTTAGCATTGTGTACCCTGTGGTTATATCTTTCTGTTAAAGTCACCCAGCACCTCATGCTTTCCCAGATTATCCTGCACTTGCTATGTTTGCCTGAGAATAAACAAATGATAATTATGGGAATGAACCCTGTTGGGAATGAAGGGAACTCTATGCTTGCCTTCAACTACCATGGTATTTTTTTATTTCTTCTCCCAGTTCTCCCCTCTTCTTGGGACTCTCCTTATTTGCAATATTTATAAGACCCTGGGATCCATTATTTCCTTGGTGCAGACTAGAATTCTGTGCTCTGTGAATATCTGCACAGCAGGGGAGGAGGGAGAACTGGAGGAAAACATGAGGAATGTTAATAAACAGTCTGATGGAAGTAAAATAAAAGCATTCCACAGAAATTAACATAGTAATACAATGAAGAAGCTTGTTCAATAGTGTTTAAAAGTCATGGAGCCTAATTTAATTTAAAAGAGATTAGGACCATTGCCAGATGGCCACATGTTTGTAATATATATATCCTCAAATGAAAACGAACAAATGGTTTAGCTTTTTCTGGGTCAAATATAACTTCTGATTAGATTCCTGCTGCGCACTCCAACAGATCAGAAAAGAGGCCCAGGAAATTTGGAGTTTGGTTGAGTTTAAAGATTCATTTATACTTAGAATTGTTGTGTTGTTATTCCTTTCTTCTGATTTCAAATAGAATAGCAACCTTGCACTGAAACTAATGGTATAAGTAACAATGAGGTTATAAAAATGAAGTTTCCCTCGTTAAGGAGCCAAAAGAACCCATACTTTTAAAAGTTTACATTCATGAGTCTTTCCTAACATCCTCAAGTAGACTTGGCCATTCTCTATTTATGAAGCAGAGTATATTACTATGACTCTATCATAAATGTTTCATAATGCATATCAATTACTTATCATTTCCTACAATTTACTGTGGCTTTACTCTGTGACAGACATTGGGAATATGAGGCTGAAGAGGGCACACTCCCAGTCCTCAAGGGAAGACAAACATAACAACATGTCCCTATTGCCTTAATATTATGCCTATATATTCTAGGGAGAGCATGGGATGTCTCCACAGGAATTGTTAAGAGATAGCAAAGTCAATCCTTTACAACTCTTAGGCCCTCATTTAAACTCAACCTATAAAGAGAGGCCTAGATAGTTGGGTTTTTTTTTTAAAGAATTATTTGAAGTTGATTTATAGTAGTTGAGAACTTCTAGGTAATTCTCCTCCATTCCCTATTAGGGAGAAAAGGGAGAGACTTCCGGGCTCTTTTTAAGACAAGTTGGAGCATGACACCCTCGAGGTCCATTCACTTTCCTACAAATGGCCATATTTCAATCTTTCTCATTGCCATGTAATACTCCATGGTGTGTGTGTGTGTGTGTGTGTGTGTGTGTGTGTGTGTATGTACCACATCTTCTTGATCCATTCATCATGCTAAGTGAAATAAGTCAGGCAGAGAAGGACAAATGCCATATGTTTGCACTCATAGGTCTAACAGAAGAAACCTAACAGAGGACCATAGGAAGAGAAAGGGGGAAAGAGAGCTGGGGAGAGTGAGGGGCACAAATCATGAAAGACTATTGAATACTGAAAATGAACCATGCACTGAAGGGGGAGGGTGAGAGACGGAAGGGGGTGATGGTCATGGTGGGGGGCACTTGTGGGGAGAAGCACTGGGTGTATTATGGAAACCAATTTGAAAATAAACTATTAAAAAAAAAAGACAAGTTGGAGCTCTAGGGCACCCAGGAGTGCAAGAAATATGTCTCTTGGACTTTAATAGGCATAGAGACTGATCTACATCTTGGAAGCTGATGGAAGAAACAGCTATGCCCCTAAGAAAGAGAGATGGTTGTAATAGAAATGGCCCATACTTCCAGATTTTGTTAGGATAAGTGTACAAAAGTTTATTGATGGGCCAATTAGATTCTGTAGAAGGGCTGCCGAGCTGGAGTCATTCTGAAAAGATCCAGTGTGAGAGGGATGACCCTCAGGCTTCCCTCACCCTAAGGGTATTCTGCTGGAGGGTAGAATCTGAGGAGTAAAGAGGTTTGCAAACCAGTTAATGTCTAGTTAGTAAGATCATATCTATAAAAATCACTCAAGAATCTACCAATGTGTGTCATGAAAGAGTCAGCATTTGGGTAAGAACATTTAACAGTCAAATGAGAGCTACAGATAGTATCAGTTAAATAAATAGATCTTTGTCCCTTTTCTTCTATCCCTATCCCTACCCCTGAGGCATCATAAGTAGAATCAGAGAATCAGATGAAAGATGAAAATGCTGATATTGAAACGGACTGCGTTTCTTAATATCTGAAAACAATGCTGTTCTTTAACACCTGAAGGTATTAGAAATGATGAGATATACCCTAGATGTTATAAGGAAGGGGAGATTTGTCAGGGTTTGAAAGCACTGGTGAGAGAAAATGAAGACAAATTCAGTTCATTGACTAAATCGGTCAAATAAGTAAACAGAAAATTAGAAAGGAATGGAACAAGCCTTGTTATATAGATGCATGTGGCCTGTCATGGGGAAAACATGGAGGCACCAGATTGAGTCTTAGCGGAGCAGGGAATGATTCCTAGAATCAGTGAGTTCACAAAGCAAGTAGGAGTTTGCCAGGGAAAGAGTGGGAGATTGGAGGGGAAGTGAGGCTGGGCAAAAAGAGGGGCAGGTGCAAATCTATAGAGGCAAGCCAAGCAATGACCTGTTTTGGAAATTACAATTCAGTATGGTTTGAGTTTAGATTCTGATCACGGAGCAATGCAATGTCATGAAATATGTACCATAAGGAGGTTGAATGTAATCCTGGGGTC
Source organism: Suricata suricatta (assembly GCF_006229205.1). Classification (NCBI taxonomy): domain Eukaryota; kingdom Metazoa; phylum Chordata; class Mammalia; order Carnivora; family Herpestidae; genus Suricata; species Suricata suricatta. The sequence goes on along the minus strand of NC_043704.1, from coordinate 127,106,083 downwards.
TGTGGGAATCCATGAAGTAGCACATTTAAGTAGGGAAGTAGTATCATGAAAGGCTACTTAGATGCAGTATTCTGAGACACCTCAAAGTCAGGGCAGACCGTTAAGGAGTTGTACCAGTAATCAAGGTGCTGGTAGTTGGAACTAGAACTAAGGTAATGGCAGTGAGAGTGGAAAGAAGGTGACAGATACCAGAGCTCTTCAGGAAGTATCATCTAAAGACTTGGTGACCAAATGAATGACAGGTTAAGTAAAAGGAACATGTTTCTACGTTTCAAGCCAGATTCATCCAGTCATTCAGTAGTTTCTTTTTCACCTCTTCCAAAAGGCTAAACACTGTTAGGAGTGTTGGGATACAGGTTTCATAGTAATTGGCAGAGTAACTGGATTATAAAGGAAATGGAAAGAGTGAGTAGGTAGACAGCTCTCTTTTAACAATCTGATGGTTGTGGCAAGAGGAAGAGTGGGAGGATAGTAAGTAGAAAGAGAGATTAAAAGTTGGGAACAGGTTTTCTTTTTTAATATATGTTGAAATGCTGCTGGAAAGAGACTGGTAACAAAGTTGGAGAGTGACATCCTGGAGGAGGTGGGATGGGAAGGGAGAAGACCGGTGAGAAATTGATCTTCGGAAGGACCATTCCATTGGGATCAGATGTGAAAGGAAAAGATGGGCACAGATGTCAGCTAGTTTGTAGGGAGAAACCAAGCATCTGGATGAAGTTTTCCTAGGTGCTGAGAGTGAGGGCAGGAAGAGTGAATGAACACAGGGACTCAGGAAATGACCCATGATCAAAACTTAACCTTTTGTGAAAATTACACTGATTGAATCTGAATAAATACCACAATTAACTGAATAAGGAAGCAAAAACAATAGAAATCACATAACTGTTCAATAAATTATCAAAAAGTATTCAATTCACTAATAATGAAATAGTAGAAACTGAAACAACTGTGAGATATGATTCCTCTTTATCAGACTGATAGTTTAAAAGATGATAATGCTCAGCGTTCATGAAGATTTGGGGGAATCTTATTGGTAGGACTCTAAAGGGAAGTACCATTTGGAGGGCAATTTGAGAAAATGTGTGATAATTAAAATATTTTTCCTTTGACCCAAGGACACTACTTCTAAAAATTTATTCTAATGAATTAATATGAGCATATACAGACATATATGCAAAATGTTTGCTTATTGAAGCATTTTTATTAGTAAAAACAGAAGCAAATGAAATGTCTAACAATGTGGATACTCAAATATTATATATTGTATTTATCATAACATATCCAACATGGATATGTTATGAGTCACTAAAAATAATGAGAGAGATCTATAGTTATTGACATGAAAAGACCACCATGGTATATTAAGTGGGAAGCTGGTTAAAATATAATAGCTTATTTTCTCAGAGATGTAAAAATATATGCATAGAAAAACACAGAATAATTCTTTTTTGGAGAAAACATTTTCAGTGCTTTTTATTTCCTTCATTAAGTCTTCTGGTATTGACCGATTTTTTTCACAGTTTACTTAATTTATTTTTGCGAGTCCTTCCCCCATAGTTTACATATATTATTGTTTTTGAAAACAATATAGCTAATGCCAGTTTTGTTCTACAATAAGTAAAAGTAAAAAGAAAGTGCCAATTAGAGTAATTTTTTTGTCATACTACTGCTTTGGGATGAAATGAGACAAAATAACAGTTTAAGATGCATTTTCCTGCTCTCTCCTGCCTGTTATATGCTATAAAATGTGTTTTCTACTCTGCTGACTTACAGATTGAGGATCCGGCCTGGTGAGTTATGCAGATTTTCATCATTTTGGTCTCTGGTTAGGCCTCAGCTTCTTGGAAGGTAAAGCTAAACTAAATCAGAGAAATTGTCAAGCCCAACTAAAACCCCATTTAAAACTGCCTGGTGGTATAGGGAAAGTTCCATCATGTTTGACCTGCTGCTGATGTGACTCATCTTGCCACCAAAGGTAGAGGAAACAACTGTTGTTTATAAGCTGTATTTTTGTCAGCCACACAAGAGACTTTGTTTGGAGCTGGGAATGTGTCACTGATAGTGCATAGATGATAACCCCGGCCCTCTCATTTTACAAACCCAGTTGGCTGCTGACAAAGACTGCACCAATAGTCACCAACAGAGTTTCCAGTCACAGGCATTGGTCTTCTCTGGATGTGCGTGGTGGAATGCCAGTATATGGCCAATGCATACTTGAGATGGGAAGTCGTTCTTCTCATGAGTCTCCAGTAGGTATAAAAAAAAATAGGTTAGTCCCATGTGGTGCACTTGTCAGGATAAACAGTCAAATCATTAGCTGCGATCTGTGTAAACACAGTATTGACAAATGTACATAGGAGATTCAGATTTGCAGAAAGACAGACTTGAGGATGCTGGTTTTGGGTTGAGTTTTGCTGGCCATGATGGACATTTAATGATGAACCATGGCGATTGAAGGGCTGAAAGGAGTCTTAGAAATTCTCTAAGTCCCCATTTTATCATTAAGAAAGATGGCCTCTATGACTTATCAAATATAATAGGGAGAAGAGCAATACATCGGTAACAGATTGCAAAACCATGCTTTTGGTGTTGTAATTTTATATACCAAATAACTAATATACTATTTTATTAATGTGGTATCTTGGTTGAGCACAAGATTTTGCTCACTTTTCTACAAATTCATTTGTGAGGTCATCAAAATTTACACTATTAGGAACTTCATTTGCAGTCATATAATTCAAAATGGTATTAGTAGCTTTTGGGAAATGCAAAATTGCAAATAATTTTTGATAATTTTTCTTTTTGGGGAAGATATTTTTGTTGAAGAACAATTTTTCTGGGGCATTTTTTAAAAAAAGATTTAACTCTTTATAGAAATCAGTTTCATCTAAGCCTGAATTTAATTTTAAATGTAATGTTATACAATGGCACTTTAATATTTTCTTTGACATTTTCTGTAACTTGCAGAAAATGAAGATGGCTTCATGATTTGTGTATGATTCTAAATAGTTTTTTTGTGCATACCATTGCTGTGTATTCATTTATAAAGAAAAAATAATTTAAAAAGTGTTTTCTCATTAACAATGAGTACATTTAAAGCTTTGGATTAAAACAATTTTCTCTTCCATTAACTAGGACAATTTTTAAATTTAATTTCTATTTCTAAGCCTATGGATATTTATTCCTAACATCACAACAGTTTTCAATGCAAGAGAATCTAAATTCTTTGAAGCCAAATAACTCCCTAATATGCCATATTGCAATGCCCATTTTATGTGCTTTTAATTTGTAATAATTTACTGACAAATTTTACTGCCCATGTGCCACAGTTCCTGTCGCAATTGTAAGCTGGAGAATTAACATGTGTGCAGATGATATAAGAATGGGGTCTGGATATAGACAGGCAAGCTGATCTCTCACTGCAGTTGTGGTGTTACTCCATGCAGAGCCGCTCCTCTCTCCTGGGGTTACTGACTCCTATTACTTCTGCCATTACTGCTAACAGTCTGGGTCTGACCAGGTCTCTTGGCTCTGGCCCCCTCTCTGGGGTCCCGTAGCAGCCTAGACTGCTGTGGGCCTGTGTTCAGGTGCTAGGCAGCCAGGCCAACTGGCCTGTGCTCTCACTGCTTGCTGTTTGCCTTGCTTGTGGACCTGAGCTCATGCCTACACACAGAGATACCTGCTATATCTCCTCTGCTCATATACACTTTCCATTGTCCCGTCAGATTTCACCTATAAAATACAAGTTCAAAAATCAAATAGCAACAGCAGAGCATTGAGCCAAGCCTGGGGCCATTTCAAAGAGCTGCACACTCTGAAAATGGTGCATGAAAAGTTTGCATGCCTATGCAGCTGGTCCTGTCCACAACAAAGAATGATCCAATCCAAAATGTCAGTTGTACCAAGGTTGAGAACCTTGCTTTAGATTAGTTTTGCTGGTTTATATTTCATGTAAATAGAATCAAACTGTACTTTCAGAGTCATTCTTTATATTTAATTTATATTTCTTGATGTACAATTTCATATGCAAGTAAAATCCATCCATTTGAATGCACAGATCTATGAATTTTGACAAATGCATAGACCTGGGTAACCAAGACCACCACAGTCAAGATGTGAAACAGCTCCCTCACCACCTACCTCAAGTTTCTCTCATGTGAGGTTAGCGTTGACAGGATAGAGACCTACTGTTTGAGAAAGATGAACTCTGATTAACGCAGGAATCTTCAGATTAACACAAGAATCCTCAGCATGGTATGGAAAGGACTTGATTTGGGAGGTTAAGGAAAAAGAAGATGCCCAGACTGGTGGGCTCGGGCCTGCAGCAGGGGGTCTGTTAATGGTAAAGGGAAACTTAGGAGAAGTTCATCAAGTTTTTTAAATTTAGGACCATTGTGTATTTTTAATATCCTGGCCATCTCAGTGTCTAGAGTTTTCTGAAATAACTTCTCTTTCAAATTGGGACTATTTAATATACTTCTGTTACTCTGAAATTACTTCCTTCTGTATAACTAGAACAAATTATGTAACTAGAACTAGGATAAGGAAACAGCTATACAGACAGAACACACACACACACACACACACACACACACACACACACACACACACACACACACACATCTATGTGCCGTAGCCTGAGGCAGATGGGAAGACCTTATCATAGTGGAGGTTTGTCATGGGTGACTTGTTTGCTTCAACCTGGGGTCATTTCTCAGGGTGTTACAGATTTGTCTTCTTGATTAGAAATGCTCCCAAGTACATAGATTGGGTGTTTGAAAAGAAGATCTCACACAGTCTAGCTGAGAAAAAGAAACGAGAGAAAGATCCTAACTCTGCAACGCAAGAAAATAAATCAATGTAAGGAACGCTTCACTGTAGGGCAGCAGCTTCAACACTTGGTTGCATGAAATGTCAGGTGGCGAAAGTCAGCTGCAAATGCCCAGACCAATTTTTTTCTATTATTCTACTGCAGAGGCCAACTGAATGGGCTCCAAATTTTACACAGCTGAACCTGAGAATTCTGGATGCCCAGGCGACATAATTGGAGTGGGTCAACACATTTTACATCAGTTCTCTGCAAGTTCCCAGAATTGAATATTCCCAAGAAAATATAGGCTGGGTGTCTATATGTATACACAAACCCATACTCCTGCTCTATTATTTAAATAGCCATTATCTAGGACTTTTATAAGTTTTTTATGAGGTGGTATGTGAGTAAAATTAAATATGCCTGTGATTTTGTTATATGGGCCCTAAACTTGATTAAATAATCAAGCCTTTGCCTATTGAGCCATAATGTTGTCCTTCTGTTTTTCTGGTCTATACGCTTAGATTTTGGCTTGCCAACTGTTGAGAGGCATTTTCAATGTAGAGAATATTTACTTCTAAGTGTGGAGGTATTATGATGAGGGAGATAATTGCAGAAAACAATAAGACAATGGGACTTGAGGCTTAGGAAGACAGAGAAGGAATGCATCTAGAGGCAGAGTGAATTGTGGATAAATGTGGGTGATGGCAGACATAGGCAAATAATAACATCAGAAATACTTCTTGGATGTGACCTTGTAAAAGAAGGAATAGAATATATATTAATTTGATATTCAACCTCAAGTGGTCTATATTTTTCTTCTACCGTATACATATATGTATGTATTATAGCCTGTAATTTGATTTCTGAAAGTCATTGAGATACAACCCTCCCTTTCCCTTTATAATCCATGAATAACATGGGCTGTGAATCATGCCTGGGGGCTCTTAGAATAACTTCACAAAGTAATGACATGTCAACTTTAACTTGAGTTTTTATGGCAGATTTTATGGAGAGGAAAAAAAATAACTATTTATTAAACTGACAGTAACTAAAATTATCATTGTCTGTGTTTCTTGAAATGTAAACACTGCCAGTGCCTTAACACTTATACGTATTGTCTATGATTCTTTTGTCTTGATGTTTAAAGATTGTTCATCTTTATGCTTATTCTTGGGGCACCTGGGTGGCTCAGTTGGTTAAGTATCTAGCTCTTGATTTGGTTCTGGTCATGATCCCAGGGTCATGGGATTGAGCCTCGCATTGGGCTCTGTGTTGAGTATGGAACAAGCTTGCTTGGGATTCTCTTTCTCCTTCTCCCTTTGCTTTCTCTCTTTCAAAAAAAAATACATTTTTTATTCTGGTTCAGGTAAACCCAGGGGGTGTGATGTGTCATTAGCCTGAATATGATCTCAATCTAGGGCCAGTGGACAAAAGGCCAAGGTAGGATTTATCACATGATCCTGTTCATTCTTGAATGTTCTGTTAAGCCTATATGTATATACATTGAGAGAGAGAGTGGAAAGAAAATAGAAAAAGAGGGGGGGAAGAAAATGATATTTAAGGTTTTTTTAATGTTTATTTTTGAGAGAGAGACAGAGACAGAGCATGAGCAGGAAAGAAGCAGAGAGAGGGGGAGATGCAGAATCAGAAGCAGGCTCCAGGCTCTGAGCTGTCAGCACAGAGCCCAATGTGGGGCTTGAACTCAAGATCATAACCTGAGCTGAAGTCAGACACTCAACCGACTAATCCACCCAGATGCCCCAGAAACTGATATTTTAAAAACACCTATCAGGTTTGGTCAGTGTAATGAAGTGTTATCAGAGTCAGTGTAGTGATGTTCACCTACATGGATGGACTTCCATAAATGGGAGAAAAGCAAGAGATTGTGTGTCTAGAAGTTTAGGAACACCCAAAATATCTATCAGTCATCTTAAGGTGATAAATTATGAATAGATTAGATATTTTGGAGCTGAAATTACTTTCATTGTATACTCTCTTTTAGAGATAGGGTGGACAGAAAGCATTTTAAAAGGGAGAGTAAGAGAAAACCCTTGTCAGAGCATGTGGAAACACCATCCAAGATGTAGAGCCTGGCAGATAACAAAGGCTTTGTTAAAAAGAGGAAAGGAGTTCTTGACTCATTTGCTCGGAGTTATGCTGCTTCCAGAACCAGATTATGCCCTCTGAGGGTTCGGTAAACATGAAGCTGTGTCACCCAGTTCCTTCAGGGTCTGCCTCTTCTGCAAAGAGCTTCCAGCCCAGGGTTTTGACACTCATGGGTCAGAAAGCTACTCTTACAGTTAGGCTGGAAGGGCCAAGGGAGAAGGTAGTATTATCAGAGTACAGAGGGCCAAAGCTACCTGGAAGAAGCCGGAACCACAGTAAGACCTGTCTAGCATGAACCATGGCAATGAAGGAAACCCAGGTGCAGTAGAAGAAGCTGCTGAGACAGAAAGGGGGTGGGGGGGATATACTCTGACTTCTCCCTTCCTCCTACTTTTCAGACTCCCTCTAGCAACTCTCACCAAAGCCAGCTGACTGGAAGCCTGGAGACTGAAGCCTACCAAGTCAGCCTGAGTGTCACACAAAGCCCAGGGCCATCATTATCAGGATACATTTCAGTCAACTCCCATGGAAAACCTCAGACTGATACAGATAGTTCTCAACTGAAGACCATTTCACCTAGGATTTTATCTTCCCTTAAAATGCTGGACAGTGGCAGTGAACTGCAGCTCCCAGGCCGCCACATGATCATGAGGGTAAACAACAGATACACATACAACCATTCTGTTTTTCACTTTCAGTACAGTATTCAGCGAATTAAATAGGATGTTCAACACTTTATTATCAAATAGGCTTTGTGTTAGTTAATTTTGTCCAACTGTAGTCCAGTGCAAGAACATTTAAGGCAGGCTAGGCTAAGCTCTATTTGATAGGATAGTTATATTAAATGCATTTTTAATCTCTGACATTTTCTTTTTTCTTCAGAACTTTTTTGTTCATTTGTTTGTTTATTTATTTATTTTTAAATTACATCCAAGTTAGCATACAGTGCAATAATGTTTTCAGGAGTAGATTCCAGTGATTCACCCCCTATGTAGAACACCCAGTGCTCATCCCAACAAGTGTCCTCCTAAATGCCTCTTGCCCATTTAACCCATCTCACCATCCACACCACCCCCGCCAGGGACCCTCAGTTTGCTCTCTGCATTCAAATGTCTCCCATGTTTTGTCCCCTTCCCTGTTTTTATACTCTTCCTGCTTCCCTTCCCTTATGTTCATCTGTTTTGTATCTCAAATTCCTCATATGAGTGAAGTCATATGGTATTTGTGTTTCTTTCACTTATTTTACTTAGCATAATACCCTCTAGTTCCATCCATGTTGTTGTAAATTGACTGCTGAAAAATACTCCATTGTATATTTATAGCACATCTTCTTATCTATTCATCTGTCAATGGACATTTGGGCTCTTTTCATACTTTGGCTATTGTTGATAGCACTGCTATAAACGTTGAGGTGCATGTGCCCCTTTGAAACAGCACACCTGTATCTCTTGGATATATACCTAGTAGTACAATTGCTGGGTTGTAGGATAGTTCTATTTTTAACTTTTTGTGGAAACTCCATACTGTTTTCCAGAGTGGCTGCACCAGTTTGCATTCCCACCAGCAGTGCAAAAAAGATCCTCTTTCTCTGCATCTTCACCAACATCTGCTGTTGCCTGAGTTGTTCATTTTAGTCATTCTGACTGGTGTGAGGTGGTATCTCATTGTGGCTTTAATCTATATGATGATGAGTGATGTTGAGCATTTTTTCATGTGTCTGTTAACCATTTGGGTATCTTCTTTGGAAAAGTGTCTATTCATGACTTTTGTCCTTTTCTTCACTGGGTTATTTGTTTTTTGGGTTTGGAGTTTGGTAAATTCTCTATAGATTTTGGGTACTAACCCCTTATCTTACATATCATTTGCAAATATTCTCTCCCATTCTATTGGTTGCTTTTTAGTTTTGCTGATTGTTTCCTTCTCTGTACAAAAGCTTTTTATCTTGATGAGGTCCCAATAGTTCATTTTTCTTTTTGTATCCCTTGCCTCTGAAGATGTGTCTAGTAAAATGTTGCTGCAGCCAAGGTCAAAGAGTTTTTGCCTGCTTTCTCCTCTAGGATTTCAATGGCTTCCTGTCTCACGTTTAGGTCTTTCATCCATTTTGAGTTTATTTTTGCGTATGGTGTAAGAAAGTGGTCCAGGTTCATTTTTCTGCATGTCACTGTCCAGTTTTCCCAACACCATTGCTGAAGATACTGTCTTTATTCCATTGGATAATCTTTCCTGCTTTGTCAAAGATTAGATGGTGATATGTTTGTGGGTCCATTTCTGGGTTCTCTATTCTGTTCCATTGATCTGAGTGTCTGTTTTTGTGCCAGTACCATGCTGTCTTGATGATGACAGCTTTATAATACAGTTTGAAGTCTGGAATTGTGATGCTTTGGTTTTCTTTTTCAGGTTTGCTTTGGCTCTTCAGGATATTTTCTGATTTCATACAAATTTTAAGATTGTTTGTTCTAGCTCTGTGAAGACTGCTGGTGTTATTTTGCTAAGAATTGCATTGAATATGTAGACTGCTTTGGTTTGACATTTTCTACTTACCATTAGTTTGTCAGGATGTAACCCCATTGAGGAAGGTCTAAACAGCCATTTGGGGGACCATCAGGAGCAGGCAGCCTATATTCCTTAGATGATAATATCTACCATGAATTGTACCCTTGTTTGAATGATAATTATATGAACCAAACACTGTGCCAGACACTGTTTATATTTTTTATTTTAAAGCAGATCTGGGGCACTTGGGCACTCAGTCTGTTAAGTGTCAGACTCTTGATTTTAGCTCAGGTCATGATCTTGCAGTCATGCGATCGAGTCCCATGTTGGGCTCTGCACTAACACCATGAAGCCTGCTTGGGATTCTCTCTCTTCCTATCTCTACCCCTCCCCCCACCCTCAGTAAATAAATATATATATATTAAAAAGCAGATCTAAATATCCAATGTAAGTTCACTTAACTCCAGGGAATTAGCATTAACAGTGACTAACTTGAAATCACATCCATTCAAGACTTTTCATAAACCACACAATAAAAGGTGAATTTAACCCTATTCTCTTAATAATTCCAAACTGAACATCCATGTGCCATGTGAATAAGGTAGAAAACCTACTTAACTGAATTCTAGGGAATGGAGAATGAAGAACCAGTTGTCAACCCTGAAGAAGTGTATTTGTTTACTGTATTTTATAGGGAAAGAACAATTAAAGCTGGAAAATTTCTGAATAAACATTCAATTTGCTAATAGTATGTTTTTAAAAATGTCAAGTGCCTTACACAAATCCTTTCAGAAAGTGAAATGAATTGGGTTCCTATTTTCATTGTTGTTGTTGTTTTACCTCTAATGCATGTTTCCTTTATGTTTTCAAGAAAAGAGTCTGTCTCACTGTAGGGTAGGTGTTACTTATTTTTACAAATATTAAGCAGAAAAATTATACCTTTTATAGAAAAATATTTTTAGCTGATGTTTCAAAGCAACTTGCTTATGATGTTGTTTCTCTGGTATGTCAGTGTAATAACTACATAGTTTTAGAAATTGCTACAGCCATAGATTTTCCATTTTATTCTTGCTAATGGAAAATTACAAGGAAAAAGTAGATACTTTTAAAAGAAAAGCAATTTTTGAATTATGGACAAAACAATTAGAATAAATAATTTAACAATATAGGGATTTAAAGTGTGTCCTAAAGGAAACTGGGTTCAAATGCCAACTTTGATTCAAAGATGTCTTTTAAAGTGTAAATAATTCAAGGGTACTATGGCATAACACCCTTACTCAACTGAGAATGAAATAAACATGATTTGTTGCTAGTAATTTATGGGAAGTGATAGGATTTACCTTGGACACAATAATAAAAACGACTTACTAGCCAACTCAGCCAAAATGGTAGCAATTTAGTTTAGTATATCTGAAATATTCCACAACAGTTGACCTCTAAACACCGATTTCCAGTTTTGCAAAAGAAAGTCTGAGAAGAATTTAATTAAAGTTTCAGAGATTTAGGGGCAACTGGGTGGCTCAGTCTGTTAAGCATCCAACTTTGGCTCAGGTCATGATCTCAAAGTTTGTGGGTTCGAGCCCCACATCGGGCTCTGTGCTGACAGCTCAGAGCCTGGAGCCTGCTTCAGATTATGTGTCTTCCTCTCTCTCTGTCCCTCCCCTGCTCACTCTCTGTCTCTCTCTGTCTCAAAAATAAATAAACTTTAAAAAAATTTTAAAAAGTTTCAGAGATTTATATTCCTTCCAGCTTCCAGACATAGGATTATGGAAAAAAGGAGCAAATAAAGGCTGACCCTACAATGTTTAGGATTAGAGTCTTTCTTAAAGGTTGTGGAGATGTTTGTACTGCAAATAAAAGAAAAGATTGCATGTCTGAAAAATCTCTTAGACTAAATTCAGACTCCAGAGTAAAAAAATTCCAATAGTTTATCAAGTCAGTCACAAAGGTCCATTTTCCAAAGTAATGGACTATAAGAGATGAATTTCAAGGCAGTAAAAATGCTGAGTCACATCCCAATTTTCTCCTGTCTCTTTACAACATTGTTGTCATTTGTTTCACTTATCCATATGTTGTAATCATTCAATACATTGTTGCTATTTTTACTTCAGTTATTTATTAGATCAACTGTGATTTTTTTAAGTGCTGTTTTTCTTCTTTTATTCTTTCTCTGATGTTCATCCTTTCTTTATGTAGATCCAAATTCCTATCATTTTTCTTCTTTCCGAAGAACATCTTTGGCATTTCTTACAATGCAGGTGATCTGACAATGAATTTCCTTCATTTTCATTTGATTGAGAGTCTCTATTTTTTCTTTGCTTTTGAAGAATAATATCACAGAATATGGAATTCTGGATGGACAATTTTTTCTTTCATTACATTAAATATTCTACTCTACTTTCTTCTTGCTTGCATGGTTTCTGACAAAAAGTCCACTGTAATTATCCTTTTTCCTCTGTAGTTAAGGTGTTTCCCCTCACTTTGGCCTCTTGAAACACTTCTGGCTTCTTGAAGTTTGAATATGATTTGCATAGTAGGAGTGTCTTTGGTTTTTATTCTGCGCAGTGTTCTCTGAGCTTTCTGGATTTGAGGTTTGGTGTCTGTCATTAATTTTGGCCAATTTCCAATCATTTATCACTTTAAATATTTATTCTGCTCTATTTTCTCCTTTTTCTCCTTCTCATTTCCAATTATACATTTGTTTCATCTTTTGAAATTGTCCCACAGTTCTTGGATATCATGTTCAATTCTTTTCATAATTTTTTTCTCTTTGCATTTCAGTCTGGAAAGTTTCTATTGCCACATCTTCACATTTAAAGATTCTTGGCTGTATCGAGTCTGCTGGTGAACCTATGGACGGCATTCTTCATTTCTGTTATAGTGTTTCTTCTTTCTAGCATATCTTTTTGATTCTTTCTTAGAGTTTCTATCTCTTTGTTTACATTACCCATTTGTTCTTGCAAGTTGTCTGCTTTTTCCACTAGTACCCTTAACATATTACTCAGTTATTTTATTTTATGTAAATCCCCTGCTTTATTTTTAAAGTTTAATTTCAGTATTATTAATATACAGTGTTACATTAGTTTCAGGTGTACAATATAGTGATTCAACAATTCTACTCAATACTCAGTGTGCTCATCATGATAAGCGTACTTTTTTAATGTTTATTTATTTTTGAGAGAGAGAGAGCGAGAGTGAGAGAGAGAGAATGAGCAGAGGATGGACAGAGAGAGAGGGAGACACAAAATCCAAAGCAGGCTCCAGGCTCTGAGCTGCCAGCACAGTGCCTGACATGGGGCCCAAACTCACAAGCTGTGAGATCATGACCTGAGCTAAAGTTGGAAGCTTAACTGACTGAACTGCCCAGGCACCCATTGACAGGTGTACTTCAACCTATTTCACCCATCCTTCCACCATCTCCCCTCTAGCAACAATCTATTCTCTATAGTTAAGAGTCTGTTTTCTAGTTTGTCTCTTCTTTCTTTGTCCATTTGTTAAATTCTGCATATGAGTGAAATCATAATGTATTTGTCTTTCTCTGATTTATTTCACTTAGCATAATATTCTGTAGCTCCATACATGTTGTTACAAATGGCAAGATTTCATTCTTTCTATGGCTGAATAATATTTGTGTATGTGTGTGTAGATGTGATATATATTATATATATCTTCTTTATCCAATCATCTTTGATGGTCATTTTGGCTGCTTCCATAATTTGGCTATTATAAATAATGCTGTATCTTTTTGAATTAGTGTTTTCATATTCTTTGGTAAATACCCAGTAGTAGCATTTCTGGGTCATAGGGTAGTTCTATTTTTAATTTTTTGAGGAACTTCCATACTGTTTTCCACAGTAGTTGTACCAGTTTGCATTGCCACCAACAATGCACAAGAATTCCTTTTTCTCCATATCCTGTCAACACCTGTTGTTTCTTGTGTTGTTAATTTTCACCATTCTGACTGGTGTGATGAAACCACTCCTGGTGGTTTTGATCTTATTTTCCTGATGGTGAGTGATGTTGGGCATCTTTTCATGAGTCTGTTAGCTATCTGATGTCTTCTTTGGAGAAATGTCTGTTTATATCTTCTGACCATTTTTTGAAACTGGATTATTTGGTTTTGGGAGTGTTGAGTTTTATAAGTTCTTTGTATATTTTGGATACTAACCCTTCATCAAACATGTCACTTGCAAACATCTTCTTCCATTCAGCAGGTTGCTTTAGTTTTGCTGATTGTTTCTTTACTGTGCAGGTTTTTATTTTGATGTAGTCCCAATAGTTTATTTTTGCTTTTGTTTCCCTTGCCTAAGGAGACAAATTTAGAAAAGTGTTGCTATAGCCGATGTCAGAAAAATTACTACCTGTGCTTTTTCCCCCTAAATTTTTATGGTTTGAGGTATCATATTTAGGTCTTTAATCCATTTAGAGTTTATTTTTGTGTACAATATAAGAAAGTGGTCCAGTTTCATTCTTTTGCATGTAGGTGTCCAGTTTTGCCAACACTATTTATTGAAAAGACTGTCTTTAGCCCATCATTTAATCTTGCATTGTTGAAGATTAATTAATCATATAGTTATGGGATTATTTCTGAGGTTTCTATTCTGTTCTGTTGATAAGTAATGCCTGTGTTTGTGCCAGCCCCATACTATTTAGATTACTACAGCTTTGTAGTATATCTTGAAATGAGGAACTGTGATACCTCCAGCTTTGTTCTTCTTTCTCAAGATTGCTTTGGCTGTTTGGGATCCTTTATGGTTCCATGCAAATTTTAGTATTATTTGTTCTAGTCCTCTGAAGAATGCTGTTGGTATTTTGATAGCGACTGCATTAAATCTTTGGGTGGTATGGACATTTTAACAATATTTGTTCTTTCAACCAATGATCATCATTTCTGTTGCTTTTGTAACAAACTCTATCTTTCATGTATGTTTTATAACAGTGGTTTTATTTTTTATTTCTAGAATTTCTGTTTCACTCACTTTCAAATTAACCTTTTATTTTTATTTTTATGTTATGTTATTACATTTAAATTTTTATTTCATTTAAGAGGTAATAATCTGACATGATCTCTATCCTAGTATATCCACCATATCTCTGTCATAATAGAAGCCACAAACAGAGTTAACAACCTAAGCACTTAAACAATAGAATCTAAAAGAGACTGAAAAATTTATGCTTGAAATAATTAAATGAGAGAACTCTCATTTCAAGCATATTTTTCACTGTTCTCTATTTCAAGCATAGTTTTGTTTAGAAAATGGTTTTGCATTTATTTATGCTGAAGAAAAACAAATGCTTCACTGGTCCCAGAAGATACTTTACATTAGTTTCTCCATTTGGGATTCTTACATTCCTTGATGAGTATACATTTAAGTTTCCTAGCCATTATTTAGCATAGACTTGTGGTTTTGACTGTTCAAACAAACCAATAATTTACTCAGAAATTCAGGTGGACAGCAGGTTTTCCTGGGTTCAGGTGGATGGTGTTTATAGGTCTCCTTGCATGGAGAGCTATATACAGTTGTATCTCTCCACCTCAGCCATGCCCCTGTCACATCTGACTCAAGTGGGTGCTAAAACCCAGCTTTTAGGCACTGGGACCTATATTTAGGTCTCATACTCCTCTGTTTCTAGAAATTGTGGGACTACCTTTATTCCGAGCTTTGCTTTATATTAAACATTGTTTGTATAATCAGACATTCCAGCTCAATTGAACCTCAGCTGACAACACATGATGCAAAAGGACCCCCACATAGTGATGGGGGCTGCTTTTTTTTTTTTTTAAAGGTTTGGTTGTTATATAGTAATACATAACCAAATTACTCCTGTCATCTCCAAGCTTTCTGTAAGGTTTAATTAAATGTTACCATCAAGATGCTATTATCACTAGCAAGATCTGAGAGAAGGGGATTGCCCCCTCCCTCCATTTACAGATAGGAGAGTGCAGGAGAGCAGCTGGAGGGACACCCCTACCAACAGCAATGTGACCCATAAAAGAGTGTACAGAGGTCATGTAGTGGGGAGGACAGTGTTTCATATCCGCATGATGATCAATGTAAATTCCTGAAGATTCCCAAAAGTACCTCTGGAGGGGAATCTGGCAAAGACCCAATTATACCATCACATGAGTCAGGGACTTGAGTCATAGTGATTGGTGCTTAAAAATATGACCTCACAGCCCAGTGGAGACTCAGGGAAAGGAGTACCACCTGGAAGGTAGTGCTGACTCATAAAGGGAGACATAAGTGGGGCCAAAATCTGGAGAAAAGCACCAGGACCAAGGACATTAATTCCAAGAATGTGAGTGTGTGTGTGTGTGTTTAGTTTTTAGAAAGAACAGTCAACACCCACTCTCAAAACTGCAGACAAAAGAAACAAGATAAGGTTCACACCTTATCTATTACATTTGGCAACGAGATTTATCTACTGCATGAATAGTTGGACTAGATAGATAAGATCCCTTTCTCCCCGGAAATTATTTGATTCTAATGCTTCCATGTATCACTGTCTTTTTGATGCATGTCTTAGAGCTCCTCTGTGTTTTATACTGTTCTCTGCCTAGGGGGCAATAAGAATTTGATGGTCTATGCTCTGAAGTCAGTGTAAACCCACTTTCTTTTATTAGCTTGATACTCTTGATCCTAATCAGGTAACATATTAGTATATATATATTTCTACACTTACTTCCCATCAGCCCTTTCAAAGTGCCTAATACATAAGTAAATAGAATAGAAACGAATGTTTACATATTAGTAGTAATGGGTTTTTTTGAACAAGGAATCTGAGCATGACAGATATTAACTCTTTATCCACTCTATGGTGATGACTAACACTTGTGTAGCATTGCATGAGCCCGTCACTGCTTGTAAGTACTTTACAATTATTAGGCAGTTTAATCTTTAGAGCACACCAAGGGAAAGATACTGTTTTATCCCCATTTTTCAGATGAGAAAACTGAAGAACCAGAGATTCATTTGCATGGCCAAGGTTCAAGCATTTCAAATGTCGATGTTATTGCAGGTTGGGTTCTTCAGAAAGCAGATCTAGAGTGGAGTTTGGCGTACTGACAGTTTAATAAGTATTCTCAGGACAAATACCTGTAGAATGGAAGAGAAGGAAGTATCACTGAGCAGAAAGAGAACTTGAAAAAATGCCCTCTTAGCAATAGCCTTTGTCAAGACCCTGGGGATCACTGAAACTGAAGTGGCCCTTCAGAGTGGTTCCAAGTAGGGTGAGGGGACCATGACTTCCACAGTGGCCAGTCATTGATGAAGGCCGCCCTTGGAAAAGGGGTATGACCATAGTGAAGCAGCTGTCCAGCCAAGGGCATTTTTCAGTAAAGGGCAGCATCCACAGCCACTAGGAAAATAATTGTTCAGCCCTGAAGGGGGCACAGAAAAGCACATCTAGCAGCTACTCCATATGTACTTATGAATCATTCAAGGGTCTTATGAGGCAGCTTCTGATTCGGTGGGTCTGGCCTGGAGCTGAGAATTTGCATTTCTAACAATCTCCCAAGTGAGCCCAGTGCTGCTGGCATGTGACAGCGGGATCCTGGTCACACTGCCTCAGTGCTGCAAAGTTAAGAATAGAACCTAAGCTGTCTGGTTATGAGACTGTACTCTTACATCTCTGCTGCACTGCTGCTTAAAGAAATTCCCTACTACATTTTAATTCCGAAGAACCAACTTGCTCTAGCATGCCAGACCGACTAGCTTTAAAGCATTTTCAAGTCTCCTGGCCTACGTCTTCTGGGGACACGCTGTCCCAAACATTTGTTTATTGCCGCAGTCTATCATTGCTGGCTCTCTTAGTGATGGCTCCATCCAGGGTCTTCTTTTCTTGGCTGGCCTGACAGATTTTGTTTCCTCCAACAATTAAGCAAGTATATCAAACATGAGAATGATCTAGCTACTTGGTATTCATAATTTGTGGCACACGTTGGCTATTATTATTTTTCATCAGAAAATTACCATTTTTCTATCTAAAGAGTTTATTATATTCTAAGGTATGGTTTTATTGTGTGTTAAAGCCATTTTTTCCCCCAAAGGAGTCTATCTTTAATTTCATAATGAGAGCCAGTCAGAGAATTGGGTTTGACATCCAGGTTCATTTACACTCAGTTTTTTAGAAGCACCTCTATTTTATAAAGTCAAACCTATACTAAGAATTTTCCAGGTTACAATATCCTGTTAATTACATGATGATACTTTTCTAGCTGTGTACTCCCCACAACCACAGAGGGAAGAAAATAAAATGCCATGCAATTTTATAATATCCACACAAAGGGCAAATGTGAGAATCAGTAACGTGTGTTAGCTCTTACCTTGTTTGAAATTCTTATAAAAAGCAGTGATCTAATTATTTTACTTTTTATTATTTTAAAAGAAGTATCCCATTGTGTGTATATTTGTGTGTGTGAAATCCTATAGATTAGGTGGAGTGACAGGGAAAAGAGAAGTGATCTCTTTTTTAAGTGTTTATTTATTTTTAGAGAGATAAAGAAATAAGGGAGGTCAGAGAGAGAATTCCAAGCAGACTCCACACTATCAGCGCAGAGCTATCTGCGCAGAGCCCTACTTGGAGCTTAATCCCCCGAACTGTGAGATCATGACCTGAGCCGAAATTCAGAATTGGATGCTCGGTCACCTGGTGTGGTTCAGTCAGTTAAGTGTCTGATCTCGCAGTTTGTGAATTTGAGCTCCACATCGTCAGGCTCTGTGCTGACAGCTGGGAGCCTGGAGCCTGCTTCAGATTCTGTGTCTTCCTCTCTCTCTCTCTGCCCTTCTCCTCCTCACACACACACACTCTCTTTCTCAAAATAAATAAACATTAAAAAAATTTTTTTTAATTGGATGCTCTACTGACTGAGCCACCCAGACACCCCCAGAAGTGATTTTAAAGATGTTTATTGGATTGTAAAAAATAAAATCTTGAACTGGACAACACTCTGGTTAAAAAATTTCTTCTAGCTCACTTTGTTCCCTAGGCAACAGAAGTCTGTGTTTAAAAAGAAAGAAAAAGGATAGCACTTAGAATAGTTAAGGTTTTATAGTTATTTTTCATTCAGGAGATTCACAATGAAACATCATTTATTCAAATATTATGGTTAATAATAGTGTAAGAATTTGGGTCAGCATATAGAGTAGCTGTGTTTCTAGAATGATGATTCTCAAAGCGTGGTCCCTGGACCAGCAGCATCAGCATCGCCTGGGAATTCATCAAAATGTGAATTCTCTGTCCCCATCCTAGATCTGTTGAATCAGAAACTGGGGCTGGGGAGGGGGAAGGACAGTGATCTGGTTCCCAAGCCCTCCAAGTGGTTCTGAAGCCCAGAGAAGATTGAAAACCACTGTGGTTATGAAACAACTTAAATCTGTTTAGAACCATTTCTGTTCCAGAATTTTCTTCCCCTACACATCTATATGGACACACATCTTTGAAACATTAGTTTGAAGGAAGTCTTGCGAAAATAGTTGTATCAGAAACAAAAACGCCTTTTGTTATAAAAGTTACAAGTTGCATGGGCAGCCTCAGCAGTGAAAACGCCACCATTGAATTTAATTTCAAGCAGTATCTGGAAGAACAGACAGCAGTAGGAGACATCTTTCAGAAGGAAAAGGGCATCTTTATTCTTTAAGTTGAGTGGGAAATGACTCCCATTGGAACGCTGAAAGCAGACTTCCTATTGAGGCGGAGCAGTGTTGGCAGGCCTGCTCTTCTCTCCCTGCCGCTGGGAGAGAGGTCAGGGAGGGTGAGAGTGGGGAACAGGAGGGGAAATCCTGTATTTTGTTCCTGGATTTGCTTCCTTTCACTAGCTGATACTGGGGAGATAGCTGGGAGATCAGTAACCACAGGCTGAAAAGAAAAGACTAGACCCTCATTTTCAAAACCATAGAAGAGATAACCTAGGGTATTCATAGCCAATATCCAAGAGAGAAGTTGGAAAGTCCTGAGAGGATACTTATCTAAAATCTTGCAGCCCTAGAAATAACAGAGTAGAAGCTAGTCAGTTATAAAAGAAAAAAAAAAATTTAAATAACATCCAGAGACAGGAGCAAAAAGCTGGCTTTAGCTTTAATTTAAACATTAAGACTTAATGTGGCAAGAGCTCTTTGGAGTTTTTTTAAAACTTGTTTTTTCAACTAACACTTATTGAGTGTCCACTAAGCCAGGTGCTGTATCAAGCACTGAAATACAAAATCTATATTTGAATATATTATTTAAATATAGTGTGTTACCAGTTGTTTTCTGTATTCCAACATATGTTTAAAACTGCAACAAGCAGGGAAATTACTGCTCTAGAACTCAGTAAAGGCTTATAGCTACCATTTTTATGTTTCCAAAATATGATCTCATTTAATTCTAACAATCCTCTGAGGTTTGCACCATTTAATGTTCATTTTGTATGTGGGGAAAAAGAAAACTGTTTTTTAGAAGTTTAGTCAAGTTTACCCATCAAGAAAATTGTGGAGGCAAAATTTGACCCCTGATTTGACTCCAAATCTTGCTCTTTTTTTTAAAAAGATGTACTTATTTAAATTCAAGTTAGTTAACATATAGTGTAATATTGGTTTCAAGAGTAGATCCCAGTGTTTCATCACTTACATATAACATCCAGTGCTCATCCAAACAAGTGCCCTCCTTAATACCCATCACCCATTTAGCCCACCCCCACCTACCCGCCTCCCCTCCAGCAACCCTCAGTTTGTTTTCTGTATTTATCAAAAGGTCACATGCACCCCAGTGTTTATAGCAGTGCTATCAGCAATAGCCAAATTATGGAAAGAACCCAAATGTTCATCAACTGATGAATGGATAAAGAAGATGTGGTATGTGTGTGTATATATATATATGTATGTATGTGTGTGTGTGTATATATATATATATATATATATATATATATAATGGAATACTACTCTTGCCATTCGCCACAACGTGGATGGAACTAGAGTGTATACTAAGTGAACAAAGTCAGGCAGAGAAAGACAGATACCATATGATTTCACTCATGTATAGAATTTGAGAAACACAATAGATGAACATAGGGGAAGGGAAGGAAAAATAAGATAAAGATGGAAAGGGAGGTAAGCCGTAAGAGACTCTTAAATACAGAGAACAAATCTTGCTCTTCATTTTTATACTCATTGGCCTCTATCAATTCCTTATCACCACTTAAGACTGGTGGTTGGCCATTCAACCACCAAATACACTGCCCCCTTGTGATCTTGTTTTCTAATTGCAAGTCTTGTTCTTCAATGGGGCAAATGTGTCTTTTAAAAATTGACTGTGTATGTTTCATATATTCAGAAATCAAGGTCAATTAGGAAAAAGAAAAACAATAATAGACCAAAATAAAATTTTTTAAACTGAGGCAAATCACCCACTGCAAGTGTACATTTCAATGATTAAAAAAAAATAAATTTACCAAGTTTTGCAACCATGATTATAAATGAGTTTTAAATCATTTCTAATACCCCAGTAAGATCCTTCAGGCCTCTTTACTTTTAATTCTCATCACTACCCACCCCACTCAGGCAACCAGCAACATCTGCTTTCAGTCTCTTGTAGTTTGCCTTTTCTGGAAATTTCATATAACTGGAACTATAAAACATGTGGTCTTTTATTTCTGGTGTCTTCAACTTAAGACACCACATTTATCCATGTCATAGCATGAATCGATAGTCCATTACTTTTAATTGTTGAATGGTATTCCATTGTGTGAATATACCACATTTTATGTATTCATTTACTGGCTGATGGATGTTTAAGTTGTTTTCAATATTTGGCTATTATTAATAATTTTGCTAAGAAAATTCATGTACAAGTAAGTCTTTGTGTGGATATATGTTTTTATTTCTCGTGGGAAGATGCTGAAGAGTTGAATTGCTGGGTCAGATAGTAAATTTAGAGTTAATCTTTAAGAAACTGTTTTTTAAAGTGGCTGGACCATTTCATATTCCCACTAGCAATATATGAAAATTCAGTTTCCTCCATCTTCACCAACATTAGATATTGTCTGTCTTTTTTAAGAAATTATAGTCGTTCTAGCGGGTATGAAGTGCTATGTGCCTTAAATTTGCATTTTTCTAATGGCTAATCATGTTGAGCATATTTTCATGGGCTTAAATGGCATTAGTTTATCTTCTTGGGTAAAATTTTTTTTTAAATCATGTGCCCATTTTTTTTTTATTAGGTTGTCTTCTTATTATTAAGGTATAAGAGTTCTGTGTATATTCCACACTAATGTAAATTATGTAGTCCTAAATCTCTATCTCAATGTGTTTTAGAAAGACTGTGTACAGCACCCCAATCTGTATACATCTGATACATCTCATCTCTATACAGCTCAAAGACATTGAAGCCACACCATATAATTTCTATGTTGATAAGTTTAATATATCTGCAAACACCCTATCTTTTCTGTGAGGTCTTATTCCTCACAGCTGGAATCAGTAAACACAACCAGCCTTTTAAAAGAAGCCTGTTATCACACTGTGGTGGTTTTATAACATGGCATCAAATTCTTGCCATTCCTCCCCTCAAGAGATGGGGTCTTTCTCTCCTGTCCTTGATTCTATGCTGGCTTGTAAGTGCTTTGATGAATAGAGTACAGTGGAAGTGATGCTATGAGACTTCCAAGCTTTGATCCTAAAAAGGCAAGCATGTTCTGCCTTGTTTTTTGGAATACTTCTTCATGAAGCTGAGCTGCCATGTAAAATGTCCATCTATTCTGAGGCTGCTATGCTGTGAGGAAACCCAAGCCAGAAGGAGAGGTAGTGTGTAGACATTTTAATTGGCAGCTTGAACCAAGGCACCAATTTTGCAAGTAAAGAAGCTGCCAGATGACTCCACCTCCAGTCATTCACATAGTCCCAGCTCAGGCCCAAGATTTCATGGAGCATAGAAAAGAGATAAATCATTCCTATTGAAGCCAAGTCTGAATTCTTCACCCACAAAATCTATGGCTATAAGAGCATGATTATTATTTTATGCCACTACATAGAATCATATTGTTCATTCCACACTCTTGTGACTCTAAGGGACAGAAACCCCCACAAGATTACTCAAATAACATGAAATATATAATAAGGATCTTCTGATGGACTTGAAGGGCAGTAGAAAACCATTAGAAACGAGTCTCACTCCCCACCTCTCAGGAACATCTCCAGTTATCATTTGCTTGCCTGCTCCATTCCCCCTATTCTGGCAGACAGAATTTTTTGATATACTTGTCAATCTGTATATGACCCCATGGCTTCCCCCACCTTGGCCCCTAGCTACATCATCACTTTTCAGGTTTATGTCCCACTCCCAACTGACAGTTTTTTAGGGCAAAGTCTCAAGTGGGAGAACCTAATTAATCTAGCTTATTTATTTGAACTGAGCCACTCAAGCTATACATGAATCAGTACTGGCTGCTTTGGGATAAGTTATGCACTTCTAGGGACGGGACATGGGTCCAGGGCATATAGTGCAGAAAGATGCTCTTTTAGAAACAGTGGGGAAGGAAGAAATCATGAAAATTATTTATTTGACTATATAATATGATGAAGAATATGGAGAAATGTACACAACATACTACAAAAAGGCAAAAGGAGGGCGATTAATTCTGCTGGAGAAGTCACCAAGCCATCCCAGAATTGGTGGCATTGAACTTGGTCTTAAAAGATAAGTAAGACTTACTAATTTTTCAGGCAGAAGCAATGACTCAAGTCAGGGCACAGACATGCTAACATATGGAGACGGCAAGTACTTTCATGAGATTATGTTGCCAGAGAGCTTGGGGACATGAGGCCGGAACATTAGGATGACATTCTTGGAATGCCCCTTTTCATTGTAATCTGACCAGAGGAGGCATAAACTTTGAGTCAATCAATATGACAGGTTATGCAAGATTTAGATTTATTCTCTAGGTTTGTAGTTCTGAAATTTGAGTGTGCACTAGCATCACCTGGAGCCTTAAAAAAAAAACTACATATATATAGTTATGTATATATATATATATATGTATAGTTAAGTAGGCTCCATGTGCAATGTGGGGTTTGAACTCATGACCCTGAGATCAAGAGTCACATGCTCTCCCAACTGAGCCAGCCAGGCACCCCAACTTGGAATCCTTTTAAGAAAACAGTTGCCAGGGGCGCCTGGGTGGCTCAGTCGGTTAAGCCTCTGACTTCAGCTCAGGTCATGATCTCACGTTAGTGGGTTTGAGCCCCATGTCAGGCTCTGTGCTGATAAGCTCAGGGCCTGGAGCCTGCTTCTGACTCTGTGTCTCCCTCTCTCTGCCCCTCCCCCTCTCATGCTCTGTCTCTCTCTGTATCAAAAATAAATAAAACATTAAAAAGTTAAAAAAAAAAAGAAAACAGTTGCCAGACCCCATCTGAGTTTCTTATTTAGTAGGCCTGAGGCCGTGTTGGGAGCTATTTGAACTCACCGGTAGAGTGAAAATTCCTGGTGAGGATACAGCAAGTTTGCGCGGTCTCTTGCCCCCAGATAGCTCCCAAAATCTACCCTCTTGAAACTTTTCATTTCTGCTTAGGCACCAAACCTCAGAGTGCTTTGCTGATTAGTGTCAGAAGTGGCCTGTCCCCCTGCCCTGTCCCTGAGGCGTGATTGCACCTGGTCAGGGAAAAGATGAGTAAACTAGATACACCCTAATGCAACATATAATTTTCCTCTAAGCAATTAACTGATAACTGACTACCTTCTGGGCCTGAATACCTTTGTGAAAGTCACTACTGCAATAAAATGTATCAATCATCTTTGGGATTATGAGAGCAGGCATTATGTGAGAACCTGAGAACCTGTTTTTCTGGGAACTTTCTCTTAGAGTTATAAACAGCCTAATGACCCTTACTCATAAAAAACTGACCTTTACTAAACAATGCTATTTACCTCTTGGTTAAAGGTTGCTTCCTAAGGCTAGACCTGAGGTTTTATAAAAAAAAAAATACCTA
The DNA here is from genome assembly GCF_006229205.1 of Suricata suricatta. Classification (NCBI taxonomy): domain Eukaryota; kingdom Metazoa; phylum Chordata; class Mammalia; order Carnivora; family Herpestidae; genus Suricata; species Suricata suricatta. The sequence goes on along the minus strand of NC_043704.1, from coordinate 127,081,711 downwards.
TGACAACATGAGTGCTTGAATTTATGACAATCATTACTACTAGAATTGTAACTTCTGCAGAACCCATATCCTGGAAAATTGTAAAACTTATCTATGAGAAATCATTTACTGCTCTTTCTGGTCCTTGTACCTTTTGCCATAAATAAAGCTTGAGAACCAGACAGGGCAGAGATGCCTGCCAGAATGGTAGAGACGCCTGCCAGAAGGGCAGAAACGCCTGCCAGAGATTTCTGGTGACCAGAAAGAAACTTGAGGCTCTCTCACTCTCTCTTGCCGACACCATCCATCCTTCAGGGGAACCGTGGACCTGCTGGAGCTGGACTCCGGCAAGGCAGCTGATGACAATTAGCATTTCTGACAATTTCCCAGATGATGCTGAATAATGCTCCAAGGACCACACTTGAGAACCATTGCTCCCTGAAGATGACTTTTAGAGCTCATTCTACTCTAGAGGAAGGACTTAGAACCCACAAACTGCTGTCTGATTCTGATGTAGATTCACATTTCTGAAGGACTGGATTTTCTCTCTACTTATACATCAGCAGTTTGCCTGGTCTAGGTTGATAAATGCCCAGGCTGTATGAGTGTTTCACAACAGCAAGTAAATGGTTGCCATAGTGATTCTGTCTTATTATAGGGATGTATTTGTACAAGACTTCGAATTAAAGTTGAAAATGGAGTCTATCACTTGATAATCAAAATGAGTAATCGCAATAGTCTCTTCTGATCTGACTGCATTGGTGAGGGCTTATGAGCAGATATTATGATCAGTGCTGAGAATACAGAAATGTCACTGCCTTTTTCTCACAGAAGAATGCTTGTTCCTTCCTAGTTCTCAGTTCATTTTGTAATTATTTAAGGGTTTTATTTGTTTATTTATCTCCTGACTTTACTACTTGATTATATGTGCCACAAAGACTGGGATCAAGTGAGCCTTGTTTATAATTTTGTTCCCAGATCTACCATGATTAAATAAATGAATGAATGATAAGAAATGGCTATGTGATAGAACATGGCATGTGGGAGTAGTTGATATAATGGAGGCCAAAGGAACGGTGGAAGGCAATGAGATAGAAAGAAGAGCATTCCCGGATGAGAGTGTAAAGGGTCTGGGATACTATGACATGGGCTTGAATCTCACATCACATTTGTGGGGAGCCATTAGAAGCATGAGAGTGATGTCATTAGATTGCAGGAAGATGTCCCTGATGGAGGGAGGAGGGGTGTCTAATAGGTCTAAAAGACCAGTTAGAAGAGTATTCTAGTCATTCAGGTAAGAAATATCATGGGCCAAATCATAACCCTGGGAGTCAGAAGAGTGGGAGAGATTTGGGTGGTGTTTAGAAGGCAAAATCAGTGAATGAGTCCTGATAAAATGATAGAGTATGATGGATTTGTGTGAGGTAACACCATGTTTCCACCTAAGTATTTGTTAAATACTGTTCAAATTACTCTATAACCATTCATTCATTTAATTTTAGCAGCTTTGTGATATAGGCACTATTATTACTCTATTTTACTAATGGGGATATCTAGGTAAAAAGACATCAAGTAACTTGTTCAACATCACACAGTTAAGTGGTAGGAGCCAGGATTTGAACCCAGAAAGTCTGGCTCAAAGTCCATACTACTAACCACTAAAGGAGCAATCTTACAATTACCTTGGCTCCAATGACAAGATATCTGGGAGCAATTGTAAATTCAGTTCTTGGAAACTTTCATTTTGTCCTTCCTTCATCTTTCAAATGCTAACAAAATACTCTTGCATTTTCAGTATTAACCACTTCAATGACTTTCTGAATGGAATCAACTGGGGCTGGAAACAGAGACCACTGGTTCAGAACAGATGCCGGGGGCAGATTTAGAGCCTGATGAATGGCAGTGTATGGATTCCACAGAAAAGACTCTGTGTCTGAGGAAAGACTTGATCATCCTTGTGATGGATGGGGCTTCTGATAATGACTGAATTCTGTAAAGACCATCTTCTTTGCTTGCCAGAGCCCTACCAAGCATGTATAGTAGGTTGTTATTTTCTTGTAATTCTTAGGAAATTCTTCTTACATAAAATGCAATATAGCTTATGCACTTTGCTATATCTAGGAGTTAAATCAGATGGACATAGAACTTTCAAATCTAGGGGCACCTGGGTGTCTCAGTTGGTTGAGCGTCCGACTTCAGCTCAGGTCATGATCTCATGTTCATGGGTTCAAGCCCCACATCGGGCTCTGTGCTGACAGCTAGCTCAGAGTGTGGCACCTGTTTCAGATTCTGTGTCTCCCTCTCTCTCTGACCCTCCCCTGCTCACACTGTGTCTCTCAAAAATAAAAATAAAAAATAAATAAAAATAAATAAATAAAATACAATAATAAATAAAAAACAGAAAAAAAGAAAAAAAAGAGGAACTTTCAAATCTACATGCCATTGGAAGGGACAAGACAACTTTCTAAGAAATAACCTAAAAATGACTTTTCCAATATCACATCTATATGCTCCTCCTTAATATCTGGCCTAAGTTCTCTAAACCAGGAGTAGAGGATGTGAGCCTGGGCCAGTATATTAGAAGCAAAGCCACCGAAATACAGTAGTTAAGGTAAATGGTTCTAAGACTCATCTGGGTGGTGGCAAGCCAGTAATCATTAGAGAAATGTTTATGTCCTTACTGTGTGCATTTAGTGTACTTTCCTAGTGATAGAATTTGAACCTTCATGCATTCTCTGTTCTGTGGTGTTGGAAGAATTTTGAAATTACTCTGTGAGTAGAAATTACCTTCTAGCACTTTCAAGAACTACTGATGGGATCTCTGCTTGTGTTGGGTGATTGAAAATGGAAATCCCTGATTATATAAAAGTAAATGCATTCATTCAAAATTCTAGTTCATTAATAACCTGAGGGTTGATTGGGGGGGATGAGGAAGAGGGGAAAATTGGTAATAGGCATTGAGGAGAGCACTTGTTGGATGAGCACTGGGCATTGTATATAAGTGATGAATCATGAGAATCTACCCCCAAAACCAAGAGCACACTGTATACACTGTATGTTAGCCAACTTGACAATAAATTATATTTAAAAAATTATAGTTTGTTAATAAGAGTAAACAAAGTTGGGCAAAATGTGGTTTGATGTGCCATTGAGCATCAACTACAATGTTCTCCTTATGGCTTGGAGCCATTTTAGTCTTAGTTATATTGGAGAAGGCTGACTTGACTTTTTAAAGCCTAAATTAACTGTTATCATTGACATGGGATGGCAAAAGTATTTTACTTGTATTTTTCTAATGCCTGTTATTTTTCATGCTCAATGTAATTGAGAAAGGACCACATTTTTCCCTATAAAATTTGTTTTGTATTGTGATAGAAGGCTATTGCATTTGTATACACTTTTTTTCTATGTGGGTGTCAAGGACAATATGTGAAGTCAAAAAAGGAAAAATGAACATTTATTTTTGAAATTGTAATAAAAAATAATATAAAATTTGCCATCTCAACCGTGTTTTTTTAATGTTTATTTATTTTTGAGAGAGAGAGAGAGAGAGAGAGAGCGCACACAAGCAGGGGAGGGACAGAGACAAAGGGAGACAGAGGATCTGAAGCAGACTCTATGCTCTGAGCTGTCAGTGCAGAGCCCAACGTGGGGCCTGAGCTCATGAACTGTGAGATCGTGACCTGAGTTGACATCAGGTGCTTAAACAACTGAGCCACTCAGGCACCCCCATGTCAACCATGTTGAAGTGTACAGTTCAGTAGTATTAAGTACATTTACATTGCTGTGCAACCATCACCAGTATCCATCTCCAGAACTTCAATTTTCTTCTTTAAAAATTAAAAAATAATTTAATGTTTAATCGTTTTTGAGACAAAGAGAGACAAAGTATAGTGAGGAAGGCGCAGAGGGAGAAGGAGACACAGAATCCCAAGCAGGCTCCAGGCTCTGAGCTGTCAGCACAGAGCCCGATGTGTGGCTCGAACTCGCGAACTGTGAGATCATGACTCGAGCCAAAGTTGGATGCTCAACTGACTGAGCCACCCAGGCACCCCCAGAATTTCAATTTTCTAATTTATAAACAATAACCTGTCATATATATTATTACCCATCCATTTATATTAAAAAGGATTCTCAGAGGAGAATGAATGTAAGTCACCAGTCTCACCAAATTAAAACACCTAACGTTCCCTATTCTAGCATTCTGGCACAAAGTAGGCAGGTTGTAAATTTGAATGAATGAAGAAATGAAAAAACTTTCATCAATATTTCCATCCCTTCTCTACTGGGAAAGTGTGGATGGTGCCTGCAGTCAATTCTGTTTGGTCCTGATGAAGGGCCCCTATGTGTTTAGATGTCCCAGTGCTCTGGTAGAACCATCAGTTGTAAGTGGCAGAGCTTATGGGACATCCAACTTTGGGTCTCATGTTAATAGTAGTCTTGGGAATTTGTTTACATGCTCCCTATGGTTGGTAGCCCATCAAAACAGAAATAGAAATATGAAGAGATGGAATTTCTTCTCTGTCTGGCTTGGGTTTTTGCTATTTTTAGCCAGATATAGATTAGCTTCACTTGTCAGTACATCTGAGTTTTGAAAGTGGCCTTCTGTATTCCCTTGGGCAATAGCTTAGCCTACCCACTTCCAGATGACTGAACACATAAGAACTCAATAAGAGTAATAATCATTATACCATATTTTGAGTACTTATTGTGTGCCAGGCCCAGTGATGTATCTTACATATATTATTTCAAATAATCCCCCAAATCACTCTCCAAGATAAGGGTGAGGTTTACATTTACAGCTGCTAAATGTCTGTCTCTGCTACATATGCTATCTTACCTAATCCTTAAAGCCACTTTGTTACATGCTTTATTTCACTAATGAAGAAACTGAGGTTCAAAGAGGTTAGAAACCCTTGATGGTTTCTAACTGATGGTATTTAATTGTTAAGTGACAAAGCTGGGATTCAAATTCAAGCCTGTCTGACTCCAAAGTCTATGTTATTTCTCTCAATCCTCTTTAGATTTCCCCATCGAATCATCTGACTTCAAGTCCTACTTGTACTGCTGCTCTTTTGTAGGCTTTTTTTTTTTTAATGTTTTTACATATCTTGGCTTTTTCCTGCCATCCATACCATGAAGATAGTGAATCAGCTATTCAGAGTTCTGGGTCTTGGGGGGGCGGGGGTGGGAGGGATTAGATAGGATAGGTCATTTGCTTCTAAAAGAAATAGTCTGTCAAGCCTTGTGGCTATTTAAAAAAAACTGTAATTACAAAAGCCTTCACATCAAGACCAGGTATTGGCCAAATGGACTTGAACATATAAATCGACCTTCATTAACACCATCTGAGAAGAGATGGGAAGGCTGACAGTAAGGAAGACTAATACCTCAAACTCTCCCTGAAGTGCTCTTTTATCTTAAACGAACAAAGAAGTGCAGATATGATAGAGCTGTGGTTGTTTTAGCACATTAAAAAAATCAATATTAATTTTTAGTAACTGGTTTTGCAAGTCTTAGTATGTGAGGTTTTAATAGACTTTACCAAAAATAATTCCATAGTCTTGTCCTTTTCTTGCATTTTCCCTCTCATTACAAAAGGAGTGCATTTTTATTGTAGAAAAGTTGTAAAACATAGAAGAGCAAAAGAAGTAAATGAAAGATGCCTGTTTGTTGACCTCCTTTCTTGATGTCAGGAGAAACGACCCCTTGACTTGCCATTCCTTTATAGAATGTAGTGCACGTTAGCTTTCTCCCTCTGGTTTGAGTGTAATGGATAGATTTCCAAATATTCAAGACAAGAATGAATTCATGTTATATAAAAGACTGAATATGCTTGTTAATATACTTAAGAAAGCAAAGACCTCCTGATAGTTTGCAACCATTTTCAGTTGGTGATTCTATTTCTCTATACATCTTTTTTCTAAAGGATTTAAAAAAATATTTATTTACTTTTGAGAAAGAGAGACAGTGCGAGTGGGAGAGGGGCAGAGAGAGAGAGAGACACGGAATCTTCAGCAGGCTCCAGTCTCTGAGCTGTCAGCACAGAGCCCGATGTGGGGCTTGAATTCATGAACTGTGAGATCACGACCTGAGTCGAAGTCAGATGCTTAACTGACTGAACCACCCAGGTGCCCCTGTTTCTCTATATATCTTAAGGGTAATTTGATCATAGAAAAAATTAGTATTCCTCTTGTTGAAATTTTATTTGTATTCATTTTTTTCCTTTTCTTTTTTAGGGGGGAAGAGAGGGAGAGAACACAAATGGGGGAGAGAGGCAGAGGGAGAGAGAGGATCCCAAGCAGGCTTCATGCTCAGCACGGAGCCACGCATGAGGATCGATCCTACCACCCTGGCATCATGACCCGACCTGAAATCAAGAGTTGGACGCCCAACCAAGTGAGCCATCCAGGTGCCCCTATTCATTTTTAAAAGTTGATTTTGAAATTACATTTAACTTTATAGTCTGAAATGTGTCTATTACTGGTTTATTTGCAAAATTCCCATTTTTTCCCTAGCAGAATTGAACTACTTCTATGCAATGTTTTCAATTATTCACAGGGTTGGAAATGCTATATTTTGGGGAAGATGAGTTGGGATACATGAAAGCACTGGACATAGAGTCTTGTACCTACTAGGTGTTTAGTGCATATTGAGTGCTGATAATATGCATATAGCATCCAAATGCAGCTCAGGCAGCTGGGGAATTTTCTTTTGTGCTGTTGTGGATGAAAGGACTTAAGTAGAACTCAGCTCACCTTTTCCTCTGTGCAGTGCATGTTCATTGAACTTGTGCTGCTTTGCAAGGCTCCTCGGGTCAGAAAACACATGTCTTTTTATCAGTAGATTAAGGGGAAGTGCTTTAATAAGAACAGCCTATTAAACTATAAGGATTGTTCAAGAAGTACATTTATAAGAATAATTTTCAGTGTATTTGCTTATGTGCTTCTGTCAGCCTGAAGGCCATTTATGAATTTTCAGGTGGCCCCGATTGGATATTCCATAGCACTATAATTTCAACAGGTGAAAATAGACAAACAGAATTTATCTCTGTTTGCTGCAGTATCCCCAGAGCTTAAAACAGTGCCTGGTATGGTGGACACACAATAATTTATCCTATCCGTCTCTTCATTTTCTTTCTTAATGGACTTATCACCAGGGTCATCTTTGACTTCATCTCTTCCTTTGCACCTGTCTTAGTCTGTCTGAGCTGCTATAACAAAATACATGGACTGGGTGGCCAATAAATAACAAATTTATTTCTCACAGTTCTGGAGGCTGGGAAGTTCAAAATTAAGGTGCTGGCAAATGCAGTACCTGGTGAGAGCCTGCTTCCTGGTTTACTGACAACCATCTATTTGCTGATGGCGGAGAGAGTAAGGAAACTCTCAGGGGTCTCATATAAGAGCACTAATTCCATTCATGAGCGCATCACCTTCATGAGCTGATCACTGCCCCAAAGTCCACTCCAAATACCATCACACTGGGGATTAGCTTTCAACATACGAATTTGGTAAGGACAGAAACTTTCCATCTGTGGCAACCCCCATATCCAGTTTGTCACGATATCTATCAATCCTGCCTGCGGTATGTCTCTCCTCTCCATTCTCACTCCCCGAGAATAAATATGCTCATCTGGTTGACATAATGTGGAATTTCTTCTCAGAATTGGAAGTGTGGGGATATCCAGGAAAGAGTGGAAGGAATGCAAGATAGAGAGTCCCTACAAGCCACTGGTGTCTCCTGTATAATGAAATGGAGACCATGGCTGCTAGAGATTTCACGAAACCTTCAAGGACACACACCATCTTGATCACCTCTCCCCAAAGTAAGTACATTGAATTCCAGTTCTACAGGGCTAGAATAGGTTTTATTTATTTATTTATTTAAAAATTTATTGATTTATTTTTGAGAGAAACAGCACAGTGAGGGAGGGGCAGAGAGAGAAGGAGACAGAGAATCCCAAGAAGGGTCTGCACTGTCAGCCAAGAGCCCAATGTGGGACTCGAACCCACGAACTGTGATATCATGATCTGAGCCGAAATCAAGAGTTGGACACTTAACCGACTGAGCCACCCAGGCCCTCTGAGTAGGTATTTTTTTAAAAAGGCAAATAGTAAAGGTAAACTTGTAAAACTTTGGGGTCAAATAATATTAAGCCAGCAATTTCTTACAGTTTTTTTTTAAGTTGATTTATTTATTTTGAGAGAGACAGAGGGGACAGAGGTAGGGAGAGAGAGAAAATCCCAAGCAGACTCCATGCTGTCAGCACAGAGCCTGACATGGGGCTCAATCCCACAACCCTGCAATTGTTACCTGAGCCGGAATCAAGAGTTCAATGCTTAACCAACTGAATCACACAGGCACTCCTCTTATAGTTTTTAATTTGCTTACATTCGATTGTGAAATTGTAAGCAGCAGTGACCATACACATATTTTCCAAATTTACTTGGAAAATACAGTCTTCTTTCTCTAGACTCAGTTGAGCAGGCTTGGAAGGGAGAGGGCATGGCCTAGGAGCATTGCGAGAGAACAGCGATTACACAGATCAGCCTAAATGCAGAAGTGGGACTGCACTGCTCAGATCGTGACAGTTTTCATTGATTATATCATAATTTTCTCATAATCAATACTTTTAAATCACAAACAGTATTTTATTCTATGTATTAGGGGTCACCAGAGAAACAGAGCCAATAAGATATATCTATGAATCTATACTTCTCTATACAGATATAGGGATTTATCGTGAGGAATTGACTCATGCTTGTGGAGGCTGAGATGTTCTATGATCTGCTGTCTGCAGGCTGGAGACCCAGGGGAGCTGGCGGGATAATTCAGTCTGAGTCCAGCAGCCTGAGACTCAGTGGAGACAATGATGTATATCCCAGCCCAGAGTCAGGAGGAGATGATGTCCCAGCTTTATCAGTGAGGTGGAAAAAAGGGACACTTTCTTCTTTCTTCTGCCTTTTGTTCCATTCAGGCCCTCAATGGATGGGATGACATCCAGCCACACAAGGGAGGGCAGTCTGCTTTGCTGACTCTACCACTTCAGTTGCTAATCTCATCCTGAAACATGCTCACAGATGTGCCAGAAACAACGCTCAGTGTGGGCACCTCTGGCCCACTCAAGTTGACATGGAGAATTAGCCACCATACTCTACAAAGAACTTAGGTAGAAAAGTGACAAGAAGGTACTGTTGACATTCTTGTAATAATTATTTTGCATTGCCTAAACATATCTTAGAAATCCTGTAGAATTACTTTATGAACAACCTTTGTGAAATATAAATATTTACGTTTAGAATAAATGTTATTACCCAACAATATTCCACTTCTAGGGTTTTAGATGTGAGATTTGATGTTTTCCATTTTAAGAATATAAATTAAAAGACTTTAAATATGTATATAATTTAAATAAATTAAGAAACTTGAAAGACATTTCAGAAGAAATTTACAGGAAAAATTTCTTCAATTGGAAAATCCTTCGTGATTTCAGGAATGATTGATTTTGGAGAGGAAGGTAGGAGAGCAACTTTAAGAGTCAAGTGAAGATGAGCAAGAATTTAAGATGAAACATTACTAAGTGAGGCAATTAATTCAATTGTTTATTTTTTTTATTATGCACAACTTTTCAGGAAAAACATCTGTTCTGTAAAAAGGATGACACATGTTCCCGAGGTATTAAACAGCAATAACTAGAAGTATATGGTCCCTTCAAAAGTTCCTCGCAGTGGTTCTGTACTGTGTCAACTAAGCTAGAGTTTGATTTCTCCACATTCCCTCTTCTATATGGCTTTGGGTTAAGGTTGGCCACAGAGGAATTTTTGAAGATATGGAAGGTGGAAATGAAGCAGCAAGGTCAGTGTAGGTCACGAGTGCCGCGGGCAGCTTCCCCACAGCGTCGCTCTGCTGCCCAGCCTCCTTGCCTGGGACCCAAGCCGGCTCTGCACCGGCTCTCCTGTCATGCCGCCGGTCCCAGGCCAGGTGCGTGTGCAGCAAGGGAGCAAAGGGCCGCAGCATTCTCTGCAGATCCCTGTGTCATCAGGTTGGAGGTGGTGAGAGACTGATGTAGATTTCATTTGTCCTTTTCTTCTACTTTCCATCCAGTGTTTTTTCCCTACTATTAGCCCTACTGACTTGCGGATACTTCAGGCGTACTGTCTGATGCAGAGGCCACAAGACTTCCAAGGACTTCTTACTAGATCTCACAGCAGAAATCCTAATTCCTGCAATGAATCCCTTATTTTGCATTACCGGTGGGCCCACTTCCCTGATTGGACCCTGACTGACACATTTCTATGTAACATTGTACCTAGAACCTTTTTTATAGGAGTCACTTTACTGGATGATGCTACTTAGGGGCGAATTACCAGTTTATTACCCTCATCGGAGGTCAGTTCTAGAGGTGAAGTCATGTTTAAAGCACTATTGAACAGTTGTAGCTAAGAGTATTGTCTGAAATGTCAGGGGGGTCCAGGTTTAAACCCAAGATCAGCTACTTCCTGTCTATACTTGGGCCTGCTCCTTAACCCCCCCAAGACTTGGTTCTTTCATTTGTAAAATAGACACACCTAACACCTATCTCATATGGTTGTTGTCAGATCTGAACGAACCCAAGTTACATTAAGTAAGCACTTAGCCTTGTAGGGGGCACAAACTAAATGAATAAATCCCAACTATTAAAACAAAAACATATCAGTGTAATCATTTTTCCAGGTAGGATTAGAGAGATCTCTTTTGTTGGTTAATGATTTAGAGACATTAGCCAAATCTTCCGCTAATACGTACTTAAAAGAAATCTTATATCCCTAGAATACCATCAGGTCAGGTAACTTCACCTCAGCCTTCATTATCATTTAAGAACCTGTCAGGGAACTCCCTTATGACCCAGCAATAGCACTGCTAGGGATTTACCCAAGGAGCACATGTACCCCAATGTTCATAGCAGCAATGTCAACAATAGCCAAAACATGGAAAAAGCCTAAATGTCCATCACCTGATGAGTGGATCAAGAAGATGTGGTATATATACACAATGGAGTACTACATGGCAATGAGAAAGAATGAAATCTGGCCATTTGTAGGAAAGTGGATGGACCTTGAGGGTGTCATGCTAA